>NC_135282.1:14035000-14335000 GCF_051311805.1 Agelaius phoeniceus
TGGCTGGCACAGCCACCTGCTTCTATGCCTTTGTGGGCTTTGACGTCATCGCAGCCTCCAGCGAAGAGGCCAGGAACCCGCAGAGGGCTGTCCCCAGGGCCATTGCTTTCTCCTTGGGGCTGGCCACCGGTGCCTATATCCTGGTGTCAGTTGTGCTGACGCTGATGGTGCCCTGGCACACGCTGGACCCTGACTCTGCCCTGGCTGATGCGTTCTATAGGAGGGGCTATGCCTGGGCAGGGTTTCTGGTGGCTACTGGCTCCATCTGTGGTGAGTACAGGCAGTGGTGGGAGGGAGCTGCCCACCCTCCTGCCTTGGGGGCTGGGAACGACCTCCAGTTTGGGTTTGGGTCTGATGGGGTCTTCCTTCTTCTACTCATCCTTCAGCAATGAACACAGTTCTGTTGAGCAACCTCTTCTCCCTGCCACGCATCGTCTATGCCATGGCCGAAGATGGGCTCTTCTTTCAGGTCTTCTCCCGAGTGCACCCCCGCACACAGGTGCCTGTGGTCGGCATTGTGGTCTTTGGGCTGCTTATGGCCCTGCTGGCCCTTGTCTTTGACCTAGAGGCCCTGGTGCAGTTCCTGTCCATTGGCACTCTGCTGGCCTACACCTTCGTGGCCGCCAGCATCATCGTCCTGCGCTTCCAGCAGCACAAGGGGGATGTCCCCGCACCGGGGGCCAGCAGCAGGCCCAACGCTGAGCCCCACGAGGGCCCGTCCGGGGGCGAGCTGAAGGAGTACGAGTCCTTCTCCGACAAGCTGCACCTGGTGGACAGGGACAAGAGCAAAGAGCAGCGGGAGCCAGGGCAGCTGAAGGCAGCTTTTGAGCCCTACCTGGAGTTCCTCAGCGACTTCTACCCAGGTGAGGTGGTCACGGTGGCTGTGGTGACCTTGATGGTGTCTGCCATCTGCCTCTGCTCCATCTTAGTGTTTGGCAACACCCACCTCCACCTGCCCACCTGGAGCTACTCCCTGCTGCTGGTCCTCTTCAGTCTGGGCTTCCTGCTCAGCCTCCTCCTCATCTGGGCACACGAGCAGCAGCACAGCACCCAGACTTTCCAGGTATGCCCAGGGCCCAGGCAGGAAATCCCTCTGCAGGGGTGAGGGGAGGTGGGAGCAGCTTTGATGGACCCGCAGGGCTCCCAGGCACAGCACTTTTTTGAAAGCATTACAACTGCTGAAGGAGGAGGGGAGAGGAGAGGAAGAGGGTGTTTGTGGACACTGTGTGTGGGCAGTGTTGGTGCCTCTGCTGTTACTCTGTGTGGCCACTGGTCCCCAGGAGAGGACATCCCCAGCAGTTCTGTGTCCATCCCTTGGGATGGATCCCAGGGATTGCTCCTGTCCACCTTGGGCTCCCTTCTCTTCATCCTCATAATTCCTCTGTTCCTCTCCTACCTCATCTCCTTACTTTGGCTGCCCTTCAGCTATGTGATGGAGCCCATTTTCAGCCTCCAAACCACTTCTATGCCTCTTGTGCTCCCCCTCTCCTGTTTTCAGCCCACCGGAGCCCTGATGTAGTCAGTGCAGTTTCATAACACCAGTGGTGATACCACTTCCCTGCCATGCCCCTGCCCTGGCTCCTCTAGCAAGGACCACGTTGGCTCAGGATCACTCCAGGAGCTTGTTTGGTCCTCATGATGATGCCTGTGCCTACCCTGCCAGCCTGGCTTCCAGCTCCTGGCTCCATTGTTCTTTTCCTTAAAAAAAGCGCCACTTCTAGAAATCCCAAGGTGACAGTCCCTTTGTCCCACACATTTGCTAGTGCTGTGTTTTGTCCCTGTAATTTTAAAGATTGAGAATGTGGTCCTGCAGGTGTCACCCCTGCCAACTCCTTTTCTCCTGCAGATCCCCCTGGTACCCCTCTCCCCAGCGCTGAGCATCATCCTCAACATCTACCTGATGCTGAAGCTCAGTTACATGACGTGGCTCCGCTTCGCCGTCTGGCTGCTCTTGGGTGAGTGCTCCCATGGCTGCTCCAGGGAGGGGGAACAGGGTTTGTCTTGGCACTCTCCAGCTCCTTTGGCAGTTCCTCTCCCCCATTTATGGGTCTGTAAAGCGTATCCCGCCCCTTTCTGCCTCCAGTTCCCCTTTGGAGACACAAGGCAAGATCTCCCATCATCTCCTCAGCCTCACTGTTTCCCAGATTGTTACAGCTTGTTCCTGTTAAAAGTTCAGATCCTCCTTAAAGCCCTGGGCCAGAACCACCCCCTGCTCCTGAGGCAGCTCCCTGGGACTCAGGAAGTCCTTCCCTTTCCCAGGGGCTGAGGGTGCTCCCCTTGCTCTTAACATGCTTATAACCTTGGGCAGGACACTCTTCCTCCTGCATGCAGCTCAGTTAAGCCCCCGTGGTGCTTTAGCTTCTTGCTCTGCTGGGTTACTGGCCACATCCCACTGTGGTGCCAGCCATGATGGTGCCAGCAGCCAGGCTGTGCTGGAGCCCCTGCTGTCCCTGTCCCCACTGCAGGCTTGCTCGTCTACTTTGGCTACGGCATCTGGCACAGCAAGGAGAACCTGCGGGAGCCGCGGGCCCAGCGTGTCAGCGCCCGCTACGTGGTGTTCCCGGGCGGCAGCCTGGAGGAGAGGGTGCAAGCAGTCCAGCCCAGCTGCCAGCCTGCCACCGGGCTGCCAGACACCGACACCGATGACTGCAAGAGATGACACCCCTGGCAACGGGGGCACCTGGAGATGGGAGCGTCGGAATCTCCTCCCGCAGTCAGGCGAGAGCCCCACCCCCCTCCTCCTGGTCCCTCTGACAGCAGAGCCTCTGGGGCTGCCCTGGGTGTGGGGCTCCACCTGGAGAGGATGAGGATGCTCACCCTTCCCCACACACTTCTGACAGATTGTGGAGGGGCTGGCTGCCTCCCTCCCCATCCCCTGCACTTGAGAGCTGGGTCTCGGCCCAGTGCCTGCCCTGCTCATGAGGAGCTGTGTCTTTGTTCACCTCTCCCTGAGCACCCCCTGGCACTGTGCCAGCACCTGTCTGCCAGCACATCTATGCAGCTGGGCATGCAGAGGTTCCCCAGGGACCAGGACAGGCAGCCCAGTGCTGCCCATGCTGACCCTCATCCTGAGTGCAGCCCCCCTGCTTCCTGCACAGTCCCCTTGGGAAGGAGGCAGGGGCCAATCATGCATCCCCACAGGCACCCCTGCCATCCCTATGCCCAGGGCTGCTCTCCTCAAAGGCTGGGGCTGAGGGAGCTGAGGGGCAGCTGAAGACATGACATGGAAAAGGGATATGACCAGAGTGGGTGGCTGGGAAGGCACCCCAGGAAAGCCAGTGGAGGTTGGCACAGCAAAAGCCCAGGTGCATCTTCCCAGCTGCTGGAATTGGCTGTCTAAGGGGTGGACTGGGGGCCATGCCCACAGGAAGATAATGCCATGGCCAGGCTCTTGCCCCAGTCCTGAGCAGGGTATGGGTGCTCAGGACCCCAGGTACATAGCCTCGCCCCTGGAGGTCCCCAGTGGCATCCCTGGGCTGGTCTGTGTGGAGCCAGCTCCCTACTTCTCCTGCACCTCAGCAGCACCACCTGCCCCACCATGGGGACTCAACCCCCCATGATGCCCCTTTCAGGCTCTCTAGGGCTTGGGACAGGCTCAGCAGGTGCTCTTTCGGTATTGCCCCTCCCCAGCAATCATCCCCATGCTTTGGGGTCAACCCAGCTGCAGGGATGCCACGGGGGGGTCCCCAGCAGCCCTGCTGCAGCCACCCCTGGCTGTTTTGCCCACGAGCCCATGGTCAATCAAGTGTGAGGCTGCCAACTTGACAGGCCTTGCAGCATGGACACCCTGCCCCATCCTCATCCTCTGCATGCTGCGAGGAGCTGGGGACTGTGGGCAAGCTGTTCCATTACTTCTTGCTGGCCAGTCCCTGGGGGACCCTAGAGAGGCTGTGGGGACCCTCAGTAGGATACGCTGGCTCTGGTGAACCCCTCTGTCTGCCAGCACTGCTCCGTGTCCCACCTCGTCCCTGCGCTGCCGCCACCGGTGCTGTGGCCCCGCTTGGCACCTCTGTGTCGTGGCTTGTGAGCAACAGACTGATTTGGTCATCTTCATAAACACTGTTTCTTGCCATGGCTCTGACTGGTTGTGATCTCTGTGTCCCCAGGACTCAAGGTGGGAAGCACTCCCCAGCTGATGCTCAGGAAAGCCCCCCCAGAAAGCAGGGAAAGGGAGGGTGCCCACTGCCCCCCTGCTGCCACTGGGGTTCCAGTCATGAGGACAAGCTCCAGCCAGACCCACAGAAACCAGGACCCCATGGGGCTGGGGTAGGCTGGGACTTGATCCTTACAGTACACAAATACCCTGATACTGAGCCAGATAGGACTGAACCCCACTGTGAGCAGTGAGGACAGTGCTGAGTCAGCACCAGGGCAGGGTTACTAAAGCTTCCCAAGGTTATGAGCCAAAGGATGTGAGAACTGGTGCAATTAATAGGAATTATTTATAACCCACAGTCACCCCCATCCCACTCTGTTGTTCTCTAGGGAAATGTCCTTCCTGAGATAACAGAGTCCTTCTTCATTAAAAAGCAGGTGTTCAACAGGCACCCAGGGAGGCACAGACTGAACCCTCCTTAGTGACTCAGCTTTAATCTCAGTAATAAAGCCATTGTCAGCAGGACAAAGGCGAGTAAAAAGATCCACAGGGACACAGAAGGAAAAGGGAGCCCAATGCAGAGCTGGGGAAGGGCAGGAAAGTCCTCACAGAGAGGGATGGGCTGAGGGTGACTTTTATGTTCCCCTGTGGAGGAAAGTCAATGGCAGTCACATCTCTCAGCTCTCCTAACAGGGGTCTCAATCAGCCTTTTAAGCTGCAAAAGACCAAAGAGTTATTGAATGAGCCTTGTAACCATTGATATTTATTCTATTTAAAAACATTAATTTCTAAAAATGCACAGAAATCCCTGTTAGGCTGTGGCACACAAAGCACAGGGTCCTCCCCAGCAGAGCAGAAGGTGCCAGGGATGCAGCCAGCAGGGTATTAAAGGATTGGAGTGTAATTCTCTGGCACTTGGAAAGCCCGTGGGGCCTCCCAAGCACACTTGTGGGTTTTTTTTGTAATAGGGTTACAAAATTGGTTGTTTCATGTGTCATACACTATCCTACAGTGGTAACATGCTCTGCACAGAACATGTATTAATTAATTTTTAATTGACTACTCATTAATGTACACAGAAGAAAAGGGGGATGGCAGCAGCCATTCTACAGGAATTTGTTCCTGAAAATTGTATTAGAAAAAAATCCAAACTAATCAGCAAAGAAGGCTTTCGGCAACAGGCTTTAAAATGGCAGCCTGTTGCAAGAGAAAACACTGGCTGCCCAATCCACACTCTCGATTCCAAACAGATGTAAAATGAAACCATTCCCATGTGCAGCTCCCAGAACCCTGTTTCATGGAGCTACTTGCTGCTTCCCTGTGGCTGACCATACACCTGTTTTCCAGAGCAGTATCCTTCTCCAAATTAGCTTAAAAGTATAAATAAAGTCCTCTGTTTTCTGGAAGCCATGGCAATGATGTAGTCAGGCTGCAGGAAATCAATCACTTTCCAGAGCTGCAGGGGAGGTATGTGGGTCGGTGCTGGAGTGGCTGGTGCTGGGGTCTGGGAACTGGGAAGGGCTTTATGGGCCATGGGGCAGGAGCAGCTCTGGCACACATGCTCTGAGCTGGATTAAGAGGGTTAATGTGAGTCCTGGATGATAATCCCCACAGAGAGCATGGGAGTGGACAGGCAGCAGCCAGGGCTGGCTGAGCCTCTCCAGTGATGCTACTGGACGGGGAGAGTAGCTGGCAGGGCAGTGCTGGTTTGTTGTGCGCTGGGAGGACAGTTCCCATAAGGCAGCTGAAGCAGGACAAGGAGAAATGCCAATCCAGAGGGGAATAAAATGGGATTTGTACTAGAGAGAAAATCAGTGCTGGGGCTGCCACCTACCCCCTTTAAATGGCAGTGAGTAACCGAGCCTGTGGACTTTAGCCCCAGCTGCAACTCAGGGGTGCTCCAGGGATGGACACAAGGACTGAGCCAGTGATGATTTTGGAGGCTTCTAGGCACAGAATCACTGCTGCAGCCCATGCAGCCCCAGGGATGGGACGAGTAGAAGCTGCAGAGATCTCTGGGCTGTGGGAGCTCTTACAGAGATCACTGGGTTGTGGAACCCATATAGATTGCTGGGCTCTTGCTTGGGAAAGCACAGGGGAGCAGGAGTTGCAGGTGCACAGTTTAATAACTGGAATAAGCAGCTGCTTCCAAAGTTGAGCCTTGTCCATGCTGGAGGGAAGAAAAGGAGAGCCCCAAGCAATGGAAGGGGGTGGTGGGTTGCACCCAGGAGAGAGCATCTCCACATCCTAATTAAATGACTTCCCAGCCTTATGTTTCTAAATTATCCCTCACCTCCCCCCCCTCCCCCAGCTCTGAAAGCAGCACAGATGAGCTGCAGGGCTCAGGGAGGCTGGCTGTAAGTAATCCTCTCATTATCTTGCCCTGCTCCCCTCCTCCTCCTGCAGACACAGCCCGAGGATGAGGTAAGCACCACGCAGCATTCCAGGATGCCAGCAGCAGTGTATCTGCTCCTACCACCATCAGGGGAATGGCAGGTGGCAAGGTGGTCTTGTTGTCCCCTTGTCCCTGCACGATGTGCTGGTGATCAGGCAGACAGGTCCCCAGGTCATTCCAGGAGTGTTTGTGCTGTGTCTCAGCAGCCCTGCAGCCACAGCTCTTCCCTGTCTCAGCACTTTCCAAGGAGCTGTGCAAGCGAGGGCACAAACGCCGTGGGCCCATCCCTGTGGCAGAGGCTCCATCCAACACCAGATGCATCTGCTGCATCTGCTCTGGGGACAAGGGAGGAAACGGCCATTTCCCCACATGTAACACACCACACAAACACAAAACTGCAGCTACTGGCCTGGATCATCTTAGCGGTTTTTTCCAACCTTACAGATTCTATAAAAGGAGAATAAATCTTCCCCACATTCACAGGAGGCATGGAATGAAGCAGTGGACTGAAACTGCCATGAGGAAGATTTAGGCAGGAGACCAGAAACATTTCCTGAGGCAATGACAGCTTGGCTTGAGGTTGTGAAACATCTGTCAGATGCTGGCAGGAAGGAGCTGCAGCGAGTGGCTCCTCTGGAGCCAGGATGACTGATTTCTCATTACCCCGCACCTCTCTTGCTAGGCTGGAAGCATTCTAGGGCAGCCAATCCTTGCTGGAACAAGAGCCAATGCACCTCTGGGCATGGCAGCACACTCAATATCCTAAAGGAGATGAAAGTGCTCAAGAAAAATACTTGGAAAACACAAAAAAACCCTTTTCTGTGTGGCAGGAGCAGCTGGAGCCATGCTGGAAGCTCCACTGCCCAGCCCTGCCTCCAAAGTTAGTAACTGCTACAGCAAGAACTTTGGGATCACCTCTGTAACTTACACCAGAGAAGTTCCATATGGAATCAGGCAGTGAGCTTCCCTGGAGTAGTAATGCTCATTTTCCAGAAACAGGCAGCTGGAGCAGTCCCAGAGCACTGCAGCAAAACAAACTGGCAGATCCTTCTGAAAGGTGGCAGAGACAGTCAAGGCTTCAAAAGGCCACTGAGCAAAGTGAGAGCTACTCAAGAATTCTGGAAAAATACCATTAGTGGCAATCAGTGTGGATTTGTGTAACCTCTGTGCTCTGACTCAGAGAGGACCTGGAAAGAGGCAGCAGTGCTGGTGTGCTGTAACACCTTCACGAGGCATCCAACTGCTATCTGGCACTTTTGCAAAGAAAACAAAAAGGAACAATATGGAATTGACACTTGGACAAAAAAAAAAAAAAAAGGTCTCAGTACTAGAATCATTGAATCCCCTGTGAACAGGGATTCAACAAGTCTTCTGGTGAATTATTCCAAGATTGGTTTCCAACATAGAGAGAGCACAACTGAATTTGAGGAAAGAGGAACAGTGATTCCAGCAGGGGATATTAGCAGATAAATTTGGAGTAACTGGTACTTTAGTCTAACAGAACTACAGTTCTCAGAGTAAGTCCCTACATGTTAATTCCTTACCACTTTTGGCAGCAGCTGCCAAAGCACAGCAAATCCCTCCAACTTCCCACACAATCCTCCCGGCCAGCTCCAGCTCCAGCTGCCTGCTCCCTCTTCCCCCGGCAGCCCTCTGGGAAGGCAAATCCCACCTGGGAACAAGGCAGGCCTGTGCTCGGTGTCCCTCAGCCACCTCATCAAACCTCAGGACAACGGGATGCTTGAGGTCCCCATCCCAGTGCCACTGCCCAGTATAACACTGCTGGCTCACCTGGCGTGTTTAGGTTCCCAAATGGTTTGTTGATAGGTTTGTTGAGCCTAAAACGACACAGTTCTGACTCTAGTGACAAATTAATGTGTCAAAACATGGGCAAGTGGATCTTCTGCAGCTGGTGAATAAGGACCAGACTTGGAGTGTACTGTTTCATAGGATTTTAATTTGCATCTCTTGTTTGGAGAACGCAGGGAGGGCTAGGGGCAAAGGACATAACAGAAGCAATAAATGGTAAAAAAATATTTTTAAATATAAGTACTTACACTGATTTAAACCAAGCCCTATAAAGCTTCTGTGTTCAATACAGAAAGTTTTCATCTGGAGACTAAGGCAGTGTCAGGATGGTTCTGATGTTTTTAGAGACAGCCCAAATTTAAAGACTGCAGCCCGTATTTATAAATTATATTTGCAAATGGTTTGGACAGACAGTTCTGAGACAAAAGCACAGGCTTAATTTATTAGATACATAACTATAAAATGATTTGTACATTTATAGGACAGACCCCGCTAGGTAAATAATATAATTATTTTCAAATAAAGAAGATAAACTTTATAGAATCACAGAATGTTTTAAGTTGAAAAAAACCTCTAAGGCCATTAACCCAGCACTGCCAACTCACCACTAACCACCAACATGTGGTCTCTTTCAGCCTCAGAGGCTGGAAGAACTAATTCTTATTTTGGTGAGTAAAATTTTTGTAGAATAAAAACAATATATAGACTACAAAACAATATCTGTATTGATTTATGACTCAGAAATTAAACCATTCAAAACATTCATTATAGTAATTTTGACTCTAAAAAGGAAAAATCTAGAAACAGAGAAATGAAAACATCTGTGACATGTCCATAGATACTGGATGATTTTTCCCTCTTAATTCCAAGGTCCATGTGATCCCAGGTCATACATGAGATCTTGGACAGGCACAGGCACAAGGCCAACAGCACATCAGCTTCAGATGAACTTTCACAGTTTAAGAACAGGAGTGAAAACAATTCCCTGCTCCAAGCCTTTGACCAAGGCAGCTGCCTTTGGCTATGGAAATGGTTCCAGCTGATTCTAAGTTTAATCCAAAGTTTTCTGCTATAGCCTTTCCAAAAATCTCCCCTAAGAAAGAATACATGAAACCAAACAGCTTAAGAGTTAAAAGGAAGCTTGGGTTGGTTCATGTACTTCTCTGCAACTCTCTGTATTACCTCTAGGTGATTAAAACATCTTTTTCTACTTCATTTACCACAAGCCCAAAGCAGAAGCTGCCAGACATGAAGCATCTACGTTCTTTGACCTCATGTTGCCAAGACAGCAAAGAGGGACTGAAAGTCCAATCACTGTGACAAAGCCAGGGGCTGGTGCTCACAGGGCAGCTGTGACTGCCCTGCTCCTTCTCCAGCTGGTGGAGCCTGCCAGGGAGCTCCCACAGCCTCTTGGTCCTGGAACCCCTCCCAGAGATGCTGGAAATCCAAATAGGTTTGCTCAGGAAGTGTTCTGTGAGTTTCCAACGGGGCAGGAAAAAAATGAGGGTGTGGGCAAGAACAAATGAAAACATGCCCATGCCTGAAGCCGAGACAGCTGAGGAGAACTGTTGGACTGTAAAATGAACAGGAGGTGAGGAGGACAGGGGTGGTCACGAGCAGCCACTGCAGCCTTCAAAGGTAAAGCCAAGGAAAGCAAGCAGGAACTTGGAACGAAGGAGGTGGATGGCTGGGCTGTTCCTGGTGGCCAGAAGTGGTGAGGATTAAGGTTATTTTCTCTCCTGTGAGCCAAAGAAGGCCACTGAAGACACGAAGGATGTTCAAGGAGGAGGCTGTAGTGGGTGAGATGTGTGAGGACTGAGGATTGTAAAGCAGTGGATGGAGTGCATGCTGAATTTTGCATGAAAGACACCACCCAGGGAAAACATGGATCTGGCACACAGCATTTCAGAAATATTTACAGTTAAACGGAAGCATGGCCATGACCTTGTGATTATACAAAAGATACTACAAAATCAATTTTCTCCATCCACAGATATTAGAGACAGGAAAATTAACTGTAAGGGACCTCAGAGAACTATTCCAGACAAAATAAACTTAACAGAAAAGTTTATCTTCAAAAATGAGTAGGAAAGACTGTACTCTTTTATGGTCCAAACTACACATTTCTAAGATGCTGTGCCTGCTGAAAGCAACTTCAGGTGGGACTACCTGACATGAATGTACAGAAGGTTTATAATTTCTTCCTAAAAATATTAATTTAAAAATGTGGAGTACTCCAGGGGAGATGACATAAAGAAAAATTCTTTCTGAGATGTACTGATCCATTTACACATCCCATCCTCCCACCTGCATCCAGGGAAGGAGACGATTCTGGTTCCTGAGCACTTCAAAGCAGTCTGATGGCAAATCCCCTCTGCTGGCCAACATCCATCTCATGTGGTGAGCCCTGGGCTCTGGTAGGTCCCCGAACCTCCAGCAGGGCAGACTGGAATGGGTCCTTGATGTGTCCTTGATGTAAAGCTTGGGCTGCTCCACCATCCAGAGGAATGACATAATTTTCATTAGCTGGAAAGAAAAATTGTCCGTCCCTTGGTCAGGAACTGGTCTGTACTGGTTTAGCACAGGCTGGAAGAGCTGGGGGTGCTCACCTGGAGAGGAGAAGGCTCCAGGGAGACCTCAGAGCCCCTTGCAGGGCCTAAAGGGGCTCCAGGAGAGCTGGAGAGGGACTGGGGACAAGGGATGGAGGGACAGGACACAGGGAATGGCTCCCACTGCCAGAGGGCAGGGATGGATGGGATATTGGGAATCAGGAATTGTTCCCTGGCAGGGTGGGCAGGCCCTGGCACAGGGTGCCCAGAGCAGCTGGGGCTGCCCCTGGATCCCTGGCAGTGCCCAAGGCCAGGCTGGACATTGGGGCTGGGAGCAGCCTGGGACAGTGGGAGGTGTCCGGGCCATGGCAGGGGTGGAATGGAAGGACTTTAGGGCCTCTTCCAACCCAAACCATTCTGGTATGCTCGTTGCGGGGAGAGTCCGCGGCTGGAGGGGGTGGAGGCTCGCCCGGCTCTCTGGCAGGCCCCGCGGCCGCTGTGCCCCGGCCCCGCCCCAGTGTGGGGGCTGCAGGCCCGGACCGAGGGCTCCCCCTGCCCCCGCCGCCATGGCAACGAGGAGGGGCGGGGCTGCGGGAGGGGCGGGGCGGGGCTGCGGGAGGGGCGGGGCGGGGCTGCGGGAGGGGCGGGGCGGGGCTGCGGGAGGGGCGGGGCGGGGCTGCGGGAGGGGCGGGGCTGCAGTGACTGCGGCCGCTCTCCTCACCGTGCCCGCCTTTGCCCTTAGTCCCGCTATCTTCACCGTGTCCCCCTTTCCCTCCTGGTGCCGCTATCCTCACCGTGCCCGCCTTTGCCCTTAGTCCCGCTATCTTCACCGCGTCCCCCTTTCCCTCCTGGTGCCGCTATCCTCACCGTGCCCGCCTTTTCCCCCGGTGCCACCATGCCGGGCCCACCCTGCGGGTCCCTGCTCGACTACAAGACTGCCAAGTTCTCGCTGACGCGGAACCGGCGGGTGGGCCTCTTGCACCGGCTGCTGCAGCTGAGCGCGCTTGGCTACCTGCTGGGGTAGGGACCCTGCCCTCGGGCTGGCCGCTCCCCGCTGGGGCAGGGACATCCTCCCAGCCCTCGGGCGCGGCCGGGGGTCCCTCAGAGCCCTCCGCACATCCGCAGGTGGGTGCTGCTGCTGCGGAAGGGGTACCAGGAGCGCGACACCGCCCCGCGTGTCGCCGTGGTCACGAAGGTGAAGGGGGCGGCGGTCGCCGAGGCCGCGGGCCGGCGGCTCTGGGACGCTGCGGATCTCACCTGGCCCCCGCAGGTACGGCTGGACCCCGGGCGGAGGCAGGGACGTCACATATACGGTCAGTCATCTTGCCGCGGGTACCACAGGTCTCCCAAAGTCCAGGCAAGTCCATTAGTGCCTGTTCTGCCCATGGTGTCGCAGGGCGTCCCCTTGGACCTACCCTAGTGTCAGCCTCCCTTTGACAGCACCTTCTTGCTTCCCAGGGAGAAAATGTACTTTTCCTGGTGACCCATTTCATCGCCACAATCCAGCAAGCCCAAGGCACCTGCCCCGAGGTGAGTGAACGGACCTGCCCCAGCCCGGCCTCACAGGGGTGAGATGGAGCCAGTGGTTCTGCTGCTCAGCAGAACCCAGTGGAAGACCAGATAAAAGGGAAAATGGATTTATATTCCCACAAAACCCAATTCCCCTCGTACTCAGTGGGTCATAGTGCTCCCCAGCACATCTGCACTTGCTCTGTCATACCTTCATTAGCCAAGATGTGTATGCATATGCTCTACCAGAACTGTTTCTGTTGGCCAGGACAGGGGACATGGGGCCTCTCCAGCTCTGAACTCTTTGTGTGGTGGCACTGTATGACCATTCCAGGCTTTCTGCTGCCCTTGAACAAGAGGATGCCTTGACACACAATCCATGGATACCTGTGTCATGTTTCCTTGATAACTCCCTGCTGCAGTACTAGTGTCCCTCTTAGTGTCCTATTTTTAGGAGGAACAAAGCACAAGGTCTAGATGGTTTTCCAGCTATCCCACAATTAATTGTATATGTTCTCTGGGAGAATTCTTCCCTTTAAGGCTGGAGTCAGGCCAGCTCCTCTGCTGAGCTCTCCCAGGCTGAACCCAGCTCAGCAGATGGGGGCAAATGTCCTTTAAGCTGAACCACTGCTGGCACTTTGTACCCAAGTCAAGCACCAATTGTCCTAATGGTCCCTTCAGCTCCTGCTGTGGCCAAATGCTGCAGAGGAGGAGAAACACTGGGTTTGGGTTGGGGAAAATGGCACCAATGATTCTTCTTTAAAATGCTGAGAACTCCTAAGGTCCCAACAGGGAGGAAGACAAGTGATGTAGGGCATTTTGGGGTTCTCCCAGGCAGCCACAGGCACCTCTAGGTGCTGGGTTTGCAGTGTGCAAGCCAAGGACACACAGAGCTGAGGATTTCATTCCATTCCAGAGCTGGGGTGTGTGTGGGTGCCTGTCCCAGCCTACACCCCATGCTAGTCTCCAAGAGCTCCTCAGTTCCTGGCACTGGGACTGTAGATGACATTCATATTTGGAAAGCTTTGAATATTTAGCGGTGGCAGCTTTTGGCTTTGCAGGGTGTTTGAGTTGCCTTAATATTCTTGATGACCAGAGTATTTGGTGCTGGCAGATGAATTTGTCTATGGCCAGAGGCAGCATCAAACATGAGCCGAGCTGTTTCAGCAGCTTTACATGCACTTAAGTCTTTGCATCCTTTTATCCCTTTATGTTCCTTTTCAGACTACCAAGTTCCCTCCTTCCCATGCCTTCTCTTCCTCCCATTCCCTGAACACCTGGTGCAATCCCCAGATGTTCTCCTGCATCCCATAATGACTCCAGATCCCTAGCAGACCCTACCCAGCCCAAAGATACTGCTCCTCTAAGATCATGTTGGTGGATTTTACACCTGAATGAATGGCTGAGGCTGTCCTGGGGCAGCCCAGGGAAGGCCTGAACAGACCCCCACTTCTGAGCACACAACTGAGGATTCCCCTCCTGCATTTGGGCCTCTGTGCCGTCAGAGCTTGAGGAGTGGGTTTTTGATGAGCTGGTGACTCCTGTTATGGCCTCGGGTAGATGGGGGAGGTGTTAATGGTGTTTCCCCAGCTACGATCATCTTTTTGTGTTTGAGTAAGAGGTTTTTACTGCTCCTGACAATCAGGTAGGTCCAGAGTAAGGGTGAAGGTCTCTTGAAAAACTCATGTCATGCTATATTTAGGGTCTACTAAGCTCTTCCCCGGGGAATTCATCATGGTACTTTACAAGGTGCTTAACAGGCTCAGTCATTAGGGCCCTCCTGAATCCCTTTTGGCTGGTTCCCAGTTCCATCTGGAAGGTCTGAGGTAGTTCATGAGGCTTCCTCTGCCACTGAGCAGCAGGACACAAGTACTCTGGAGAGGAAGAATTGCCCTTTGGACATGCCTCTCTTCTGACTGGCTAGAGGCTGGTGAATGTTCATCTCTGTCTGGGAAGGACTTGGAGAAGCAGGAGCAGCAGTGCAACAATGCAGGGGAGTGACAGCATGGCCTCAGGTAGCTGCACAGCACAGTGACAGCACTTCTCTCTGTCCCTCCCAGAGTCCCTCTGTCCTCGACGGGATGTGCACAGAAGATGCAGATTGTCCCATGGGAAACCCTGTGGTTCATGGCAATGGTACTGGGTGTTTTGCTAAAGAAACAAAATCCTAGAATGGTTTGGGTTAAAAAGGAACTTAAAGCCAATCCTGTTCCACCCCCTGCCATGAGCAGGGACACCTTCCACTATCCCAGGGTGCTCCAAGCCCCAGTGTCCAACCTGGCCTTGGACACTGCCAGGGATCCAGGGGCAGCCCCAGCTGCTCTGGGCACCTGTGCCAGGGCCTGCCCACCCTGCCAGGGAACAATTCCTGCCCAATATCCCATCTGAACCTGCCTCTGCCACTGGGATACCCTTCCCTGTGTCCTGTCTCTCCAGGCTCTTGTCCCAAGTCCCCCTCCAGCTCTCTTGGAGGCCCTTTAGGCCCTGGAGGGGGCTCTAATATCTCTCCAAAGTCTTCTCCAGGTGATCAACCCCAACTCTCTCAACCTGTCTTATATTGTCTTGTTTCTAGGGATAAAAACTGGGAAATGTTTGATGTTCAATGCCACCCATTCCACCTGTGAGATCTATGGCTGGTGTCCTGTGGAGAATAGCACCCTGCCCAGGTAATCACACATGAGGAGACAGCAGATATTGGGAACTTTGGCTCTCTCCCTCTGTGTTACCAGGAGTCAGACCACATATGCCCAAGGGACAACCAGGCTCTGGGGGACCTCTGACATGGACCTTCTGGTCAATTAAACTCAGAGGGCGTTACCCAAGAGCATTTCTTGCACCTGTCCATTGTAGCCAAAATCTTGGGGTTGCAGGAGAGACTGCAGAGCTTGGGAAATAGGGCCTTGGCCACTGTGCAAGACTTGACTTTGTTGGTGGTTGTTTTCTAGGAAACCTCTTCTGGCTGAGGCAGAGAATTTCACTCTTTTTATAAAAAATACTGTCCACTTCACCAAATTTAACTTCTCCAAGTAAGTACAGTACTTCCCAGCTGGGCTGAGCATGCAGCCTGGTCCAGCCTTGGCACTGAGGCTCTGATGGGGCTGAGGAGCTGAAGCACTCGTGGAACCAGTGGCACCCAGGGCAGGTGGTGCTGGGGCAGTTAGGGCAGGACAGGTGTTGAGGTGAATACAGGTCACTTCAGCTGTCCTGGGTGTGCAGCTCTAATAGCAGTGGGATGGGGACACCTCAGAGAGAGGGACTGGTGTCCATCTGCCCATGTAGAGCACTGGCAGAGAGCCAGACAAGGCCAGGCATTCCCAAGCTCTCATTTGGAAGTGAAACTAATGGTTTTGTCTTTTAGTCCTTGCAAAGTGGTTTCACAGAAGGCAAGTAAAGGGCTGCACTGGCCCCACAGTTCCGGGCATGCTGACTGTGCTGCCTTACCATGGCAGGAGATATGGCATGAACTGTCCCTGCTGTTACCTGTAGCAGAGACCAGAGCTGGGTGCTGGGAAGAAACAAAGGAGCACAAAGAGGTGGAAGGGAAGGCCATGGTGCATGCTGTAGAGGATAACTCCATGTGAGATTCCTCTGGGCTGGTTTTTCTCCACCCTCTTCCATCTGAGGCTTTAGGGAAGGCATTGACTGTCCCCCCTCAAAGCAGGAGCACTGGCAGGCCCAATCCAATGGGAGGGTCCCCTTTGCAGTCCCACAGCTGGGCTCCATGACCTCCCACACCCCTGCCCCCCCCTCTCTCCTGTCTCAGGTGCAACACTTTACAAACCAGTGACCCCAGCTATTTCAAGAGCTGCACATATGATCCAATCTTCAACCCCTCCTGCCCTGTGTTCCGTGTCCGTGACATAGTGGAGGCAGCTGGAGAGAACTTTGGAGACCTCGCGCTGCTGGTACTTGTTTTTTATACAACTGTGGAAGGCAATTCAAAATTCCCCAAGGATGTGAGCAAGAAGCAGAGGACTGACCTGAAATGCTAAGGGAATGTGTGATCTGAGAATGTCTGAACAGTTAATGACTCATCTAATCTGATTCCATGCTTCTCCTGGAATAAAATGTATTTCACAGGGGGGAAGCATCAGAGTTCTTATCGAGTGGAACTGCGACCTGGACCACCCCGCTACCCAGTGCCAACCACAGTATTCCTTCAGCCTGCAGGACATGAGGTACAATTTCAGGTGAGTATGCTGGGACAGTGGCCACACAGGCCTGTGGGATCAGCGCATGGCAGTTGTTTGAGATTTCAGTTCTGATGGATGCTCTGAAAGGAGCAGCAGGGACAGGCAGTGTGCCTCGGTCAGTTCACAGATGACACTGAACTGGGTGGGAGTGTGGATCTACTGGAAGGCAGGAAGCCCTGCAGAGGGAACTGGACAGGCTGGATCCATGGGCTGAGGCCAGTGGTGTGAGGTTCAACAAGGTCAAGTGCCAGATTCTGTCTTGGGGTCAGAACAACACCATGGAATGCTCTCTGGGGCTGGGGCAGAGTGGCTGGAAAGGTGCAGGCAGAAAAGGACGTGAAGGTGAACATGAACCCAGGTGTGCCCAGGTGGGCAGGAAGGCCAAGGGCACATGATCTGTGCTGGCACTGCTGGGGCACCTCCAGTGCTGGGGCAGCTCTGGACCCCTCCTGACAGGAGAGACCTGGAGGGGCTGGAGCGTGGCCAGGCCAGGGAACAGAGCTGGGAAGGGGCTGGAGCCCCAGCAGAGGCTGAGGGAGCTGGGAAGGGGCTCAGCCTGGAGCAAAGGAGCCTCAGGGGGGCCCTTGTGGCTCTGCACAGCTCCTGCCAGGAGGGGACAGCCGGGGGGGTCGGGCTGTGCTCCCAGGCCAAACAAGGAGCCTTATTGGAGAGAACAGCCTGAAGTTGCACTAAGGGAGTGTTTAGATTGCATGTTAGAAAAAAATCTTTGCACTGAAAGGTTTATCTAGCCCTGGTGCAGCTGCCCAGGGCAGTGGTGGAGTCCCTGTCCCTGGAGGGATTTAAAAGCTCTGTAGATGTGGCACCTGGGGACGTGGGTTAGTGCTGGGTTAATTGTTTGGACTTAAAGATCTTGGAGACCTTTAAGGCATTGGGAGATGATAGCTCAGGGCAGGGCCTGTCAGTACAGGCTTGCTGTGGCAATTCCCATGCTTTGTAGCTCTTTTGTGTTTGGAGCAGAGCAGGGCATTATCCGCCTGAGGGCAGGGACCTGTGACTGTCCCCACCTGGGCTGGGCACACTGAGAGCTGCGTGCTCCCAGTGACCCAAACTGGATGCTGAGGGGATGCTGATGCCCCACTGTTGGTGCCAGTGAGTCATCACTGCATGTGTATGCCCAGTCTCCAGCCTGGAGTACACGCAGGAACCCAGAGGCCCAGCAATCCTTTGGCACTGGCACCCCCTTCCCTCCCTGCCTTTCTGAGCCATCCCAATGTCTCCCACAGAACTGCCTCCTACTACTGGGGCTCGCAGCAGCAGCTCTACCGGAACCTGCTGAAGCTCTACGGGATCCGCTTTGACCTCTCCGTGCACGGCCAGGTACCGGGAGCTCCTCAGCCCAGGGCTGACTCCTCACACCACTGCTCCCACCCTGCCCCTGTGGTTTCTGCTACCCTCACTTCCCCCCACCTGGGTGAGCTCTTCACATCTTCCCAGAGTTCTCTAAGCAGAGCAGGAGAAAACAGTCTCTCCTAATTGAAGAAAAACCTTTTGGTAATGCCCTGAGGGGGGAGATTTCCCTCTCTGAGGGTCTGACATGGGGGCCATGAAGTGTTCAGTAGGCAAGGTGAACTGGGCTTCGGGGCATCCCTCTGACAGAGTTATGGTGGGAGTACCCTGACAAAGATCAACGTGAACTCTACTGAACCTGGACAATTAATCCCTTCTTGATTAAAAGTACCCTCAGGGGGAAAAGGTGTGGCGTGATTAAGGCTGGATATGCCCCAGCCATGTGCACTGAGAGCCCAGAAACGCCCTGTGCCCTGGACTCCTTCTTGGCACTGTGGGCAGGAGGTAAAGGGGGATTCTGCTTCTCTGCCCTGCTCAAGTGCAGTGCTGCACCTGCTCTGGTGTCCCCAACAACAGAAAGATTTGGAGCTGCTGGAGTGAGCCCAAAGGAGGCCATGGAGATGCTCCAGGGGCTGGAGCCCCTCTGCTCTGGAGCCAGGCTGGGAGAGCTGGGGGTACTCACCTGGAGAGGAGAAGGCTCCAGGAGAGCTGGAGAGGGACTGGGGACAAGGGATGGAGGGACAGGACAAAGGGGGATGGCTTCTCAGGGTTAGACGGGATATTGGGAAGAAATCCTTCCCTGTGAGGGTGATGGTGCCCAGGCACAGGTTGCCCACAGAAGTTGTGGCTGCCCCTGGATCCCTGGAAATGTCCAAGGCCAGGTAGGATGGGGCTTGGAGTACCCTGGGGTAGTGGAAGGTGTCCCTGCGCATGGCAGGGGGTGGAATGAGATGAGCTTTAAGGTCTCTTCCAACCCAAACTATTCCATGTTTCCAAGATTGTTGATGCTACTCTGTGCAGCATGACTCACAAACTCAGTACTTAGCTTTCCAAAGAGGGAGCCTGTGCTGAGAGCACTTCCCACACTGAGAGATGTCCACAGCTGGTCTTTTATGTTCATAGTGCCCTTTCACCTGAAGAAGGTGAAGAACACCGTGCAGGACAGGGTGTACCACTTCTAGGCTGAGAGAGCAGGTCCAGGAGCTGTGGAGCAGGAGAGAACAGCCAGAAGAGAAACCACCAGACTCATTTGTGAAGGGAGGGATACATCACATCAGGGTTGTGTTTGCTGGGATGTGGTTCCATAGGCGGCAGCTGCAGCAAGAGGGAAGTTCCTGCTGTGCCTGCAGGAGCAGGTAGGTCACAGTAACCTCTGCTGCTTCCAGGTCATCAGGCACCTCAGTCCCTTCTTTGACAACCAAAGGGGGATTTCCTACAAATCAGCATGGGGAAATATCCCTGGATCCTTCCAGCACCTCCTGACGTTGAGCATGCTGCCCCGCAAGGCTCAGCCCACAAGCTTCTCACCCCTCTGACCACTCTTCACCCTCTCTCTTGCCCCTCCACTGTTTCTCACCAGGCTGGGAAGTTCAGCATTGTTCCTACCGCCGTGAGCTTTGGCACCAGCATCGCCTTCTTTGGTGCTGTGAGTACTCCAGATACACTCTTCTCCTTTGGTCCATGCCTTGGGAAGTGCCACTTCTCAGTTGTTTCCCTGCCTGCCTGAGCACAAGGCTTCCTTAGTGGCAGCCAGCACAGAGGGGAGATGGTCTGGCAGGGTGTCAGCTCAGGTCGCCCTGTGACCATTAGTAATGACACCACTGGATTGGGATCCTAAGTGCTGGCAGAGTCACATCTCATGGTGGCCAGGTTTATGTGTGGATCCTGGGACAGAGCATCACTGGAATGCTGCTGTCAGGAGAGAGCAGCTCCTCTCTGCTTCTCCTCTGACTGAAGGGATGCAGTGTCCTGTCACTATGGTGGAGCAGTCCCTTGTAGAGCCCTTCTGTGGCTCTTCCCTTCCAGCAGAGTAACAGGGAAGTCCCCCACCTGCGCCCCTTTCCCCCCTGACATGCTCATCCGAGTCCATATGTGACCGTGAAGGTGCTGGAACAGCCCTCCCTGTCCATCCATTGCAGCCTGGGGATCCTGTCTGACCTCCTGTGCAGCTCCTGGGACCAGGCTGGGTCAGAGAGGAGCCAGTGGAGTTGGCTGGAGGCAGGACTGGCTCGCTGCCCCAGCAAATGCCCACAGATGGCTGCAGGGCACAGGGGGAGCCAGGATGGAAGGCCAGGCATTCCTGTGGGAAGGTTCCCATCTTCAATGTTTGCCTGTCTCCAGGCTACAATGGTCTGTGACCTGGTTCTGCTCTACCTTGATGCAAAGGCTGACCTTTATTGGAAGGAGAAGTTTGAGGAGGTAAGGAGAGGACCACATGGGAGAGAGGAGGGTTTGAAGTGAATCATTTTGGATTTAATGATTTTCTTCCCTTTGGTTAAAACTCAGTTCCCAAGATCAGGGGAAAACCTGGTGGAGCAGCTCTTAGTTTTCAACTTTTGGGCTTGGTTGCTAGTCTGAACTGGGAGAAGGATCCAGCTGGTGCCGGGAGTCAGGGAAAGTTGCACCATGACCTCAGCTACTGTCAAAACGTGCATCAGTGGGTCACCATGGAGACCTTACCTGGAAAACTGACCCAGCTCTATGCTTTTCACCCTCTTCCAAAGGGAATCTTATGGGACTCCGTGCAGAGAGGCGCCAGCTCTTCAGGGCACATCCTGATCTGTGGTTCATTGAGAGGTTCATGTGCTAAGCATGACCGCATTGTGAGAATTCACTGCCCTGGTGAATCAGGGAGTCACAGGGAGGCCCCTACAGACCAGAAGAGCTGGCAGCCCTGCCTCAGGTCATTTCCAGCTTTGTCTGGCCAAGTCTTTGGAGCCTCTGAGGGCTGAGATCCCCCATCTCCTGGTGAACTGTCCTAAAGCTGCTCCATCCAATGAGGGGGGAAACTTTCCTAATGCCTGATCTCGAATCCAGAGTGGGGTGGGGGTCCTGGGCAGTGAATCTGGTTGCATGGAACCAAGCAGAGTAGCCAAGGGCCACCTGGGCTGCCTCCATGCCTGTTGTATACTGATGTCCCTGTTCATTTTGCAGGCAAGACCCCCTAAAGGTAAGCCTAAGGCCACAGCTTAGGGACATCGGGAATGCTCCACCACAAACACCTTTCCCTGCAGAGCCACCTGCAGGTAGATACGATGGGGACACGGCTGCAGCCCTGGTGGAGGAGAGCCAGTGCTGGCCCAGGTGGGCACTGCTGGGGTTAGGGTCTGCCTTTCCTGCAGAAGCACTGGCAGCAGCAGCAGCAGTTCTTGGCTCCTGGAGCACAAAGCTATGCCAGGGGCAGCTCCCAGCACTGACAGCTGGTGCTGGAGCAGAGCTGCCCACGGAGCTCCCCCAGAGGGTGCTGGGGAGTAGCTGCTCCTGCTTGGCACAAGAGGCTTAAAGCATTTTGCATTTCTCCATGTTCCAGTGATCTTGGGCCTTGATTTCCCTTGAAAAACAAGGATGCAATGGAATAAAGCTGTTCTGGAAGTGGGAAGAGGTTTTGCTCTGTCTCTAGCCCTGGAGGGACTGTAAGGTTGTGGAGTGCTGCTCTTGCACCTCATGGCACCCTTCCAGCTGGGATGGCTTCATGTAGGCCACCTGGATCCTCAGAAGCTCCCTGGGAAGCTCAGGGAGGGTTTAGGAGCCACGTTTTAAGTTCCAGCCCTGGGCTGGTACTTCCTAGGGGTGTGCAGTGGCTCCTGCACCCTGATTCCTGCCTCCTGTCAGGGCTGATGCTGAGCAAGAACAGGCATAGCCCTGGGGTGAGCCAGAACATTTCAGAGGTGCTGACCCCTCCCTCCCACTTTTCCCAGGCTGTGTTAACTGGTGCAAGGCAGGGATCAGCAGGGCTGTGCCTGGCTGCTGTTCTGGGGCCTCCACAAAGCTCAGAAACAGTGTCTGTGGGTTTGAGCACTGTTTAATGCTCCTTGCCAGGACCAGCTGTGTGGGGTGGAGGGGTCATGCAGCATCAGCCCATCTCGGCTGCCTGTCCCCCTGTGCCCCCAGGCTCCAGCCGGCCCCTCCCACCCTCCTGGAACTGTCGCAGGTAGAACTGTGCTGCCAGCTGCTTGGTCATAGTCCTCAGCACCAAGAAGGCAGCCACGATCTCCAGGAGGAGGAAGGCCAGGAACAAGCTGTGCATGGGCACCTCCAGCGGCAGGTGGATGACCTGCCTGTCTGACAGCAGGAAGAGCAGGAGGGGCAGCTGGATCAGGAAGGAGAGGAGCAGGAACCCAGCCAGCTCAGGCACCTGCAGGATCAGAACCTGCTGAGGTAGGGCAAGGAGGCAGTGGTGGGCTGGGGGGACCCTCTCTGCCCCTGGAGGCTCCTGCGTTAGCCTCTGCTGGCCTTGGAACCCGGGGACCAGGGATGTCCCTGCTCCATTGAGCTGTGGTCAGATGCTGTCAAACCCCTGCGTGGAGGGACACAGCAGGAGGGCAAATGGGTCCCCTTCATTTCCTCTCTCCAGGTCATGCCTTTACCCACGATTCTCTTCTAGGACAGCTCCAGGCAGACCGCCAGAGAAAGGACAGTGATGGGCACATGGCTCCTAAGTGAGGGGATATCCAGCTCCCCCAGCTGGGCTGGGCCAGGGCAGGCAGTGCTTACCTTCTCCTGGAGGTTCCCCAGGTAGCCCAGGTAGAGGCGGGAGCCCTCAGCCAGCGAGAGGATGAGGAAGGCTGTGACCAGCAGGAACTGATAGTGCCACGGCAGCAGGTGGTACTGTTATGGGGGCACAGCCTTGTCCAAGTCCAGCTGTCCATGCCCAGTTTCCCTTTCCCTGTGCACCACTCCCTGCTCTCCATGCCCAGCTCCCTGTGCCCTCCTCCCCATACCTAGCTCTTCATGCTCTGCCAGCTCTCACCATGCTGGTTCCCAGCTCTGCCTACTCTTCCCCCCCATTTTGACCATTCCTGCCTGAAAGTTCATGATTTCTATCTCTAGCAGAGATGAGCAATCTTTTCTCATGGGGGTCAGGGCATTTTGAGGATCCATTAATTCTGAAGAGGCTCCTCTGTCCCCTGCCCCCTTTTTCCCCCACCCATGCCCAGGGAGACATGGCAGGAGCAGCTCCCCCCATCCCTACGTGCCCCATGGGATGGTACCTTCAGGTGCAGCATAATCCCCTCAGCCAGGCACCAGACTGGGAAGTAGTAGACATTGAAGTACAGCATCACCTGGAGGGGCAGGCTGGACAGCACCTTGTGAGCTAGGCAGGACAGGCAGGGATGGGCAGGCTGCTCACCAGCCCTGGGCTCCCCCTGCCCAGAGGGACCCCCCCCTCACAGCTTGAGGGGAGCAACAGACCCCGGGTCCCACAAGCAGCTGATTGCAGCAAATGTTCTTATTTTTGCTCCCCTCCCTGGTGGGTGGGTTCAGGGACCCTTTGGGTGCTGGTGCCTCAGAGGCACCCAGGGGTTTTGGTGATGTGCTGAGCAGGGCCATGGGGATGGACAGACAGCCCCTGTTCCCAAGCCCCGTCTGCAGAGCCCCCGTGCCCATACCTGGCTGGGAGGTGGGGGCAGCGCCGCTGTCCCACGTCTTGTTGTTGATGAAGAGGGAGCCACTGAAGGCCACCAAGCCCCGGCGCAGGCTGGGGGGCAGCGGGGTGGGCACAGCCATGGACAGCAGCTGAGCCCTGCTCAGCCCAGCCCGGCTCAGCCTGGATTAGCCAGGAGGGAATCAGTGAGGTGACGGGCCAGGCTAATGCGCAGGGCCACGCGGCCATTGGCTCCCTGGAGACAGGGCTGCTGATCTGGAAGGGGGATCTGGGAAGGGAGAATTCCCACCTTGGAACACCAAGCCCATGCACGAATCACAAGGTGGAGTTGCAAGAAAATCACAAGTCACAGAGCATCCCCCCTCAACAGCGTCTCCAGGGGCTTGTACCTGTCACTGTGACTTGCAGCAACTGCACCCTCTCCCAGCCAGGCTCTATCAACACAAATATTGCTCAAAGACCCCTGACAGATGAGGATGCCTCATGAGAGGATGGTACTCTTCACCTGAAATGCTTCTTCAAGGCCTCCAGGTTCATGGAGCATTTACCCATCACTGTGAGTTCCTCAAGCCCCATCCAGGCTCAGGGGTGCTGGACAGCAGTGGGGGATGTGGCTGAGCCAGAGGTGAATGAGAGGAAAAGGTTCTTCAGGAACTTCAAGTTTAAAATCACAAAATTATTAAGGTGGGAAAACTCCTCTAAGATCATCAGGTCAAATTATTATCCCAGCACTGCCAGGGTCACCACTAAACCATGTCCCCAGGTGCTACATCTACACATTTTTTGAACACTTCCAGGGATGAAGACTCCACTGCTGCCCTGGGAAGCCTGCATAAGAGCTGGACAAACCTTTCCATGAAGAAATATTCCCCAATATCCAAGCTGAGCCTCTCCTGGCCCAGCCTGAGGCCGTTCCCTCTACTCCTGTCCCTGTTCCCTGGGAGCACAGCCCGACCCCCCCGGCTGTCCCCTCCTGGCAGGAGCTGTGCAGAGCCACAAGGGCCCCCCTGAGGCTCCTTTGCTCCAGGCTGAGCCCCTTCCCAGCTCCCTCAACCTCTCCTGGGGCTCCAGCCCCTTCTCCAGCACTGTTGCCTTCTCTGGACACTCTATAAGTGTCAGTCAGTTCTACCCAACAGATCTGGTCTCACCTCATGATCTTCAGCCTCCAACTCACCCCATAAGGTGCATCAGAGAAGCTGCCTCAAATAGTGGGAGCAAGTGCTATAAATGAGTCCTTAAAGGGCCAGAAACTGTCAAGGAACACAAGAAACCAAAGAAAGAGATGATTCTTTTCCTGGATAAAGCTAAAATGAAATTGCAGAGCTCACTGCCATATGCTGCCAAAACCAAACCATCTGGGACTGAAAGTATGGTTAAACCAGCATCTGATTAGCTGAAGTTGTAGGATCACAGAATGGTTTGGCTTGGAAGAGACCTCAAAGCTCATCTCATCCCACCCCTGCCATGGGCAGGGACACCTTCCACTGTCCCAGACTGCTCCAAGCCCCATCCAGCCTGGCCTTGGACAGGTCCAGGGATCCAGGGGCAGCCACAGCTGCTCTGGGCATCCTGTGCCAGGGCCTGCCCACCCTCACAAGGAAGAATTTCTTCACTATATCCCATCTTCTTCCCAATATTCCAACCTGCTCTTGTCCTGTCCCTCCATCCCTTGTCCCCAGTCCCTCTCCAGCTCTCCTGGAGCCCCTTTAGGCCCTGCAAGGGGCTCTGAGCTCTCCCTGGAGTTTTCTCCGGGTGAGCACCCCCAGCTCTCCTGGCTGGGCTCCAGCCTTCAGAGGATCTCTGTGGCCTCCTCTGAACTTGTTCCAGCAGCTCCAGGTCCTTCCTGTGCTGGGACCCTAGAGCTAGATGCAGTTCTCCAGATGGGGTCTCACCTGCATGGGGCAGAGGCAAAGCCCTAGCTGTCCCCTAAGTCCTGCCAGCACACAGGTGAGACATGGGCAGGGTGACAGGCACGCCCCCAGAATCTGAGGAGCAGAAGCTGGTGGAGAGCTCAGGATCTGGGGGCATCGGGTCTGCAGTGGCAGGCAAGGTAAGCAACCAAGATGGTACCTGGGCAGTCTGGTGGAGGTAACTGACACGGGGCAGTGCAGCTGGGGGTCACTGCATGTGTCCCAGCTGGGCTCTCATTCCTCATGGAAACAGGCAATTTATTAAGAAGAGATGGAAACTTTCTGTCCTGGCATTAGAGATTGCAAGACAGGCCTGGAAAGGTGGCAGAGAACACAACCCAGGCTTGCCCAGCTCCAGGACAGACTCACCACCGGGAAGCATTTGCCAAGGCACTGGATAAGGAGTCCCAGGTTCAACACCACCCCACACCTGTGCAGAGGAGCAATACCCATCTGAGCCAACCCTGCCCATGACCTGACACATGTCCCAAGGAAAGCTACAGTGGTGACTGGGATTTCTTGAGTCATGGGTGATATTACCAGCCCTGGTTGAAACAACTCCTCCATAAAAAGCAGGGAATGGGACTTGTTACCCCCACTGCATCTGTAGGCTGGGACAGAAGGTCCTTCCTCAGCCCCTGAATGGTCTTCAGCCCTGTGAACGTGGTGGTGATGCCCATTTTATGCAGCTCATGCCCAATACTGGATGAAGCCCCATCAGAGGCAAAGGAGGTCAAAAAGCATCTTCCTGAAAAACAAAGTACTCTGCCACTGTGTCCCCAGTGTAGCAAAGTTGTGCTGAGGGAGCTGCCAGTCTCACCCAGCCTGGAGAATATGACAGAGAACTTGGGAAAAACACACAGCTGAAGGGAATGCCACCCTGTGGTGCCCTAGAGTCCCCTGGCACTCCAGCTGGGTCCCCTGGGGAGCTACCAAAGCTGAGTCCAACTATCCCACCAGCAGGACACAGGATACAAAGCCAGATCTTTGTGAGTAGTGAGCAGAGCTGAGGCAGTACCTGGGCAGCTGCCTCCACCTGGGCAGTGCCCCCAGCCCTAGGCCACTCGGGAAGAGCCCTGCCTGGGGCACCAGGATCTGAGCAGCTCCAGCCACCCCTGCCCTCGGAGGAGGACCTGTGGACAGGAATACTGACATTTGTCTTTTGGAGCCTGAGATGAGACTTGCAAGTTCCCATTGCTTTGTGGATCCAGCAGACACACAATGGTCCCTGTTCATCACAGGATGTGTGCTGGAGTGTGCACATCCTGCTACCACCCCTCCTGGTCATTCCATCTGGGAAAAGCTCTGCAGTGAAACCAGGAGAGACCAGCCAGAGATGTGATAGACACTGGGACATTTCTACCCAGCCAAGATCTGAAATACTGGAAATACAGGTGAGCTGGACACAGGTGGTAAGTCTCCAGAGAAGCGGTTCTTGAACAATCTGGCCAACATGCAGAGGTGACCCAAGGTCTTGGAAGGAATCAGAAATGACCCAGACCCCAAGAATAGTATTGCTTTAATTCACAAGGGGTGAATCAAATTAAAAATATAAATCCTCTTGTTTGGGACACAGGGTAAAACACTGACTGCTGGGGAAGGAGTTTCCCCCAGAACAAAGAACTGGAGTCTCTCCAAGGGGGACTCTCAACCCCCACTCTGCTGGGCTGATGGACTCTGGACTGTGGCTGGCCAGGTCCACTCCTGAGCTGGAGACATGGCTCTTCTTCAGCATGGGACCAGAAACAGGACAGCAGAGTACAAGCACGATGGGCTATGCAGCTTTGTCACTACACTGGACAAGTGCCAGAGAACGGACAGCCAGAAATGCTCCCCCAGTTATTTTTCCTCTAATAACACCTCAGCAACAGCACTGATCCCGTGATAGCATTAAGGAGAGATATCTCAAGGCTGGCTGGAAGGGTGGCCACCCAGCCCAGGGCTGCAGCTGAGCCATCACAGCTCTCAGGTACCCCTGCAATGCACTCCGGCAATGGGCCCAAGAGCTGCCAGTGCCCCAGCCCAAACCAAGCCCCAGGAGACAGGGAATGAATCCCAGCCCCTTGGCTGCTCCAGGACAGGAGATTCTGGGATGGGGACTGATGAGCTCTAGAGCCCTCAGCATGGACAGAGACTCACCTCTACTGGTGGGGCTGCACAGGACCAGCCTGGACAACACAAGCACCAGCTGCACAGAGATCACCCAGTGTAATCTCCTGGCCCGCCCAGATGCCCCGGGGGGTGGGTGGGCACAGGGAGAGCTGTGGCAAAAGCGGCAGCCATGCAGGAAAGGAGCAGATGTCAGGCTCCGCAGGGATGCGTGTTGGAGCTCTGCTGGGAGCAAAGGGAATTTGGAAAGGAGCATCATGCATGAAAGCACAGGAGCAACCAAAGGCACTCGTGCTGCTTATGGGAGTGAGGGACATGCGTGGGGCACACCCGCCTGGGGACCCTCAGCCCTACGGCAGCATCCAGAGCCATATGACGCCCATGCCCACTGCCAGTGCCAAGCCTCACGCTCTCTGTGGGCTGCTTTTCCAGCATTCCACAGCAATTGCAACAGCAGAGCCCCATCCCCAGCCCAGCAGGTACAGGGGCAGAGGAGCTGTGTGAGATCCTCCTGGAAGATCTGAAGGCAGGTTCATCAAAGGGAAATGGCTGAGCCATGGGGTTCCCACCAGGCCATGGAGCTGCTGTCCCATCTCCCCATGGCGAGTGCAGCATCAGGAGAGCTCAGCCATCCGTGGCTTTAGGTGCCCTTCCCTGTTAGCCATGACATGTCTCCAGTTCTAAAAGAGAGAAAAACAACAGCGCTGTGAGGGGTTTCTCAACGTGCGCAGGCAAATGCTCTTGGTGTGCCGTGGTGCTAGTCCAGTACTTGGTGTCCATCCCAGCAATCAGCTGCCTCCTCTGCACTCACACCTGTCACTAAACTGTCCAAAAAGTCACCTGCAGGTCCTCAATTCTGTGTAAAACTGAGTTCAAACATTTTATTTATTTATATTTAAAAGCTGCCCTTCAGCTGAAAATCCATGGAAAGCTGCCAAACCCCCGCCAAGCAAGGTCCCAGCCAACAGGATCTGTGCCGGATGTGGCTCCTGGCAGCCCCAGCCCTATCACCCAGCACTGCCCCACATGTGAGGGGGATGCAAAATAAGGACACCCACCCCATAACCAGTGTCTCCACATGGGAATTAGGGATATGGCCCAGTCAGGGGGGCAGCTGTCCCTCCTGCCAGCCCCTCATATCCAGCACACTCAGGACCCCAAACCAAACGTACTTGCCGTGACGAACAAACAGCCTAAAGTTGTGAAAGCAGCAGGAGACAAAGAGAGAAAAGACATTCAGGTTTAATCTGGCTTCCTCCAGCCCCTGAGCCCTACCACAGTCCCAGCAGCTCCTCCCCACCCCCAGGATACCCACAAGATACCTCCCTCCCAGCCACAAAGTGGGACAACAGCAATCATTTCCCGATGTACCAGGGTGATGGCACAAGAAATTCTTCCCTTTGAGGGTGGTGAGACCATGACACAGACTGCCCAGAGAATCTCTGGCTGCCCCATCCTTGGAAGTGTCCAAGGCCAGGTTGGATGGGGCTTGGAGCAATCTGGGATAGTGGGAGAGAAGGGGGCAGGGGGTGGAATTGGATGGGCTTTAAGGTCCCTTCCAACCCAAACTATTCTGTCATTTTATGGACCCTGTCTCAGCTGAGGGGGCCCACGACATGCTCCCCATCCCAGGGATGCCCAGGGAGTCTGAGACACAAAGCTTCCAAGGGGCTGGGAGTGCTCCTCTCCCTGAGCTTTTGAAAAAATCTGGTTTTATTTCAGATGTGGAAACACCCCTGGAACAGGGACCCACATTTCCTCAGCAGCTCTGATTCCCACTCTAAAGGCCTCTTCCCAGCTGTTATCACCTCCCTGGAATTTGCCTTCCAGCACCCACCCTCAGCACAAAACTATGCTCTTTCCTCTGCATGGTCTAAAAAGCACAGTGAAGGGAGAAAAATTTCCTTTGCCTATCAGGTCTGCTCCAAGGAATTGGAGGCTGAGACACCACAGGCCAGCATACTCGCACGACCAGCTCTTTGGGCTGGGTTGTGCATAGGGGGTTATGCACAGGCTACACACCCAGTCCCTCTCTGCAGGTCTCCTTGACTGACTGGGTGCCCAGGTGCACCCCAACATCCAGCACTGCTTCCTTGATGATATGCTAGTGCCCAAAGGCAGAGAGTATTCCCATCCCATCCTGTCTGTGCAAGGATTTGGGTCCTTGTGTTTAAGACAAACCCCATGTGTGGGGGATGCCAGACTTGGAGGCAGCTGACAGGTAGCACAGGGGGGATGGAGGAAGCAGAACAGGAAGGGAGATGCAAGAGGGGTATGGAGACGGATCAGTGTGAAAGGCTCAGCTCTGCCCAGCACCCCATGGCCGTGCTTAGCCTCTGCCCTGGCACTGCCACTTCCCACTGCCTGTCTACTTACTCTACATCACGCTTCCGGATGGTCCTGCCAGCAGCCAGGACCTCAGCCACCTTGGACACAATTGGGTCGTAGTTCATGCTGGCCACAGCCACCACCTCGTCACTCCTAGGGCCAAGCAGAGCAGAGCAGTTAGGGCAGCCTGGACGGGCACAGTTCCACCACCCAAAACCCACCATGATGGAGAGAAGAGGGAGACAAAGAGGAGCACCCACTCCAGAGCCAGGCCTGATCCCAAGGTATGAGCACCACAGGGACTGGATAAAGGTGGCTGGAACAAGGATCAGGAGAGGGTATAGAGTGGCACAGCAGGCCCCATTGGTTCTACCAGTGTTGACGATGATGTCATGAGCATCACTAGGGTGCCTGGGTGATGGAGACAGCTCTGCCACCCTGGCATCTGTGGGAAAACACCACCAAAGTTGGATCTGATGGTGGATAAAAACCTGGACAACATGAAGGATGCCCAGCTGTGATCCCTGCGCTGCTGCCCTGTGCAGAGGGAGTGGAGAGGCAGGTGGTCAGAATTTTCCTGTGGAACAGTCAGTTGGGATGCTCCACATCCCCTTCCTGGTCCCTACCTCCAAACAGGCAGAGTGCCCCGCTCTGAGCTGCTCCATGGGCACTGGGACAGCTGGAGTGTCCAAACCCTGGGTCCCACAGCCCCAGCAAGGAAGTCCCCGTGTATATGAGATGTCCAGGTTGGCTGACTGTTCCCCTAGCAGGATCCCAATGCAGCCTCAAAGGTTGAGAGGAAACAAATGAAGGAGAAGGAAGAGGATGTAAAACTGCTGGAGGAGCTTTGGCTAAAGGTCACAGGCAAACGAGAAGGGAGGTTCTCGTTTGGAGTTTGCTGAGGTCAATCCAAGTGTAAACCTTCAAAGCCTGACCATGAAGAGAAAACTGAATGCACAATGTGAGATCAGGGTAAGATTTTAAACTCTGGTGATATTGTTGAATAAACTGAAAAGTAGAAGCACCCACTAAATCAAGATCTGCTCTTAAATCAACTGCCAAAGAGCTCTGGGATCAACAGAGCAAAGAGCAGCTGGGGTGGGGAGGGATATATGCCTAATTCCCAGGACAAGGAGAGCAAAAGCCATGTTTCAGAGGACACTTCAGCCCTGTGCAGCCACGGAAGTTAAAGCTATCTCTCACATCTGTCTACAAAGCCATGGGGCATCTCCATCACAGACTGTTTCAAAAAACTCCCATTCCTAAATAAGCTCATGGCAAATAAAGGAGAGCAGTTTCCTGAGCAGAGCCAACTCCAAGCTGGGAAACACAAAGTGGTTGGAGAGACCTACCCATCAAAACCAGGGGGAGATGTGCTGTTCTAAGCAATGAATAACCAAGGTGTGCAAGGGAACCAGAAGGGAACCACCAGCTGCCCACTGGCTCACCCTCAAACCCCAAAGGGGCCAGCCAGGAAGGTGGATGCAGCCCAAACATTTCTGTCCGCAGGACATAGGGTAGCTGCTCCTTTTGCAAAATAGTTCATGGCGTGCTGGTGAGCTGGAGCACCCTGCATCAGCAGCAGCTTTTGAACTCTTTGTCAGACAGATGGGGGAAGCCAGGAAGAATCCCTCTTTTTCAAAAGGTTTTCAAAGGTAACAAGAATTCCCATCCTGAACTTGGGATTTGGAGCAATCAGAAATCTTTGTGAAAACATATGGAAGAGGGAAGCACAGTGAATGTGTCTACATGGTCTTCCCTTCTTCTGCAGCGTCCAGCGTAACAAAGGTGGGGAACTGTGAAGAATCACAGAGAAAACTGAATGAACAATCACAGCAATTCCAGCAATTCCCTGGTCTCCAAGATCTTAGGGGCAGGAGGACATCAGTCAGTTGTCCAGGCAGTGTGCCATGGGGACATCTGCAGAGTGCTGTCCCCTACACCTCCCAGCACAGGGCCTTCCTTTTATTGGCCTCTACACAGCTCTGAGAAAAATGCTTTCCTCTTCAAACTCTGGGGCAGAAGAAGCCTTATTGTGAAAGCCAATGCTGAGTACAGGCTGTAGGAGCGGGAACCACCAGTGATTCCTGCAACAATTAAGGAGGACCAGGAGGAGAAGAGTTCAAACATAGGGTGGGCACAGCAGAAAGAAGCAGGAGGAAATGGTCAGCTTGGGACTGTCCTCAGTCCAAAAGCATTAGCACCAACTAGAAGAACCACCACCAAAAAAGAAAAGACAAAGAAATGCTCCAGCGGCCTCTCACAGACAGAGAGCCAAGCAGTGGGGGGCACACTGGCTGACCCCCACCAGCCAGTGCTTCCCAGTACCTCCAGCTCTCAGCATGGAATGCCATCCTGGTACCCACACGCCAGCTCCGGCAGACCCTCCTGGGTGGCAGAACAACACAGCCTCAGCAGGGACCTCCAGGTCTGCCCACCAAGCCCAGGTCCCCTGGCAGCCCCTGTCCCTTGCAGCCACCCCACGGAGCGTGGGGCCCTGGCATGGAGCAGGGATTATGCACCTTGTTCAGGGCGTTACCTTTGAACACACTCAGATGCTTAATTAAAGCAACCTGATGCTTCCTTTCAAATTAGGGTTGGGATAAAGAGATAAAAGGCTCTCATGTGGAAAGGCTGCAGGAGGGGAACATCCCCACAGCAGCTCTCCTCAGCACAGGTGGTGCCTTGGCATGAACCCACCCCTTTAGGCAATTTTGACCAAGGTTCCAGCACACTCTGAGCGGTATCCAGTGTGTAAAGGTCCCTGGGTGCCAGTTGGAGCCCCATCCCTGCAGCAGGTGTTTACCCAAGGTGTGCAGGTACCAGGGAGAGGAGGGTGAGCATTGGGGATCCTCAGGGTGATGCAGTGAGCCCCATACCTCTTCAAGCCCAATGTACGCATCCATCCACCAGGCTCCATTCTGAGCGACATGGGCAAGTGGGCCACCCTCAGGGAGGGAGAAGGCATGGGGTACATTGGAAATGGGACAGAGGGACAGTGAGATGATGTCTGCAGAGCCAGAGCTGGCTCCTGTCCTGAGCTCCCTCCTCATCCCTGCCTGGATCCTACTGCCAAGTGGTTTGACAGCTGAGCTGGGCAGCTCTTTGCTTCCCTGGTTTCCCTCTCCCTATCCTTAATATCAGAAAGCACTTAGAGAAACCCCTCTAGTTCCAGCATGAGGATGTTCTGTGGCCACTGGTTTCAGACTGGAATGGACAGAGGAAACAGAAGAATAAACAGCAGCAAATATTTTTGGGATAAATTCATGGTGCACTGACTTTGCAGTCTAAACAGCCAGCATGGCTCCAGAACAGCTGAGGCAACACATCCCAGCTGCCAACACATCTCAAGAATGCGCTCCCAGGGAGGGTCCCAACCTGGGGGGGGAGCTGGGTTTCACTACAGATATAACAAAGCTCCCAAGTTCCTTCAAACCTTCACAGCTTGTGATAGAAGAGTTTTTTGAGCTCAATTTGTCAAACCAGAAGCAGAAACAGTGATGCTTGAGCACTCTGTCCAGCACTGGTCACAAATCATTAACATGATTCCATCTGGGAAGGAAATATTTGATAGGAATTGCCAGTAGAAGCTGTCATCTGCTCACAGAGATTATGAGGGCAAAGGGCAGAGACACCAGGCCCAAAGACCAGTTTAACTTGTTGTACAATCAGAACATCATTTCTCCAGGGCCTTGTACAAGTGTTCCACAAACTCCTTGTGCAGAGGTGAACAAAACTGACTGACAGAAGCTCTGGCAGAACTATTTTCCAGCCTAGCAATCTCAGATGAATGCCTGTGTAGGAATATGGACAAGAAAAACACTTACTTGGTATAAAATGCCACAAACTTCAGTTCATCTAGATCTCCCTGAATGACAACATCATCGAATCCTTCCCCATGACCTGGAAGGCAAAGAAGAAGTGAAATCAGCAGCAATTCCTCCAGATCCAGCTCTAAGACAGGGTGTTTCATTCCAGCACTAAATGGAGAATGTCCTGCAGTGACCAAAAGACCAGCACCAGGAGATGCAGGTACCAAAAACCACAGAATCACAGGAGAGTTTTGGGTTGGAAGAGGCCTTGAAAAACACCTTGTTCCCACCCGCTACCATGGGCAGGGACACCTTCCACTATCCCAGGTTGCTCCAAGCTCTGTCCAACCTGTCCTTAAATACTTCCACAGATGGGGCAGCCACAGCTTCTCTGGGCAACGTGTGCCAGGGCTTCATCACCCTCACAAGGAAGAATTACTTCCCAATATTTAATTTAAGTGAATCCTCCATGCTGTTTACAGAAGTGCACTTCATGGCAGATGGGTTTCAGAGGAAACACTGAACCTCTTCGGAAGCCAGGCAGGGAAGCAGCCCTGTGGCAGAGGTCAGTGGGGAGGGTTCACAGTGAAGGAGGTGACCCTGGCTTCTCTACCCCAGGACACCTCCAGCAGCACAAACTCTCAGCAGCCCCAGGGAGCCCCTTACCCGCGTATCGGATGCTCTTCCCGAACATGGCTGTCCACAGGTACGGGACAGTGCTGATCTCCGTGCCGTGGGCCAGCATGTTCAGCGCGGCGATGCGGCCTGCAAGAGAGCACAGGGATGGGGGAACTGCCACCCCAGGGCAAGCTCCATGCTCTGCACTCAGGCCACATCATCAACACCAGCAGTCACAGAGTACAGGGAAACAAAAAACTATGGCTGAGAAAACCCACACAGCAACCAAGACAAAGCAGGAAGCACACAAAGATGGGCTCAGACTCCTTCCCATGGTGCATCTCCTACTTATCACCTCCACTGGCATGAGCCATGTACCCATGAGACTCTTTCCCCCCAGCTTGTGCAATAGTGACAGGGTTGAGAGTGTGCTGAGCTCCTACCCAGATGGGGATGGGACGGACAAACCCTTGGAGGGCAGGGAGACCATTGGGGTACGGTCCTTGCTGCAGAAACATATCTGGACATGGGAGAGGTGTCCAAAGGCTGAATTTGGAACTGTGGTTCCAAAACCTCTCACCCAACGCACAGGAAACCTCTCTGTGTGACTGTGGCCATGAGGGCAGCCCATCACACCAGGGGTTCCAGGCTGACGAGAGGCGAGAAGGGTTGGAGCTCTGCTGAACGCTCCCAGGCCAGCCTGGCAGTGTGGGAAGCCCAGCTGGGAGCCTGAGCCCAGGCTGGCATTAGGATGCAAGCTCCTAAGTGTCCTGGGGCAGAGAATAGCGCGGGCTCCTGCAGCAGTGCCAGGGAGCAAAGGGAATATGGGAAAGCCTGTCCCTGGGCTCCTCTGTGCTGGTGATGAGGCATTGTTAGGCAAAGCTTGGCAAGAATGCTGACACATGAAGGCATAAGATACACATGCTTCAAAATGTTCAATACAACCACCCAGTCTCTCTGTTGGCCCTTGTCTCATTCTTGCCCTGGAGGGTTTGGAAATTTCCTGAGAATCTGGAAAAGGCTCTTTTCTGCAAAGTACCTACCATGCATGTGGGCCATCTGCCAGTGGGGGACATTAACCTTCTTGTTATTCCTCAAGGCCAATGGAAATGTGACAGCATCTCCAGCAGCAAAGACCCCTGGGATGTTGGTCTGCATCATCTGCAGGGGGGAACAGAGGTGGCATTAGTGGGGTTTGCACCCTACAGAAACTCCACAGCTGGAGTGGTCCAGAGCTGCCACAGTCCCTCAGAACACAGGGAAAACCTCTGCTTGGCTGTGGGACCCACATGGGAGATTTCACTCAGCCTTCTTCACTTTCAAATGAGAACACACATGCAGGGACCTACAGTATCCCTCAGCCAGTGGGTTATCCAATAAAAAGACACATGGACTGGTGTCCTGGAGCCTCTCTCAGAAGTATGAGGCTTGTTGGTGTTGGCTGATAGAGCACAGCTAATTGCAGGGATGAGCACTGCATGGCACTGAGCCCCAGGGTCCCGACATGCTCCTTTGCCCAAGGCACCAACACCCACCAGCTCCAACATTGCTCCTCCCATCACAGTCCCTGGTGGTGGGGAGAAAGGATGAGATCCTTTAGGATCCTTGAAAAGATGGATCTATCTCAATTTTTTCCCCTCTAAATATCCATACCAGGAAAGCTCAGAGCCAGACCCAAGCCAGAGCATCGAGGTCTGGGGTTTGCACAGCCCCCCTTGCAGAGGGGGTTCCCGGGCACTCCTGGTGATGCTTCCAGAATTTCATCATCTCATAGAATATCCTGAGATGAAGGCAACCACAAGGGTCATTGAGTTCAATTCCTGGCCCTGCACAGGCCAACCCAAAGAATTAAAAAATTCCAATTCTGCCATCTTGGCAGATAAAAAGCCATGAAAAGCCCCTGAGGCAGCAGTTTGGAGCCCCAAGGAAGCTCAAGATCAAAAGAGCTGACCCAGCTCCTCCTGCTCTCCCTCCCACAGAGGCTGCCCCTGGGCTCACCTTGTTGACCACGATGAAGCCCTTGGAGTCGATGTTGATGCCACTCTGCTTGAGGAAGCCTGTCGCTGGGACTGCACCTGGGGGGGAAGCCAAAGGCTGCTGCTGCAGTGTCCAGTGTTCCACAGCCCTAGGGGCTGATCCTGAGGCCTTTCCTCCCGCCAGGACTGGGGGGCTGCCCTCAGGGACAGGCAGCAGCTGCTCTGGGAGTGTGGAGCAGGGCCAGGTACCCTACAGAGCCCCCACTGCCTCTGGCCCCTCACAATCAGCCTCTGGCCCCTCAGGATCCCTGTCCTGTCCAAGCCAGCACTGTAACCTGCCCACTGCCCTTTTCTAGTGCTAAGAGATAATTTTCAATTTCATTCTCTTTTATAGATAGTTTGAAAGAAATTGTATTTAAAAGGGAACCTTTGAGCTTCCAGCCAGAGCTCTTCAGCCTCCCCCTAGTCTGTGCATTTCCTTCACCTTCCTTCTCCTTTCTTAATTTTTTTTTTACCTCCAACCTCTTCACAAATCAGAGTAATCAATAAAAACAATAAAACCAGACTTAAATTAATTCTGTGGTTCTTCCAGTCCACAGCATTTTGAAGAGGGAAGGAAAGGGAATTTCCCCACCACCACTATGAAGTGTAAAGGAGAAATATATCATATTCTTTGGGATATTTTCTTTTATTTTATAGTATAAGATACATTTTTGATTGCTGTCAGCAGCAATTAAAAAAACACACATTAAAAATTCAGTTTGGGGAAGATTTAATTAAAAACAGTTTGAGAGGATGAAACTGCTTTAAATGGTTTTTTTTTCTAGAAAAAAAATATATTACTTCTGAAATATATTTTCAGTTGCATTTCGTTGTGGGGGCTCTAGAAATGCCTTTTTTAGATATGCAGACTCATGTGTGGTAGTCCAGCAGGGCTAGCAGACCGCTTCCAGTACCCCTGGCCACTCAGCCCCAGTGACTTTCCGCTGCCACATCCCCTCCAACTTCTACTCTGCCCTCCCTCCGTGGCTCAGCCCCCACACAGCCCTTACCAACACCCACGACACAGACGTCAGCACGCAGGACCTTCCCACTCTTCAGCACAACCTCCTTCAGCTGCAGGAGACACAAGGGGCAGGGGGCACATCAGAGTTATTTTAGGGACAAAATTCCTCTGTAGCAGCAGGAAGCCAAGCTGGCAGCTCACCTCATTTGTGAAATGCAAATTGACCATAATTCCTTAGAAAAGCAGCAGGAGGTGAGTGGGATCAATGCAGTCACCCCACACACCACACTGGCACACATTTGCTCCTGGAGGCCAAATCCAGGAACATGAATTTCAGCAGATAGGAAAGAGGGGAGAGCAAAACCCCACTAGGAACGGGAATGGCAGCTCTGGGGGATGCCACAGCAGTTCCCCCCAGGGAGCCCCTGCCCACCACTTACCTTCCCCTCCTGCTCCCGCAGCTCCGACACCTCTGTCTGCATGTAGAACTTCACCCTGTTGTTCTCAAACATCTGGACAGGGGACAAGGGACAGAGCAGGGGACATCAGGGCCCTGAACCACCCTGGTCCTGATGTCCTGCTGCCCCCTACACTGCCTTGCCCACCCTGCAGGCTTGTCTCAACCTGCACTGCTAAGGAGGTCAGCATCCCCACATTCCCAACATGGCTCTAGAGGTATTCCATAGCACATGGACCATGACAGGGAAAATACAGCCCATTCTCACTGACTGCTGTCATCACAGCTTTGTCAATAAATGTGAAATAAATTAATTAGTGCAATAAGTGAAACAAGCAAAATCTGCTCTGTTATCAACCCCCACTAGATGGGAAAGCAAGGTCACCTTCATGACAGCACGGCCAACCCTCTCCCCAAAGAACTTCTTGAAGGGGACATGCTCCAGCTCCACCAGGGACACCGAGTGGGCCCTCTCTGCGAGGTAGGCGGCCACCTCCATCCCTGGGGAAGAGAAGCAGGTCCAAAGAGCCACGTTAGCCCAGCCAGCACTGCCCTGTGTCCCTGGCTGCAGATGAGGAGCAGCCTCACCCGCTCCAAATGGGGAGGCTGGAGCTGCACTCCTGGGAGAACTGGGGAGCCACCAGACCTGATCACACCAGGGGTCACACCAATTCAGGTGTTCTTAGATGTAGGTTTTAAAGACCAAAGGGAGAAACTAGCCAGGAAATTCCAAAGTGCCCTGGGAAAAACATGGAACAAGGGACCTCAGCCAAGGGAAACCTTCCTCCTACAGCTGGGACAACGTCAGCTGTAGTCTGAAAACTGCTCTTGGGAGTAGCTGTTTTCTCCCATCAGAATGGTAGAATATTGGTGCTGGGAATTGCATGGGAACCTCCACCAAGACATCTTCTGTCTGTGGGGGTTTTTTGGAAATGAATCTTTTTGATGACCTGCAGTTTGCAATTGGCCCCCTTTACCACATGCTTTTCCGTAGATCATATTGATTCAACCATGAAAACAAGTTTATCTTTTATAAAAGAAGAAAAACAAATCATTAATATCCTATAATAAATTCCCATTTATGTTTAAGTCTTGCAGGATCCACTCTTATTCTGTTAGGACCCACAATAATTTTGTTGGAACCATATCAAGCAAAAAGAGTCATCAAAGAAACAAGATTTTTCCTCCACATTTTAAAAATTCACCACACTACTAAAATGTAAAAGAGAAAAATCCCACAGGCTCCCATCCACCAACAAGCCCCTTCTGACTGAAGCCAACTCTAGACACACCAGATTTGGACTCACATGAGCACCAGTACTTGTCTCGCCATGTACTTTTCAGATTGGAACAGCAATATCTATGCCCATGCCAGCTCAGTCTCTTTGAAAAATCAATTTCTCTGGCATGGAAATGTCCTTACACACACCTGGGGCTGGAGGTTGGACTAGCCCAGGTCCAATTTCATGGGAGTGTTACCTCTAACTGGGCAAAGGACTTTACCCATCTGCAGACAGAGGTGGAGAGCTGGGACAGGGCCACGGGCCAGGCAAGCACTCACCCAGGAAGGATGCTCCCACGATCACAACATTCTTGCTCGTGGCCAGCTTCACCACACGATTGGCATCTTCAGGCGTCCGGATGTTGAAAACGTTTTCCATCTCCTTACCTTTGCAGCTGAGGGTTTTGGGCCTGAAAAACACTGAGGGTGATACAGCTGCTTTTCTCAACTCTGTGTGGTTCAGTGCCCAGTCAGGACTGCAGACACTCCTCCCAGGGCTCCAAGAACATTCCCAACTTTCCTTTTTTCACCTTTCTCTAGGCTGGAGACATTACATGGAAAAACCCAGATGCTGGTGGCAAGTGGTGGAGCAGGGGATGCTGAGCAGCCACCCCAGACCCCATCATGGACTGGTGTACCCACAGGTCCAGGGGAGCTCCTTGCTGGGGCAGTGCAGCCAGCGCAGGATAGGCATTGCTTTACAAGCCTATGCTCAATTATTGGCATGTCACAAATTTTTTAGAAGCTTAATGGGACACAGAAAACTCACTCTAACCTCCAGCAGTACTTTGGAGCCAGATATTGAAAGTTTGATAAGGCTCTGCAGATGTAGGCTACACTCTCCATTCCCAAGGACACACTGCTGATGCTGTAGCAGCTTAACTGTGCCCTCCCCAGGCACTTACTGTAGCCAATATATTTTTAAACATCTGGCCCCTGCATAACTGACTCACATCTGGAAACAGGACAGAAGTGCCTAAATAATTTAGGTACCCTAAAAAACCCAGTGTACCTGGAGCTTGTGCATGAGGACTTTGAAATTATTGCCAAAGGTTTAATCTTCTTTTGAACCTAATTGGGTGGTTGGTGCACATGGCATTTTGGCTGTGATCCTGTACACCCTAGCACCAGCTATTCACACCTTGTGGCACTGGCTATGACTGGTGGCACTTTGGTTTCCAACGTGAGTCCCTGCTTTGGCTGATCTACAGCATTCCTTCCCCAGATGATAAATTATGCAGGGGCCGTATTTCTCCTACTTCATTTTATGGCTTGATGTAAGGAACCAAGGAAGGAGAGCCAGGATGCCTCATTTTCAGCTTAAACTGCCGATTTTGACAAACCTCCAATCGAAAACAAACTGGTCCACTACTTCCAGGGCACAAGTGATAACAGCAATCTGGAGTGATGCTCAGCATGCCAGCACATCAATACCACCTTTCCCTATGGCTGGACCAGGTTCAGTCCTGAAAATTCCTATTCTGGGCCCAAGGCTCCCAAAGGGTCAGTTAGAATGGGGCAACAGCAACACCTAATTAAGGCTGCAATAGCAAAGTGTTAAACCTTAATTGCTGAAAAAGATCTTAAAGGTTGGCAGAAAATGAAAGATGGAAATTGAGAGGGATGAATTATCTGGTTGTCAGGGTTGAGTGTTATCAAGGAGTGAAAAGAAGAGCAATGTGGCAAAAATGCTCTCTAAAAGAATTAGGATACTTCCACTTTGGAGCTTTTGTTAAAGAAAATATGTTCAAGGTCCTGGTACCACCCCTGGAAGTATCCAAGGCCAGGTTAGATGGGGCTTGGGGCAACTTGGTCTAGTGGAAAGTGTTCTCTGTCCACAGCAGGGGTGGATCTGGATGAATTTTAAGATCTCTTCCAATACAAACCATCCTGTGATTCTGTGATTCTATAATACATGATGTAGATATATATGAAATAAATAGATGATGATATATAGATGTAGATACATACAGTCATTTCCAATATATTTTGTGTTCCTTAACTTTTCCATACTCAAACAAATCCAGTGTTTAAATTCACCTGCCACATTTCATCCCTTATCCCCAGGCTCCTCACATTCTCAGATAAAACAGTTTCTCTTGATCTTTGAGATGTTTGTCTGAAGCTTACGTGTTTCCCGTTGCTATCAGCAGCTTGTTGTACTCCATCTTAAACCCATCCTTGAACACAGCTATCTTGTTCTTGACATCCACAGCCGCCACCTAAAATCATTCCTAAATAACGTTAAGGGAAGAAATCCCAGATTTTCACCGAGGTCCCAGCCCCATCAACTTGTCTGTCAGGTTTTAGTCCTCCATGTCAGTTTTAGTTAGTTAGCTGGCTGCTTTTAGTTAGTCTGTTAGTTTCAGCCCCACCATGTCCACAGTTTGGCCAACCCACACCTTAAATATTCCTAGTTGCATTCTCACAAATGTCTCCCAATATAAATAAATTAATCCCAATATAAATAAAATAATGGGGAGAAATATTTAAGCCATCATTGTCTTCACTGTTTGAAGGCTGATTATCCTTATCAGATAGCACCTGGCTCCCCAGATCCACATGAGGAATGGCAGGTAACACATGATGGTCACCACAGATAGCCACATCATGGTCACACCAGAGTGCCCTTCCTCCCACAGGAGCATTGTGTTTTGAACACAGGAGCTGTGTTTTGAACAAGCACAGGCAACCTGCACTCCTGGGAAAAAGAGGGGGGCTGGGGGAGACCCAACATTCATACAGTTGCATCCAGTGAGCCAAGAACAGAGACAGTGGCCACATTCCCTAAATACAGCCTTTGCATACTAGCACTTTCCTTCAGGCACACACAGGACTCTCCTTACCTGCATTTCAGTCAGGACTTCAATGTCATAGGTGCAGAAGAACTCCTTGGGGCGCAGGGCAATCTGCTCAGGGTGGGAATCCATTGACTGCAAAAAAAGCCATTTTTCTGTCAGCTGCTGTGGATTGAACAGGTGAGTGGAGAACTGGCTGCTACCAGCACAAGTCAGCACTTGCTGCATGGGTTAAGGGAATGGTTCTACAGGGCTGGAATGAAAGCCTGTTCAAGTAGGAGTTGTCACAAGAGGCTGGCCTCGGCTCTGGTGCCTTCTCTGCTGGTTTGGCATGGGGCTGGTGCTGAGCAGCTAAGGCAAGATCACAGCAAGTGCTTCAGAGTGTCAGCAGACATAACTGCAACCCCTCCCAGTACACACAGGTTCATAGGAGCAAGAGAAAAGACTCATTTTACAACACAGGTGGTGAGGCCCTGGAACAGGTTGCCCAGAGAAGCTGTGGCTGCCACATCCCTGAAAGTGCTGGACTAGAGCAAAACCTGGTCTAGTAAAAGGAGTAAAAACCACAGCAGGGGGAGTGGCACAGGATGACCTTTAGAAGTCCCTTCCAACTCAGACCATTCTATGAGTATTTGGAAAACAGCCAGTTACCAGGGCAAATGGAAGCTAGAAGAGCAATAAGAACAAACAGCATTAACACACAAGGATTCACTTTCAAAAGCACCCAAGTTATGCTGCACAAGTTCCATCCAACGCTGAAGCAAGCGGGTGGGGCCCATATCTGCACATCTTCAGCTGCAAGATAAAGGTTCATGCTTTTACCAGCCTTCCCTGGTCACTGCAGTGAGATGTACATCTTTACACACAGTGCTGAGCCCGAGCTCATCTGTCCTCCTGACTCTGTGGACACAAGCTCAGACTCAGGCTGAGAACAAGCTGAGCATCAAGTGACCAAGTTGGGTATGCAGGGTGCTCCCTGCTCGTGTGTCCCTCACTGCCTGCAGCGTAGCAGGAAGAGGCAGGGATGCCATGGTCAAGCCCTGCTACAGATCACACAGTGCCAGCAGCAGCATCTACTCATGCCACACAGGGATGGTGTTTGGGTTTGACCCAGGAGCAACAGGGCATGCAGGAATCAAGAGCTTTCCTATTCGCCCATGGAGATGGATGTGCAAGATCCTTCTCCCTGGAGGTGGCCTGGTCAGGGGCTGGAACAAGCCCTCACTCTGACTTCAGACAACGCTCTGCTCAGGAGAGACTGGTGTCACACGACTTGAGGCAGGGGCAGGGTCATACAGGTTTTACTGCAAATTCTTTGAATACTCCACATTTACAGAGAGAAACACCTGACCCCTCTGTGACAGTGTGCAGGAAGGGCAAAGCACAACAGTACACAACCACCATGCCTTTTGCTGCTGCTTGGTGCTCTGGGGACAGTAACAGAGATGTGGCAACACACAGGTCATGGTCCAAAGAAGACAAAGGGAAACAGCTCAGCAGGACCTGGGGACAGACTGATAACAGGCATTCAGCAGGGCAGAGGAAGGACACTGCTGCAGTTTCAGGGAGAAAGAGCTCTGCTGCTTACAGAGCTAGCAGTGGTACTCCTCCACTAGCTTGTACAGGTGTAGTCCCACACACAATAGGATTAAGAAAAATTCCATTTTTCCTACCCTCTTCCCAAAAATTCTGCCTTCTCTTCCATGGGCTTTGTGTACCTTTCAAAAGCAACTACAGCCAAAGGTGTTCAGTGGAGGATTTAACAAACCATGTACAACATCTCTGCCATGTGTAATGTTCTTACTATTTAACAGCGAGAAGAAGAGCCAGTCTAAGGCTCATACATGGGGATGAGTGTTTGGAAGAGCTGTCTGGCTGGGACAGGGACTCTCAGATTCTCCAAGCTGCTCAGCACAACCCCTGTGATGCTTGGATGCAGGTAGCAGGCAGCTGCTCTTCACTCCAGGCAGGACTTGCAGAAGCACAGAAATGGCCTGAATGCTCCCAAAAAGTCATGTGCATGTTTGCCTGTCTTTGAAAATCACTTTTTTTGGGTGCTGGAAGATGGTATGATTGTAGTAGTCCCCGTGGGTAAGGTAAGCATTCCTGCCATGAGGATGAACACATAGTTCACCTTATGTTATCTTCAGGCTCCAAGGTCAAATGCTGCTGTCCAACTTGAGCTGCTGTCTGACATCAAAGAAGGTTCAGGAATCAGCAGCAAAAAAATCTGATTAAAGACCATCCTGCGTCTATAAACTGGAATGCAAAATGGGATGTTTATCAGAAAAAGCAACCTTTGCACTTCCATCAAGTTATCAAGCTGTGATGACAGCTGAGAATCATCGTAATTACAGCACAGAGCATCCCTGGGCAGCAAGAAACAGACACTAATAAAAACTCTGGTAGACAACACCATTTTTCCACATGCTCCATTTCATTGCCTTAAATATTTTTGATCCAGAAACACTTTAAGAAGACCCATCCAGGTACAAGCTGAATAAGAGAGCTACCATTTCATCCATAGAATCATGGAATGGTTTGGGTCGCAAGGGACTAAAGGCTCATCTCATTTCAATTTGCAGGGATACCTTCCACTAGACCAGATTGCTCCAAGCCCCAATGTCCAACCTGGCCTTGGACACTTCCAGGGATCCGGAGGCAGCCACAGCTGCTCTGGGCAACCTGTGCCAGGGCCTCACCACCCACACAAGGAAGAATACCTTTGTTTTTCTGCTGGAGTAATCTTAATTCAGTTTGAACAACTCCTTTTTGTGTTTCATGTTTCATTCAAGGGAAACAGAGACAAGAAGATTAATGAAACAGAACCTTGCAGCTGCAATGAATAATAGCGGGGAAAGGCCCTAGAGCAAATTTTAAAATTGGGGAGCAAATTTTAAAACTGGGGAACTGTGGCATACCCAGAGTGATACAAACCTTACTGAGCTTTGGTCTGTCATAGGGCAAGTGTCTGTCCATGGTGCACATCACAATCCGGTCAGAGAAACCCTCCTGGCGCAAGGTCTCTGCACAGACCAGCCCAGCTGCCCCTAAGGGAGAAGGAGACCAGTGACAGCCATGTGTATGTGGCCCTGGGAGGTCTGCACTGCTAAACCCACTGGGGCTGACTCCAAAACCACAACCTCCAGCAGCCCTGGCCTCACCTCACAACCTCTCCTAACTCAAACAGCTCACACAGGAAGCCAGTTGGAGCAGATGCATGAGGCAGCAGAAGGGATGCTCTGTCTATGGACCATGACATTAATCCTCTTGTCTATCCCTAAACTGTCACAAACACACAAAGAGCACACCTGAGGAGTGTTGCTAAAGCCTACAAACTCTGACAAACTCCAGGCCATAAGCAGCCACTTAGAACCTTAGACTTCTCTAGTCAGAGAAGGGCCTGCTCCTGGTGAATTTATGTCCAAGCATGGAGAGTAGGAAGTCCTCCCTCCTCCATGGCCAAGGTGTTGGTTGTGTGACTCACTGCAGACCATTTTCCATCTATTTCTTTAAGGGTTTTTTTGTTCACTTGTTTCAATCACAGAAAAAAACTCATTAAATCAAACAAAAAGCTGCCTTGGGAGCTCAGGTGAGAAGTCCGGAGTCTCTTCTCAGCCAAGGAAGCCTCACTCCATGATAAGTGTTTTTAGGGCCACAAATTCTGTAACACCACTGAGAGAAGATGGACCTGGACCATATGGTTTGGTCCATCAACAAGACACTCCCACTGATGGAGCTGGGGGACAGTGGAAGAAGGGACAGGCAGGTGGACATCCTGTGGATGCTGCCAGGAGCATCCTGAGCCAGAGCTGGCACTGTGCTGATGTCAGGATGACCCTCACATGAGCAAGGAACTGCAGTCAATTGCTCTCAGCTCTGCTGGGCATGGCTGGACTGGCAGTCTTTCCCCAATACTTCCCCACAAAGCCAGCTTTGAAATCTCCTTTGGTGTCCACCAGAATAGACTCTGGTCTTTAAGAGACCTGTAAATTTATCTGGTAAAGCCTGAGAAAGTTTCCTCAGCAATGGCTGATGTTGTCTGTGGAGCGACCTTGTTGAGGATTGTGATAACTGTCCAGACCTGCCGCACACCAGGACATTCCAGCTGACCTCAGGGAGCAGTATGTCCCACCCTGGCATTCAATCAACAATCAGCAAGGGCACAAAGAAAGGAAAAATGTCACCCAGCAACATGGGAAAAGCCAGTCAAGCTGGTTTTCCCCTCCGCTCAGACTGTGAGATGCACCTTAGATGATCCCAATTTGATGGTCCAATATCCAGCTTGGATCTGGTGACCCCAAGATTCAAGTAAGAACAACCCATGTGCGAGGAGCAGATGTTTCCTCACAGACCCAGGAACAGAAGCTCCCGTCCTCCTCCCACCCTCCATTTCACCCCAACACGGCCCAGCCTTGGCATCCAACCCATTTCAGAAACTTGGTAGAGATGCTTCACCTCATCCATTAGGCTTTCCACAAAAATGGCAACACACAAATGGAGCTGGGACAAGGGGAGGGGAAGGGAAGGGAAGGGAAGGGAAGGGAAGGGAAGGGAAGGGAAGGGAAGGGAAGGGAAGGGAAGGGAAGGGAAGGGAAGGGAAGGGAAGGGAAGGGAAGGGAAGGGAAGGGAAGGGAAGGGAAGGGAAGGGAAGGGAAGGGAAGGGAAGGGAAGGGAAGGGAAGGGAAGGGAAGGGAAGGGAAGGGAAGGGAAGGGAAGGGAAGGGAAGGGAAGGGAAGGGAAGGGAAGGGAAGGGAAGGGGACAACTTGGCAGCTTTGCTGGTTTTGGCAATCTATTTTTGGGATCTGACATTTGCTGGCAAGGTTGAAGAACTTTTATCTTCAGAGAAGCATCTTGAGGTGAGAACTTTGGAGGTGCAATGGGATGAGATGGTGATGTGCAAGGTCCAAGAGAGAAAGGTGTATCGACACCACAGGGACCTGAAAAGACTTCATCTCATCATCTGTGGAAATCAGGGGTTGCTAATGTAACTGGGAAGGGAGTAACAGGAAGGGGATTCAGGATTCACTCCAAAGCATGGCAACAGGGAACTGTAAAGCTCCACAGACTGGACCACAGAGCATCTTTGGATCATTAGCATGTAGTACAAAAAAGTTCAGGATGACTTTCTGGTGTGACCCTTTGCAGAGGGAGGAATGCAAGAGGGGTGACGGGTAGAGGGTGCAGGGCACACAGACACCCCCTCCGTGCATCCCTGCCTGGGAGGGGACACACAGTGACCCCAGCATGTGCCACCCTTACCTGCACCAATGATCAGCACATTGGTGCTGCTCAGGTTGTAGTTGCTCAAGGAGATGCACTTTGCCATCATCTTTGTCCTCCTCTGTGTCTGAAGAGCCTGTGTCACCACCAAAAAAAAAGAAGAAAAGCAACTATCTTTACTCAGTGTTACCCTGGGCAGGCAGGCAGGGATGGGGACAACTGTAGCAGTGTCATAAACCAGCTTGGATAGGAAGGGAACAACAACACCCTTGTACTGAACAAGGACTACAAACTCCTGCTCATCCAAATACCATTCCAATGTCCAGTGCACTGCCCCTTACAAGGTACAAGAGTAAAACAAATCCATAATCTTCTGCAAAGGCATGCGACTACTCAGAGCTGGGGTGGTGGTGGGGCAATAGAAAAAGCAGGTGTCCTTGTGCAATTCTGCACCAAAGGTGAGACAAAAATGAAAAAAAAAACTCTTTCAGGAATTTTATCCTGAACCTGAGCAGAGCTTGTGCACCTGATATCCAAAGCTGAGGGACTTGTCCAATCCACCAGAGCACAGGCATGGACCTGTGCCAGTGCAGCCCTGCTGCACAGACCCCCTGTTCCCAGGCATTAGAGGCCAAAATCTGTTCCTGATAGAGCAAATAGACTCAGTTTCCCCTCATCACATCCCCAAATCAGCTGGAGTTGAAGTGCTGCTGTTCAGGTGACATCTCTGGATCTAACCCAAGTGCTCTAGGGGCCCACTGGGGCTCTGAGCCACTGGATTTGCACATGTGGACATACAACCATGCATCAAAAGAAGGCTTTTCATGGAAAGAAAGATGGCAGTGGCCTGAATGGGCTTCATTCTGCATTCCATCAGGGCGGGAGAGCCCTTTCTACCCCTGCATCAGGTTCCTCTCCAGCAGGAGCTGAGGTGTGGGCTCAGGAGGAAGCACAAGTGGCCTCTGCCATCACCATGCCAAAAGGCTGGAAGGTGGAAGAGGCCTCTTCCGATGGGCCTGCTAAATTAAAAATTGCTCTGAGCTTAAGGAAACATAGGACAAGTGCAGGATAAACACCTGTAAGGCCTGAGAATGTGGACAGCCCAGGCCAGGTGTCCAGCAGCTGCAGGGAGGCTGGGTGCAAGGGGGACCCAACATCTCTGCCCTGCTCCACTTGTACCTCCATATAAACTGGATACTCACACATCACTCTGCCCAGGCCAGAGGATCAAAGAGAAGCATTTCCCCCCACCGCCATGCACATACAGCAAAAAATGAAAACATTTGTCTTGATTTTTGGATGTCAGTGGCCCCTCACCTGCTTGCTTGCTCGGATGTATACCTTCTCCTTCTCAATCTTCACCTGAGGGTGACAGAACAGTGCTGGTTTGCAGAGCAGCAAGGGTTCTCTCTGGGCAACAGCTAAGGAGCAAGGGGTGATGGCACGAGGTCACCTGTAGGAGCAGCTCAGACCATGGCAGGGCTCATCCCAGCTCGAGGCTGTGGGATCTCCTGCCTCGGATCAACCCCACACCGACACTCAGTGTGCAATCTGATCCCTACCCAAATCTTACACATGGTTTCTCATTCCCACCTCCCTCCTACTCCAGAGATCTCCCAGACCGGGCACTCCCAGGTTCCCAGGAGGTACCTGATGCCTGTGGGTGGGTGCAAGGGAGCTTCAGGGGGGAAGGAGCTGCCCTCCACTGGTGACACCAGCACATCCTTGGAAAATATTTGCTCCATGCTATACAGAACATTGCTTATCCCAATTAAAAGAGTCATTTTGTGGGTGACACGGAACTGAGTGGTGTGGTTGATGCTCTAGAGGGAAGGGATCCATGCAGAGGAATGTGGCCAGGCTGGAGAAGTGATTCCCACGTGGGAATCTTATAAGGTTTCAATAAGGGCAAATGCAAGCTGCTGCAGCTGGATGTGAGCAATTTGCCTTACCTGTCCAGACTGAGGGATGCAGGAATTGAGAGCAGCCCTGAGGCAGACTGGGATTGTTCACATGGAGAACAGAGGCCTAAAGGGGCTCCAAGAGAGCAGGAGAAGGACTTTGGACAAGGGGCTGCAGTGACAGCACAAGGGGGAATGTCTCCCACTGCCAGAGGGCAGGGATGGATGGGATATTGGGAAGGAATTGTTCCCTGGGAGGGTGGGGAAGCCCTGGCACAGGGTGCCCAGAGAAGCTGTGGTTGCCCCACTCCTGGAAGTGTTGCAGACCAGGTTGTAGTGGGCTTGGAGCAACCTGGGATAGTGGAAAGTGTCCAAGGGGTGGAATGAGGTAAGCCTTAAGGTCCCTTCCAACCCAGACCATTCCATGATCCTATGGTTTCCTCTGCTGCACGGACAAGGATCTCACCTGGAACCTGGGTAAACTATCCAAGCCGGGAAAGTCCTCAATGTCACCTGTGCCAATGTTGAAGCAAGCTCCATGCCAGGGACAGCGGACTCTTCCTTTGGACAAAACCCCTGCAGGGAACATGACAGAGCAGGGTTGGTGCTGCCCTGCAGCTGCCTCCCATCCTGTGAGATGCACCTCTCCTACAGGACACATGATAGCTGATGCGAAACTGGATGGGCAACAGTGGAGTTTTCTCAACATGCACACTGGGCATGTTTGGGACCAGCTGGGATCCCCTATGAGCAATTCCTTCTAAAATGCCTTGGATGGCAGGGTCCTCCAGTACCTCTGGGCACAGTTCCAAAGCTGTTTACTCTGGGATATAACTTCACTCTCCAGCCAGGATGGGGCTGCCATCCCCAGAGTCTCATGGTCATTTTTAAAAGTCCCACTATTACCCAGAACAAGTGGTGCCGCAAGCAGAGCATCACTGATTTAGAGTACACATGTTTCAGAGCAGACCCTGGCACAGCAAGGCACCTGCACTCACTGGGAAGCATAGGCATGCCCAAAGCCATGTGTACATTTCTCTAGGTGTTGGTTCAGAGGCTGCTACCTTGGATTTCAGCTTTCCCTGCTACAGTGCCAGGGCAGGGAATAGGCCACCATGTGGCCATGGACTGGTCCTGAGCTTGTGTCTCTGCTTGCTGAGGCACAGCAGTGACACATCACCACCATGGGTGGGGCACAGGGGCAGCCCCCTTGCACCTACAGCTGCAGCAAATCCCCAGAGAGATCCCTGTGTGACAGCCAGTCTGAGGAATGCACCACAAGTCTCTGAAAGGGTGGTGAGCTCTCACCTCCAGGGCAGCGTGGGGCTCCTCTGCCCTGCTTAGCAAGAGGCTCATCCCAGGGTGAGGGGGCTGAGAGCATGGCTGCTACACCCAGCACAGCTGCTGGGCCAGCAATGCCCAGAAGACACTCAGTGTCTTCCCCAGGATCACACCTCTAGCAAAGTGCCCTCCCACCCCCAGTTTTGGTGATGTATGTCAGTACACAGACTGCTGCCATTGCTTAGGCTCGGGGCAGAGACCTGCCTGAAGCCTGTGCTGAGAAAGTGCCAGAATGCATATTTTTAGATGCCAAGATGGGAAACCATTCCACTTCATCCCACTTCAGTCAATAACATGAGCAATGCTCTTTTTGCTACTGAAAGGATCCCATCAGCCCAAAGAGTGTCCTCTTTCCCCTCAACGAGAAGAAGCCCCAGCCCTGTGATCAGCAGTGGCAGATGCAAACCAGAGCTGGCAAAGTGCTCTGGGGAGTTTTGTGTAACTCCAGCTTGTTCCCATGCCTTCCCCAGCCAGAAGATGCCCTGGTGATGCTGAGTGTGCAGTGCAGCGCTGCTGCATGCTGGGCAGCACAGCCAGGGGGCTGTCCTTTGTCCTGTGATGCCCTTGGTTGCTCTCCAGGACATGATGCAGACTGACCTTTGACCAGAGGAGCCCCATAGTGGGGACACTTGTGTCCCACGGCGTGGAACTCCCCGCTCTCCTTGATGAGCAGAGCCTTCCCGCAGCCCAGGTCCACTTCCCGCATCCTGGACAGGAGGAATATGGAAACAGATGGCAGAGCATCCCCCTCACAGCTGATGCCACCACTCCACCCTACAATCCAGCCCTAGTCCCACCAGGCTCCCCTCTTCCTTCAACCTGCTCATTACTGGCTTCAGGTGATTACAGATATAGGTCATTCCTTGTCACCAAGCCAGCTTTGGAGGTGGCTCTGCTGAACAGACTGGGGCACATCCAAGCTGGGCCATTCAGTGGCAGCATCTAATTTGTCCATCATTGTGCCAAGAGGCAGCTCAAAACACCTCCCCACCTGCTGGGGGAGCTGGTAGTGTCAGCAAGAAACCAAACTGGTTTTACTGTGACATCAGCTCCCCTCCTGGCCCAGCAGCTCAGCAGGCCCCTGCCAGGCTTGTGTTTGTTTTTCAAACCAAACACAGTATCTCCCAGAGCTGAAAACAAGGAGAGGTGACTCTGAACTTTGGGGTCTACCTCCCACACCTCAGGGTTTTTGCTCTGGTCCTGGCCAGTCCCAGGGTCACTTTTCCTGATAAATCCCTCAGGACAGCAGACATCTGTATGTGACCTTCTTGATGTTCTCCTCAGCTGCTTTTGCAGAGTGGAGCTCACACAGTGACCTCCTACCAGCACCACGTTCCTGGCCCCAGCTCTGCTGGGTTCAGCTCTGCTCTGCAGAGGAGCCAGCAAACCTTCAAGCCATTCCTATGGAGGGGTTCAGGTTCTCTTTGAAATCTCACAGTTGCTCACAGAACAAGGAGGAACATTCTTAAATAAAAAGGGATCAGTTTAGACTACATATAAGAAAGAAGCTTTTATAATGTGAGTAGCAGGATGCTCTGCCTGGAATAGGGTAAGACAAATCAAACAACACCCAGTTTTGCAAAGCTGTCAGTGGTGAACTGAGAGGGGGTGTCACACTGCTTTTGGTCTTGAATTATGCTAAATCCAGTCTGACTCATCAACCCCAAAGTTAAACATTCTGATAGCAAGAGGAAGATGGGGCAGATACGGTAAATTATCCTTACCTAAAAATGCTAAGCTGGAACAGCTGGCCTGCAGATATCTGACTGACAATCACTTTTTACTCTAAAAGTCCTGCCCCTTACAAATAGCAGGTTCTTCTAACATATCCCTTCTTGGAGTGTGTGTGGAGATTCCTCCCTGGGGTGGGGACACCCTTCAAGGTCACTCCTCAAGAGTGAGCAAAGGAGATTTGCCCACGCTCGTTGGTCTGGGTGAGTGACATCAATCTCTATTTCATAATCATGGGGTTTTCCAGCTTTAATAAAATTACTTTCATATACTCTGTTCTACTCTACTATTAGTTTTAGCTTTTATCCTGTATAGTACATAAGATTAAGATCTTTTTGTCTAATCATTTATCATAATAAATAATTTCTTTTTATACAAATATATCTGGTTTGCCATCCCTATCCCTGCAGGAAAAAGTTGTACAAAGGTTCAGTCGCACCTTCGTAATTCCTTAGACTTAAACTGTTGGCAATGAGGGTTAGGATTGGATCCAGCCACACCAAGGCTTCTCTTAGAGAAGGAGTTTACAAAGGTAGGGAGTCCTTTCTGTACCTCCTGACTCAACAATAGCTTCTCTCACAAACTTTGTCTGAAATTCCCACTCCACCCGTGACAAATTGACATAGCCAGCAGGATGGCAAATAATTTTGGGAAAGAGACAAAAGGCTTAACAGAATATTTATGGCAGCAGAGGACACACATTGACACTGATAATCCTTGGTCAGTGAACAATTGGTATGAGTGGGAAAGGATACAAGAGAATCAAATAAAAAAGGGATCAGTGGAAGATTAAAAAGGAAGAGGTGTCATGTGTCATGTAGTGAGATTATGCTTAAAGGCTGCATGGCAATGGAGCTAATAAAAGAAATAAAAGAAACTAATAATCTGAAAGAGGAAATAAAAGAAAATATGTACAACTGTCTTTACAGTTATCAAAATGACCAATTAAAGAAACAGCTAAAAGAATTCCAGGAAAAGACAAAAGCCTTGGAAGAAAAATTAGAACTGATATTATAAAAGTCCCCAGTGCTGAAAAAATGTGAAAATTAATAGTATTACCTGAGGATTGGGATGGTGATTTTTGGGAAAGCCCTGATGAAAATGCTGATGAAAGAGAATGGAACTCTGGTGAAATAATTCAATGTTCACCTCCGAGAGAGGAAGAGGTTCCAGATTTTAAAATGGAACACATAATTAAGACCAAAGTGTCCAAACAACCCCAAGAAGGTCAGAGGAGGAACATGGACAGAACTTATGGCCTGGGACCCCCTGCAAATCTACAGGAAAAATATGGAAGAAAATCAGGGGAGTCAGAAACCAAGTATTTGTGGAGAGTGAGTCTCTGGAAAAGCTAGAATATTGCTGAATGGAACTCAAGCTAAGGGATACTGGGGGCCAGAAGTCTTATTAAATCTTGGACCTGAGCTTGCCAATCAACCCTATTCAATAACCAGTGAGGCTGCATATTGGGCAGGAGCAATAAATGTTATGAGAAGAGGAGACACAGCTTCCCTACCCACACAGTCATCTAATGAAATCTCTGCTGCTGTTACAAAGGCAGCTTTTATGTGAAAACAGAAACACCCCAATCTCCACAGAGGTGGCTCCTAATTAAGACTTCCATTGAGAGATGCCCCTGCAATGATAAAAATTTATTTAGTGGGGCGATGAGATGAAATTAGAAGAGATGTAATGCATAATGAAGGTGATTATCCCCACATAATACAAGCCGGCAAAATTCTTGCATGGCTTGGGAACCAGACAAGGAAAACGGGCTAAGAAAGCCATTCTGGAGAGCAAACTCAGGCTATTGAGAGGAGTCTAAAAACTTAAATGCAGATACCTCCAGAATGCTGGGTGAGGACTTTTAAACATACCCTACTTGAGAGAAACAAAAGATCAAAACTCTGCTTACTTCTGGGAAGAGCAAAAGGAGGTGTGGATGAGGATGGCAGTGATCTTAGGAGTCCCCTGTGATGCCCTCAGGGGACAGTCCAATGCAGGATAGCAGACTTAGTCAAAGTGGTGAAGGATGGGGAGGACACAAGTAATGGAAAGCCTCCACAGGAAACCCCCCTCAGTTCTTTTAAGTTAACAGAAACACAAAAGGAAAAAAATACTAAGCTCTGGGTGAACTTTGGGCCTTCTCACCCAGCTCATTACGACCTATCAATGATCTGATAAGGATGGGCCCCATATCTACTTACCAGTAGGACCTAGAAAACAACATTTGAATTTTTAACTTACTACAGGAGCCCAAATATCTCCAAGCACCCCCACAGATGCTGAAAAAATAAATTTAAGTTTTAAATAAGGAGAGTCCATCTAACAGTATTCAAAGGACAAAGTATTATATATTCCACTGTCAAAGTCTGTTTATGGCTAGCTGGGGAAAAACAAATGACCTCACACACATTTGCAATTACAAATCATGAAGAAAACATTTTAGGATATGGTGCTCTCAAAAGAAATTTGGCAATTGCACAACAGGAATGTTCGGTCATCCGGACCCACAAAAACTGCATATAATAATTTTTCTGAAAAAAATAGAAAATGAATCTATTAAAAATTTAGAACAAAGGGTATTATATTTAGGACACATATCCCCTATAATTCTCCTGTTTGGCCAGTGAGGAAACCAGACATGAACTGGTGCTTAACGATTGATTATCGGTGGCTGAATGCCAACACGGGAAGACTCATCCCAAACACTGCCAGTCTCAGTGCCACCCTGCAAGCAGCTCCACACAAATGGACAGCAGTTCTAGATGTAAAAGACATGTTCTTCATGGTTCCATTTCAGGATACTGGAGAAATCATATTCCTGGATTTTCTATAGAAAAGACTATTGTATGCATTAATGAGCAAAAGCCAGACTTAGGGGTGGCTTGATAGTCAGAAAAGTTAGTTACAAATGCTAATAGAAGAGTTAAAAATATAGTCATCACTTGGAGCAGTTCATTCCAATGATCCTATAAGAGCTGAACGGGATTTTGCTGAACATGGGACTTACTGTAACATGTTCTACCAAGGCCCACACAGACCTAAACAACCATTAGGGCCCAGTTCTGCAGCATTAAAAGATCCTGAGAAGAGATATACTCTGACTGGGAAAAGAGATTATTATTTCTGAGCTCTTAAACAAGTAGAAAAAATTCAACAGCACCAATCTATGCAAATCCAAAGACCCTTTAATCTGTTAGCCAGGATTAAGAAGGGCTATGCTCCACGAGGTGGGATTGCACAAAGACCAAGAGTGCATGAATGCTGTGTACATGTCTCAGGAGTCACAGGTCTAATGGATATAACTGAAGGGCCAACAAAACCTGCACAATTACAGACAGCCATGATCCTAGATATGCTGGCTTTGCAACAGCTACTAAAGCTTAGTGCTATACTTGGTGATCCTGCAGTTACATCATACTCTGAAGTTAAAGACGTCTGGTTCACCAATGCCTCAGACAAACACTTTGATGGTAAATGGAAGTAGAGAGCAGTTATGAAGGAACATCATGAACCTGTGCTAGGAGAGGGTCAGGCTGGACATTAGGGAAAGGTTCTTCCCCCAGAGGGTGCTGGCACTGCCCAGGCTCCCCAGGGAACAGGCACAGCCTCAAGGCTGCCAGAACTCCAGGAGCCCTTGGACAGCACTGCCAGGGATGCCTAGGGTGGGATTGTTGGGGTGTCCTGTGCACGGCTGTGAGTTGGACTGGATGATCCTTCTGATACCCTTTCAACTCAGGATATTCTGTGATTCTATGGATGGGGCTCTGAGCAATCTTATCTAGTGGAAGGTGCCCCTGCCCACAGCAGAGGGTTAGACCAGATGGCCTTTAACAGTCCCTTCCAACCCCAACCATTCTGATTCAATGATTCCATGGTGCGGTACCCTGGATTAAAGCGTGATTAGCACAGCAGGAATTGTTTACAACATGGAGCTTGGCAGTTTTTCACCTCACTGGGCCACACATCTCTCCTTGAGATTCAGCCCCATCCTGGCCAAACCATCTCTTTGTTGATCATGCACCTTGATGCAAGCCAGAAAGAGCTACTGAACACACCCCTCTCCTGAATGAGTGATTGATGATGCCACTAGCACTGAAAAGCAGCATTTTACAAAATCCTTTCTACCACCTCTGGGTTGTCCAAGGCTCCATAGCCTTCTGTTCCAGCAGGAATAAACTGAGCAATACACACCTCTACAGCATCCACATGCAGGTGAATTTGTCCACAGCATCTCTCAGGGATGTAGGGATGTTGTGCCTCCTCCATGGTGCCCAGAAATTCTGCCTCTGCCTGCTGCAGACTGGCAGGGCACAGGCTCTGCACTGCAGCTTCAACTCGTGCTTACATTTGCCAGAGTTCCCATGGCCTGCAGACTGTGTTGGTGGCCATGTGTCACTGGTCAGTGGCACTACCTACAGGAGCACAAGTCTTTCAACCATCTATCATTCCCAGGAAGCTGCTCATTGATCCTCTCTGCAGGCTGGAGACTGGGGTGCAGAAGGCTCCAGCACCGAGGTCTCCACTCCTCCACCTGCCCAGACCTTGGCCAGAGACATTTCCACAGCTTTGCAGAACAGTGTCCAAGTGTTGCTGAGTGACGCTGATGTTGCTCTGCACTGAGCAGATCTTTACTCTCTGCCCTCTCAGTGTGCCTCCACCAGCTCTGCCAGACCTTGCTCTCAGCACATCCTGTCTCTTCTCAGCTCTCAGATGCTCCCTTTCCAACCAATAGTCCCAACACACTCTGTGCAATCCATGGTCTGCCTGAGGCACTGAACCTCTTTCCAATGCAACTATCAGCAGCTGCTTCCCAGAGCAGAGTCTTCCAGCTAGCCATGGAGGAAAGTAAGAGCTGAGGAGACAGCCCTCATTTTGTACAGAGCTGGACAGGGAGCACAGAGCTGCTGGTCCCTGGAGACTTCCCCTCTTCCAGCCAGAAAGCCTATCCCTACACAGCTTGATGTTAATCTGGAAATCTGGTTGCTACCACTGCATGAAGAGGACCATCTCTACAGCTATCCCAACACATTGCCTTTGGGGTGCCAAACACATCACCATGACCATAGCAAACCCCACTTGCTCAAGGAAGTCACTGGCCATGTGTGATTCCAGAATGCTATTCATGCACACCAGGTTCCAGGGTCTCAGAAGAATAGGACAGACTTTGTGTGCTCACTCCTTCTCAGACAACATCCCAACTCAATCCCGTTATTTGCCCTCAAGCTACATAGACACTTGCCCCACTCTGCTTTGAAGCCATGGAGGTCAGAACAGGGCTCAGCTCACCAACACTTCTGTTCCACCCTTAAACCCAGACAAGCCAGACTCTGGGCAAGTGCTTCACCTGCATCAACTGTCCAATGACAAATGCTCAATTCCCTAATTTCCTTGTCACCTTGGGTGAAAACCAGCAGAGTCCACCACTCCTGCCCTTTGTCCCATTAATTTGGCCACCTGGCTCCTCAGAGACGCAGCTCTGCTCCCTCCCCGAGTAGGAGACTCGGCACTCGGAGCTCTTCCCTCTGTACAAGGGGAAGGGAGCAGTACAAGTCCTGCTGCATTCCTCAGCTGATAAAACCTGTTCAATGGCAACCATAACTCCCTGGGAAGATACGATAAGCTAAAGAATTTACAGCTTACCCAAGGAGCTGTGTGAACTGAGAGAGTCAAAAACAAGACCGGGTGTCTTCAAGCCAGCACACAGCCACCTGCAAGGCTCCCATCCTGCACTCACTCCAGAGTAATCCAGAGAGTGATTTACACTGCCCTGCACCCCGCTGAGCTGTTTACTCAGTTGGGAATTTGTCCTGTTGTCCCACCCCACTCCCCACTCTGGAAGCACAGCTAAATCTCAGTTCTGGCCTGGAAAGGTCCTTTGCTTGAGAGCTGTGAGAGCACCGAGGGGCTGTTTTCTGTCCAGTTAACCTGCTGGGAGGCTGGATGGGTACAGTAACACTAGTTTATCCTCCAGTATCTTTCCGCATCTCAGTTCTGATGAGACTGTCCTGGTAGCAGAAAGACATAAAGGTTGGGCAGAAAGCATACTCTGTGCTTGTAGACTCCACTAATGCAAGGCAGTGGTGCCCGAAGCCTCATGCCAGCACCCTGCGCTGATGCAATGCCCATGCACACCCCTGCCCAGCACACTCCTTGGGAGAATCATCCCAGAAAATCACTCTGGGTACCAGCACAAGGGGACTCCTTCAGCTTGGCTTATTGCTTACATGAGCTGTGGGACTGTCTCACAGCACTCCTATCTTGACTTGGACCCAGCCTGCTAGAGAACACCTTATTCTCAACCCAAAATATCTGGTGTTGGCACATCTGCTGTCACGCTCATAGCATGCTGCAGCAGCTGATGAATATGGGACCGGCTCCTAGACCAGTGACAGCTCCTAGCCCTGGCTTTAGCTGAGGAGCTAAAGCTCCCTGCTATGGCCACCTGCAGCCAAGTATGTTCTCACAGGCTGCAGCGAGCTCTTCCTCACCTTCCCTGCAGCCAGAAGAGCTCTCCTAATCGTTTCATCTATCATACTCCCTGCTCCCCAGTCAATCTAGATATTCACAGAATCATAGGGTGGTTTGTGTGGGAAAGGACCTTAAAGACCCTCTCATTCTACCCCCTGCCATGGGCAGGGACACCTTCCATAGACCAGGTAAGGCTGCATCTTGACCCTGGAACAGAACCCTACCTGTGCAACCAGTATTTCCCAAGACAGTTTCCCCCTTTTTCTTCACTCCACCATCAAGGTAATTCCAGTTTCTGCCTGTGCTCGGCCCTGCTCCCCTCCAACCCTGCTGCCACTGCTCACCTGCACAGGTGGCAGTAGGTCACCCGCACCTCTGCATGTCAAATCTTCTTGCAGGATACATTTTATTTCTCTGACCCTCTGCATCACCCACCAAAAGCACCCACATTCTTGAGCAAAAAACATCCCACAGATGGGTTTGTCTTTGCTTGAGGTTGAATGGATCCAAACTTACTTCCTTAACATATTCTTTCTTCACATGCACCACGGGGACTTTATGCCCTTCTACAGTACATAGAGGTTTTCACTAGGCAGGGCCAGCTTGATTGGTGGACCCTCTGGCATTAACTGACAATGTGGCCATCACTAAACATGGATTCCAGTGTTTGAAGGTCCCACTACCCACTGATTTCAGTGTAGTTTCTAACAGTGCATTGCACCATTCCAGTTTCCCAGGGGCTGGTGCATGACAGGGAATATGGTATACCTGCTCAATACCTTGTGTTTGTAAGGTATAACACCTTGGTCAGTGTTAATAAGCCCAGTTCCTCCAAACTTTTTACAGAGCCCAGGTGTTTATAGGGATATTTTTGAAATTAGTCCCATTGTCTGACTCAATTCTTTCAGTGCTGCTGTGTTGCCACAGGATTTGTTTTCCAAGGGTCCAAATGGTGTTCCAGGCAGTGGTGTAAAGCATGGGGTATGTCTCCAGCCACCCAGTCATGCCTCCTACCATTGTCAGCACATAATGCTTGCCTTGGCAGTGAGCTCGCAGCAGGTTGATACAATCAATCTGCCAGGCCTCCCCATACTTACATCAACAACCACAGGAGCTTTACCCACTTGGCCTTCTTGATCACAGCACACTTTTCACAATCATGGATTACCCAGGATATAGTGTCCTTATTTAAGTCCACCCCTTAATCATGAGGCCATGTTGCATCTCTTCCTTGATGGCCTGAGGTATTATGGGCCTACTGAGCCAGAAATAATTCACCCTTATGATGCTAGCCCAGACCTACCTGAGACGCTTTAATCTTGGCAGCTCAATCCACCTGTCCATTGTTGTGACACTCCTCAGTGCCAGACTCTCATGGACATGTGCATGCACATGACGGACTTTGACAGCCAACTCCTTTGCCCAGGCACCGATGTCTCACCACAATTCAGCATCCCAGAAGGGTTTCTCTCTGTGCTGCTAGTTTGTCTTTTTCCATCGTTCCAGCCAGCCCCACAGAACATTTGCTACTATCCCGAAGTCATTGTAGAGGTAGTGTTGGCCATTTCTCTCACTGAGCAATATCTAAAGCAAGCTGAAAAGCTTTCAACTTTGCAACCTGACTTGATCCACCTTGTCCCTCAATACCTTGTGCCACTCGCTGTGTAGGGCCCCAAACAGCACCTTCCCATGTTCAATGCATCCCTGCAACAAGGCAGGAACTGTCAGTGAAGAGAGCACACTGCTTTTCATTTTCAGGTAGCTGATTATACGGGCAGGGCCTCCTCAGCACATGTCACCTTCTCCTCCCCCTCTTCTGATGACAGTCTGAAATTTTCACCTTAGGGTCAGTTTGTTATGATTTCTAAGATCCCAGGACTACTGGGGTTTCCCATCCAAGACCACTGTTGATCAGACCAATCTACTTACTCCAGGTAACATCAATGGCATGATGTATGGCAGAGACTTTCTCTTTGAACACCCAGCCCAGCACTGATAGTTGGGGTGCCAGAAGAAGCTGTGCTTCTGTGCTAATCACTTCTGAAGCAGATCAAACCTCTTAACAAACTGCAAGTATCTCTTTTTCATTTGGGGTGTAACAGGCCTCAGATCCTCTGCGTACCTGGCTTCAGAACCACAGGGATTGTCCTCAAGTCTCCCAGGTACCTTCTGCCAGGGGCTCCAGAAGGACCATTCTTCCTGGCTGTGGTGTAGAGCACATTTTTGTCACCCTGTCCTGTCCTGACTGGCTTAAGGACTACTGAATCAACAATCTCCTGTTTAATTTGTTTCAAGGCTCCTTGTTCTTCAAGACCTCCCTGTAAATAATTCTTCTCCTGTGTCACATGATAGAGAGGGCTGACAATCTGACTGTACTCTGGAATATGCACCCTCCAAAAACCCATAGCTCCTGGGAAAGCCTGTGTCTTCTTGTTGGCTGGTGGGAACAAAGCTGGTGTTTTTTAGGCTACATTCATTGGAATCTGACACCTTTGAGAGAATACCTTTCCCTCACACTTGACACGAGCCACCTCCAGAGGTGATAGTTTCCGTCTTCTTCCCAATTCCCTTGTGTTTTGGTTTGAAAGACAGGTCTGCTAAGGAAGGCAGGAGCCTCCATTGAAATACAATATATTACCCCCTTCCCTCCAAATTATTAAGGGGCTTTCGGGCAAAGATTTGGGAAAAGGAATAGCAGCTCTTTCCTAGAATGCATACCAAGGCAAACAGACAACAACTGCGACATTACCAACACCCAGAGCCAGAGACTCAGTCCCAGCCGTTTCCCCTCTGGTGCAGTTCCGGGCACAGCCGGCAGGGGCGCTGCTGGCTCCGGGCAGGGCAGGGGCGATGATTCCCCCGCGCCTGCAGGGGGCGCTGTGGCTGGGACGGGAAGGGACAGGGGATGGGGCGGCCGCTGCCGGGGCCCCGGCAGGACTCTGGGACGAGCAAAGGGAACGGCAGGAGTGAGCAAAAACATCCCCAGGGAGCACACAACATGTACTGAACTCTGCAGCTGTAGCTGGAACGGTGGGGCGTCCCAGCAGGGAGGGGGTGCAGGGCTACAGTGCAGTGAAAACTCGGAGCAGTGGCAAAAGAATGGTGAGAGTGAGGCCGTGGCAGCCTGGCTCTCGAGCAGATGGTGAAAACCCTTTTTTAGTGAGGTAGGTGTTAATAAAGTCCCGGTTCAGTGCCTGCTATCCCAAGCAAAAGGCTAACCCCACAGTAGAAGAAGAAGGACTGGCTTGGGCTCCAGCAGTGGCAGTGAATTCCTTCCCAGAAGCAGCAGCTCCAACCTCTCCAAGCAGAGAGAGAGAGACGGAGAGAGAACTAGCAGCTGCCCCATCTCTTAGAGCTTTTAAAGCTCCATCTTTTACCAGCCCAATTTTCTCGGTATCTCTGCCCCTGTAAGAGATACCTCAGATAAGAGGCGTGAAGCCAGATGCCCTCCTCCCCAAGCTTGGTCACTTCTTTTACCCAGTCGTTCTTGTTTCCTATCAATTTATGGGACTAAATTCTGTGAGGAGAAAAAAAACTCAAAAAACATCCCAACATCCTAACCCCCAACACCTTGTCAGTGCCTACATCCCAGGACAGGGATCCCAGTTCCTTGGTTTCACTACCACCTAGTTCCATATCATGGACCGTGATATCCCAGCACCGGAGCAGTCATGTCGCCAGGGGCTCTCCTGACTCCTGATATCCTGTCTTTTTGGATATCCTACAACTCACACAGGGACAGGGATTGGGTGATTGTCTCTGGCCCTGCCTCTTCCCCTGTTGTGAGGGCCCTGCTTCCTCTTCATCGCTCACTAAGTGGACAGATTTTGCCTTGGATGTCTTCTTCCATATAGGGCTGAGTGCTCCCAGCATGGGCTGTTCCTGCGCTTCAGCTGCAGTTGGAGTACCCATGGTGCCTCTTGCTCTTCCTTGCTCCTTTTCTCCCTGAGAGTGCTGTCTAGTATGGAGCACTGTCTGATAAACAGTGGCCAGGGCCCAACACATTGCATAACTTCGCACCTCTCTGGAATTGCCACAGCATTTTTCTTTCAAATATTCTCCCACTTTATTGGGATTTTGTAATTGTTCAGGGCTGAACTTCCAAACCACTGGAGCAAAACAGTCCTGTTTCTGCCACATTACATGCCACTCTTGACTATCCACCCCTGGGGGAGATCTCGAAATGACCTTCCTAAAAATCTCTTTTGTAACTCTAAACATGGTGTGGACTGCACTGAGGAGACCTGGAAGACTTAGCAACAAGAACAGGCTTTCCTTAACATACAAGGGAAATTCAAAACCCTCAAAAGCTGTTGTCACAGGCTTGAAGGAAGAAAAGGTGGTGAAACCTGGGGAAGATCTTTGTCCCCAGTGGTCCCCAGAGACTGGGTATGATTATTAATGGAGTCTCAGAGGCAGCACCCGAGGACAAGGCAGGAGGTCAACCCTGAATACACATCCCAAACAGCCCTCATTGTCCTTTGTGTTATCATGTCATAAACCAATATCCCACAGTGCACCAACAGAATGATCCTGATCCCTCGCCCTGCTCTCAAAAGGAGCACTGTGCTGGGCACAGAGAGTATATATGAAAATACAGACAGAGTGAGGTACCGCGCCCACGTGAACAGACCAAGCAATGTTGCAGCCAGTTGCTCTGCACCTAATACAACAAATGCTTAGATCAAATTTTGTTTCCTACCCTCTCTGGGCAGATCTGTTGATACCTCAAGCCTTCCCATCCTATGCTGGGTATTAAATAAGGCTGCTGTTGTTTAGGAATGGAATTCCCCAATTTAGTGCTCCCACCAAAACCATGCTGCTGCTCACCCTCCCTCCCCCCTGCCCTACCTGTGGGTGGCTGGAGGAGAATGGGAGTCACAAAAGGCAAAGATAACAAGGCTGAGATAACAATTTACTGGGATCAGCAATGAGAGAAGAAAACCAACAGTAACAGCCAGAATATTAATAACACAAGTGTACAAAAGAGAGAGCTAGTCACATGCCAAATTGCTCACCCAGAGCTCAGAGCTCACCATCCCACTTCCCATCCCTTCCAATGCCTTGGAACCAGCATTACCCCAGCATCCTGGGCACCACACTCTGTCCCCCACAGTTACTCAACCAGAAGGAACCACTTCTTCCCACAAGAGACTCTCTTCCCCTGCCCCGGCACTGAGATGAGGTTGTATAGAATAACCTCTGGGTCCTGCCCATGCACCTCCTGGCTACTGCAAAAATTAACCTTGTCCTGGTTGGAACCAGGATACAAGCCAAGCAACCTCAACTGCTCCACATCTTGTGAAGATTTAATCCACTTAATCCAGAAAAGACTCCAACAGAGTCCAGTGCATCCTTCTGCAGAATGGTATAATACATTAATTCCCATTGCAATGAAGAAAACCCAATTTATTTCTGGATGAACTTACCTAAGAAAATGAATTTATGGCCCATGAAACTTCTTAAGTTTAGCACAAAGTACATGGATCACAGGCAATACTTCAATTTAAAGCAAACAGCTGCCAGACTCCTGCTGTGTCCCACACACCTTACATTGCTCCCTCACTGCAACAAAAGCTATTCCAAACTATTTTTCTTTTACATACAGATAGAGCCTTCCGAGATGTCAATGGAACCTACACTTCTACCCCAGAAAAAAGGCACCTGTAAAGCACAGTGACTGGGACAGGCACTCTTTAGATTTCAGAATATTAAATCAGGGTGCCCAGGTGAAGTGTGTTGTCATTTACAAAAAATCTGAAAATCTGCATCCTTAGTGAAAGAGCAAATTGATGAGCTCAGCTGAAAGAGCCAGGCACTGCAGACAGGATGGAGCACATGACCTGCCCCATCAGCTCCACCCATGTGCTTCTCCTACTGTTTTGTAAAGTTACTGAGGCTATAAATTTATTTTAAAATGTCTAGGTTGGTTTATACAAGTTGAGAAGAGCCTTCTGAGAAATTCTGCTACAGAACATCACCTCTTTCTGAGACAAGTCCCAGTGCAGATCATGCAGGGAACAGAAGACCTTCTGGTAAGAACAGTTGTCACTTGTCCATGATGTATTTTTTTAAGATTAAAAAAAACTTACCAAGTTAAATTATCATCTCCAACAACCCTAAAGAACAAGACAGGGCATTCAGATTAGGTTAGAAGGTTTCTCAAGTTTTATCTGCAAAAACTTTGGGCACTTACTGTCCATTCTCCAGGTCCTTTACATGGCACACAGATGCTTCTACCATATCCTTTGGGTTGTGGTAGGGGTTGCTGGCAATTGGATGCTCCTCAAGGTGGTAGTGCCGGGCAGTCCCATTGACTTTGTAGATCAGAGGGCTGGCTTTCCCATTGGGTGACATCTCTTCCTTGCTTCTCTCCTTCTCAGGTATCACAACTTCAATTTTCACTTCAACTGCAGGAATAACCCAAAACCTTTGTTAAAATGAAGCCAGAGGTTTTGCTGCTTTTTGCTGCTCTATCATTCCTTCTTTCCCTGAACTTGGAAACAGACATCAAAACAGATATTTTTTGTTGGCTTGACTTGGAAGATAAAACATCTAACATCAACCTTGGCTTGATTACCTGAGCCCATTATTCCTCCATTCTTTCTGCATCGGGCACTTTGCATTCATAAAGTACATATTCTTGAAAGCAGACATGCTTATTATTGAAAGCAAAACAACCTCTCAGTTACAGTTCTTGTCCTGTTTAGTGGAAAACAGCTTCAGGCAGCTCCATATGAAGCATGCCAAGGTCTCTGGGGCTCAGACAGACTTCAAAAACCCCTTTAGTTGTTTGTAGGTAACGTTAACTGAAAGAGAAAGCCAACACTGCATGGTGCATAAAGCTGCTTCATTAGATGAAGACCAATTACTAAGGAACTAGAAATATCAAAAATTATTTCTACATGAGGTTTTGAGTGTGGAGTGACTCTTCAACTGTAGGTGAGAGAAGCAAGGATGGTCCATTTTTCTCATGTGTGCACCAGTGAACAGGTCTGACAATAAATCATCCCTATCCTGGAAACCAGAAGACCCAGGTACACATGGGAGCAGGGACTGTAGGGAGCAAAGGCACTCTCCTCGGCCACCCAGGTGAGGACATGCAGAGAAGTCGTGTCCGCCCCTGGATCCCTGGCAGTGTCCAAGGCCAGGTTAGACGGGGCTTGGAACAACCTGGGACAGTGGAAGGTGTCCCTGGTTATGGCAGGGGGTGGAACTGGATGAGCTTTAAAACCTCTTCCAGCCCAAATCATTCTGTCATTCTGTCATTCTGTGTTAATATGAGCTCCCTGAAGGCAGTGCTTACCCATCCCCTGCCACAGGCCCACCCAGCTACACCCCTATGTTCCACTCCATGCCTGGGCTGGGCAATCTGGTCACAGCAGCATCAGAAGCCACTGATAAGCTCTCACATAACAAAGTGGAAAACAACACTTTATCTCCAAGTGACTTCATCAAGCTAAAGCCATTTATATAATAATAAATGCCTGGGAGTTGTATAGCAAACCAGGGGAAAGTGCCAGAGACTGGTGAAGTGACTCAAGTACATGGGAAATCATTGAGCTTCCCCCATCTTATAAATGTCATGAACAGGAAAATCTGTTGTAGAAGATAAAAGTTGAAGTTCCCAAACTAAACAGGTAAGGAAAGGCAGAGGAAGGGTAAAAACAAGCCCTTCAGCAAGGCTTGTGAATGACAGGGATGCTGGGTCTTCCCAGCCTGATCTGTTGTCCCAAAACTTTTATTGCAAGAATATTGAGAGAACAATGGAAGAACAAGTCAGGGAGAAGGTTGTTCATTTTGGAAGGGAGAAAAGCAGGTGACCATGGCCATTCAGGCCCTGGAGGCAGGCAGCTGTCTCAGGAGTCCTGCACATTTCTGCTGTTTGTGCCTGCTCAGCAAGGCAAGGGATGCATGGCTTTTTGCCGAAGTGCCAAATCCCTGTGCTCACCGGGACAGGATTCACCAAGGGTAGTGACAGATAGATCCAGGAAAGTGATTTTCTGTGTATGAATGCTGAACCAACAGAAAACATCACCTTCTGCTGTGCTCTTGCAGCTGCAGGAGTTAATGCAAATGAATAGGCCCTGCACCATAAATTAAAAACCCCACATTGCTATGAGCAAATCTGTTCCTGGAGCTCTAGAGAAGCAGCCAGGCTGCTGCAGGCACCCAGTGAAGAGGCTGCTCCCCATGAGCACCTCTTTCCTAGGGCATTGGAAGAAGCAGACATGGATTTTCCAGGACAGAGTTTGAAAATATAATGAATACCCATTTATGCCAGTCCCAGTGAAATACTTTTGGCCCAAGAAACAGGAAGCTGATGTCATTTAATTTCACAGTCAATCTGCACAAAATGTGTCAGTGTATCCTTGCAGCCAGACTGCAGAGCCAGACCATGTCGCAGGATGAGACAAAGGTTGGGCAAAGCTGGTGGCTCTGAGCTCTAATGGTGAGGGGGACATGGATATCAGTGAATTCACCTGCAGGGAACAACTTCCATCTCTCACTTGGCTGATGCCCCAGGACTTTGTTTTCCAGAGCACATTTGGGTCAGGTGAGCACATGGCGTGCCCACTGATTCACAGGCAAATGAACCTGCAGGGATGAAGATGGAAATGTAGCTCTGAGCTTTCCCCTTCTTCCTCAGCTAGAAAAACATATGCAGGAAGCAGTAAGTCTCTGGCACTCAGCCATCCCCACTTGGCACCCACCAACACTGCTGGACAAATGTCCAGAGGAAAAGAAAAAGAGTTGTAAAATCTTCCCTCCCCTATTTTGGGCCCCACACTTCACTGCTTGCCTCTATGAGGGGCATATCCCACTTGCGTCTCAGGAACCCTCTTTACCCCCATCTCCTCCTCCTTCTCATGCCTCTCAGCCCCTCATGGAGTGTCCCTCTGGCCTGAAACCTGCATTCCCAAGGGACGATCCCTCCAGGAATCCAGGGCTAAGCAGCACCTGAGCTGATCCAGCAAACTGGTTCAGTTGCCATCAGGGAAAATGACATTTAAATGAAATATTTATAAACCCAAGTTTAATTTAATACCAAATCCAATTGGTAAGGGGCTGGGGCCAGTGTGTTCCAGCTCTTTGACAGTCATATCCTATAGCTGCTAGAAGAGGGCCGGGACAGCAAACTGTTTGGAACGTTTTAGGCATGTTATTACAAATCTAGACAGTAGGCAACTCCTCAGGAATATAGGTAGAAATAGGGATATAAATATGGATATTGATACATAGGTATGGACATAAAGGTATAGATATAGATGATATAGATAAAAATATAAATAGAGATGTAGAGATGTATAGGCATAGATATAGATGACAGAAAGAGACAGAAGTGTGCCTGCTTGCCCTGTGCCACCAACATCACTTATACACATACATATGTGTGTGTAGGTGTTTGTATAAGTTCATGCACATTTTTAAGATATCTCTATAGATACACACTTACATAGATGAAGAACCAGAAGGCCAGGGCTGGAAATAGTTTATAAGAATATAGAAAAAAAAGCAGAGAAACTAGCTGAGCATTAGCAAGTGCTCATATCACATATCTACATATACCTCAGCACTGCAAGCTCTCACTACTCGAAAATCCTGAGTCAGCTTCTCAGAGTCATAGAATCATTTAAAACACAGGTTCTTGACAAGACTATAAGTGTTGATAGATTTTTTTTTCTCCCAGGTTTTCAGCCTTTAGGTCGAGCACTGCTGGCATTCTTCACATACAATCAGGAACCATGTCCCAACACCATTTATCACTGCTGGCTCAGGTGTTGTTTTTCTCTTGTGGCCACCATGTTCTTGTGCTTTGCCTTGGTGTCATTCACGCAAGCAGTCAAAGCTTAATATCCCATTACATCTCCTGTAAATTTATTCCTTCTCCATCACTATTCACAGCCTGGTGGGACTAGTTGAAATCTCTGCTTGCTCTTGGAGAGGTACTTTAGATGTGAGACTGGAACTGTTGACATTGATCCCAAAGCAGGGTGCTGGCAGGTGGCTGAGCTTCAGTGCAGGGTCACAGGCATTATTTTTTAAAAATTAGGGCAATTGGATGCCCCAATACTCCTTTATCACAGGACTGGGTTCCCAGTACGGCTCAGAGCCCTTCTGGAGGCTAAATTTAAATTATGGATATTGGGCCATTGAAAGGTTGTACTTCCAGGTACCCGATACTTAAAATACTAGAAACCAGGAAAATACTGAGCTAATATGGGAAGAGGGATTTGACACGAGCCAAGAGCTGACTTGAGCCAAGGAGAGTCTGAATAAGATGAAGATGCCTAGATATAAAGGATGGAGGAGCTGAGCTGGCAAGGGGAGAGCAGTGTGTCTGCCTTCCCCAGCCCTAAAACCCTGCAATGCCCCAGGGTGTGCCACTTCAGGGCTGCAGGCACAGGGCAGAGGAGCACTGAGGGCAGGGAACACTCTGCTGCTGGCTGTATGGTGCCAACAGCTTTGGGAGCAGTGGAAACCAGAAATGCATCAAGGCATGATGCTGGAGGGACCAGCAGGCACAGCCAAAAATCTCAGATTACCCCAGCAGGGTTTATTTTCCCAAAACCAGCACAGAGTAAATCCACCACCATGGGACATGCTTAGGGCTCACTGTGCCCTGCCACAGCCGCACTCTCCAGGCATCCCCTGGGCTTGCCCACCCCACCTCAACTGCAAGCCCCAATGACTGTGACTTCAGGTGGTCTCAAAGAGATTCCAAACCGTTTCTATGGACCACTTCTCCCCTCCTTCCAAGGCCAGGCTGGACAGAGCTTGGAACAACATGGTCTTGTGGAAGGCGTCCCTGCCCACAGCAAGGGGTTGAAACTACTTCGTCTCTATAGACCTATCCAGCCCAAACCCTTCCATGATTCTATCATTCTGTTAAAAATGACAGAGCCAATGGCAAAACCACCATGTAAAATGTGCTTGGCTCTGCTCTCCCAGGTGCTCTGTCAGCAAATGCTACAGTCCAAAACCAGGAGGTAGGACTTATCAAGCAAGGCTGGGGACAAGCTCAGAGCCAAGCTCAGATCACACAGCCAATAGCATCCCCTCCAGCACCCTCCAGCAGTGTGAAGCAGTGTGCAGGGAGCACACTCCCTGCTAAATGCATCCTCCATGCAAGGGTGAAGCCCACTCCAAGATACCCCATGTGCTGGGAAGCGACTGCCCTGCTATCAAACACTGAGCCCAGGAGAAGAAGAAGAATCAAAATTTATAGATTTTGAAGCCACTCTCCTAATAGCCAGGGCAGAGACAGAGCTGCTGCAGCTCACACAGAGCTGGCACATGATGGTTCCTGACACCCATTATCCTGATCTGGCTGTGCTGTGGGAGCGGGTGCTGGGATACCATGCAGGCTGCCAGCTGGGCAGCTCATCCCCAATGCATCACACATCCGAGACAAATCCAAGGAGAGAGTTATGCAGAGATTGAGAACTGGGCCTTCAGAAGAGGATCTGGCATCACGGGACAGCACTGGAGATAACAGCAGATTACTTCACTGTTTGAACATGAGCTCTTAATTAAACACTGAAATATCCGGACAGGGATGGGTGCTGCAGCAGCAGCCAGACCTCATGGCTGGCTGGCAATACAGTCAGCACAGCTATTTAGAGACTCCACTCCCCAGAGCTCTTGTATCACTCATCTGCCCATCAAAAGGTGATATGTGCACAGTGCCAAGGCTATCTCGAGGGTTCTCAGAACGACTCAGGGTCTCTCTTGTAATGAAGGAGGTGGAGCAGATAAAGATCTCATGTACACCTTGAAAAAGGGCCTGAATCAATTCTGTTCACTTCAGGCTGCATCCGAAATATTCCCTTCATGTGGAAACAGCACTGATGGAGCAAATAGCTCTATTCTGTCCCTGCTTCTTATTCAGAAAAGGAATAGTAAAGTCCAGTACTCAGTTCTAATACTGTACAACTCCCATATGAAACATCTGTGAAACCCTTTGCTAGAACAATCATTATCTTCAAATGCCTCTGTTTAGCTCCTTGCATTTGCAGGTTTTATAAGCCTGAGATAAAGCCCAGCAGCCAGTGGTGAGCTACCTGGGGGCTGTGGAAGGCTTGTGCAAAGCCTTTGAAGATGCTAATCCAAACCAGAGCTGAGGGATGGAGGTCCATTGCAGGGTGCCATTTTCAGGCATCTGGCCCTGCTATGAAAATACAGCTCTCTCTCTTAGCTGCAAAAATCTGCAGCTAAGGAAAACTGAGCATTGGTGTTCCAACACTGGTCCAAGATTATACAGTTTTGCTGATATGATACAAAAATAAGTGGAGCTCATAGCAGAGTTTGTCATAAATTAAGTCAACAAAAGCATTTATTCCTGGATGTGTTTTTACCCCTCAAGCATTTTAAAGAAACATATAAACAGGGCTTTCACAGAGAAGACTTACAGGTCAGAGTGTCCAGTGCCATATTACCTTGGTAGTGACCCATAATCACAGTACAGGTCAAGGGCAGAAAGGCACCTTTATTTTCTCATTGTGCCTTGCATACAGGCAGGGACGTCATTCCATGAATGTTTGGTGAGACAAAACTTCTATTGCCCTTCTGACCCATTTAGTCCTTCAACCTGAAATCCCTCCTGCCTCAGACAGTAAAGACAGATTGCCAAGGAAAGGTCTCCAAAAGACATCTTTCCACCCACAAAGGCTACACAGGGATGCTGACTGGTCTGATAGATCATCACCATTCTCTGATTCCCCTTGCCCTGGGACACAAGCAAGTAACAAGGACAAGGTCACCCTAAGCTCTCTCTGAGGTGGCCAAAACAAGCTCCAGGATGGGAGCTGGGAGCGCTCCTCCATGACAGCTTCAGGAACACTGACAGGACCAACCATAGCTCCCTGGGGTCCTGTGCCAGGGCCATGCAGGTGCTGCAGGGGTGTGAGTATGGGTGATCACACAGTGCCTGCTCATGCCCAGCCTGCTCAGGACAAGGCTGAGCATTGACGCTTCCACACCAGGCCCCCCTCAACCAGCCAGTTTGCCTGGGCAGATGGCACCACCCCTGGCCCTCACACATACACCCAACCTTCCCCAAACCATAGAGAGCAGGGAGCCCAGCCAGCCCAGCCATGGAACGAATGTGCCAGGCAAGGGGAGAATCCTTGATGTCCAGGTGTCTACAGCTGCTTTCCCCACCGAAAGCAGTACAGATGGTACAGATGAACAAGCTTCACCAAGAAAATAAAATCCCAAAAGCAGAGCAGCTCCAGGACCTGGTCTGCTCCTTCCCGGGCCATTCCCTTCCCGCAGGGAAAGAAATAAGGGCTGGCCAGTGTGCCTGAGTGACAAAACTGTGGTAGAAGGAAGGTGCTGGAGCCCCATGTGTCTATGCTGGGATAGCTGTCACCCAAACCTACACTGGGGCATGAGGGGGGCAACTCTGCTCCAGATCTGGCAGAAAGGTAGAAGCAGGTGGGTGGTCAAGAGCATGGCAGTGTGACCAGGCAGAGATGCCTCCCTCGCGGTACGGGGTGAGCTCCCGTCCCACCCACCTACCACCCCCCTGGCACTGTTGCAACCCCCCACAGCTCCCTGCCTGGGAGTGAGAGCACTGAGGAATTTGGGGGGATTAAGAGTCCAGTAATCCTCCCTGCAGGAGCCGAGCATTAACATTCCCCCGGCCAGCGTCCACCGTTGACCTACTTCTCCCACGGGCACAGTGCGATGGGGGCCCGGCGCAGAGAGCAGTCACCTGGTTTGGGCTTGGAGAAGCATCCTCCCATGGTGCCGGGCCGGACGGGCAGCGAGGGCGGGGGCGGGCAAGTCAGCGAGAGCGCGGGCACATCCTCGCATGGTACAGGAGGTGTCCCAGCTCCCGCGGCGATCCCCACCTGCGTTGGGCAGAAAAGCTCCGTGAGAGCTGGCACGGCCGGAAGGGGAAGCGAACCCGTGATAGCGCTGCCGCCTGTGCCCACAGCTGCCGGCAGCACTGCGGACACACGCTGTGGGCACTCCGGTGACCCGAGGGACACGGGGACAGCGACCTGCTGGGGTCACCGGAGTGCCCACAGTGGTGGGGCAGCGCGAAATTCAGTTATAAAGTTTATAAATTCAGTCATCAAAGTTAATTACAAAAACCCCCATACCATTTATGGCCAGACTTTAGTAACTTCCCAAAGCCCTGCCTTTGGTAATTAAAGCTCTAAGCACACAGGTCGCAGCACAAATACAATGACTGAACCATAAATACATTTCAGTTGGGGTTTTTGTGTTATTATTAGGAGACTGGAAAAAAAAAAGAAGTCTATTCTATTGCACAGTCCTCAAGTTCCCCTATGCCAGTTATGCTCATTCCTGTAGAAATGCCATTGGCTTAGGAACAATTATTTAGAGAAAGGGGTTTTGCTATCAGACCATTAGCATCAACCTCCTTTTTTTTCCACTATTGATTTTTTTTTTTTTTTTTAATTCTTAAAGTCAAGTTGTGTTTCTCTTACTAGCTTTGACTTGAGGTGCTCTCAGATTTGGTACAGACTAAGAATTTAGATAAACCTTTCCAATTCCATTCCATGACTGAAAGCAGCAAAGAGTCATCCAACACACTGGCAATAAAATAATATATTTAATTTGTTTTACTCAGTCCTGAATTTAACTGATTTACTATGAGTTTGCCGTATATTTTTCAAAAAGCCCTCTGATCTGGGCAAGAAGATAAAAACAATTTCTGAATTATATTTTGAGACAGGCAAAGTAGGTTTTTCTGTATCTTATAAAATGCCTCGAGATCTTTACAATAAGAAGAAATTAGAAAAGTGCCAGGAGAGAGATACCAAGTACCTTCTCTCCTTAACTTAAACATCAACTCAAAATATCAGGATGTATCCCTCTGTTTTCAGCTATATCCCTCCAAAACACAACTTCCAACTCTCCTTCCATGCATAGCATCACCTCTGCTAAGCCCCAGCTGTGTTGCAGAAGCAGCTTCAGAGCCTGGATTATGATGAATAAGCCATCCAAGCTATAGAGGAACACAAGCCTGGTGCCTTGCCCATGGTGCAAAGCAGGCATGTGCTATTTGATACTCGGCAAAGAGGGATTATTAAATATAGAGGGAAGAGCTCTTCTTTCAAGAGCATCCCCAGAAAGTAGCATGACAATGTTTATACAAGAGCAAATGCAAAAAAAAGTTACCATGTCAGAAGGTGCATAAATGCAGAGGAAGATTTGGGAGCAGTGGGGGAAAACAGAGTGGGGATGTCACATGCAGTAGCTGCTGTAGAGCCCTTTGCCAGAACCAGCAGAAAGAAAGGGAAAATGGCTTTGTACCAGGCAAACCGAGTCTTGGGTCACTGATGTATCAGTGATACAGGGCAACAATTTAGTGCATATATAAAATCCTGCCACTGGTGCCTCAGGAGCAAACCAAGTCCCCACTAACCCAGAACAGCTCTTTGCAGTGGACTTCCTGCAGCACAAGTTGACACTGTGGCGTGATCCAAGACAGGATCATGGCCCAGGCAAGCAGTGCCCTGGCTGCACATATAGGGGACCACAGCAGGGACCCCTGGACAGCAGGTGAGTTGAAGGGTAGCTCCCAAATATGCTTCACCAGAGAATCACTCCCACTTCTCCAACCCTCTCAGAGATGCTGATGTGGGACTCGTTTCTAGCTGGTCTGACTGGTTTTAACAAGGACTTGGGGGGATGTCAGTTTCTGAATGTCAGAATGTCACCCATTCATCCAAGATGCCTTTGCTTTGTTTGGACCTTAAAGATGGCAATCTGCAGCCTTCCCCTCAAGCCCACTTCACATCTCCTAATTTCTCCACTGATGGTCCCTCCAGTCTTTCCAAAGCACTGAGACATCTGCACCTCCCAAAGCAGGTCAGAGGGAAGTGTTTGCTACCAGAGGTGTCCCTTCTCCACTCCTAGAGTTCCCCAGGCAAAACCAAAATGGTTCTCGGTAGGATTTCAGCTGATGACATCAGAGGAGAAGCCACCTGGCTGCTCCCAGTCTCAGTCCCAGCAAGCACATGGAGATGCTTCAGAATCACCTGAGACTCGGATGGTTGCAGAAAGGCACCAGCGTCCCCTGTCAGACCAACTCAGGGGACACAATAGGGCCATGTCACTGTTAGTGGCATCCAGAGGCATCGATCCAGAGCTGCATCCTGCAGGATTCGTGGCCAAAGCCATAAGCTCTGTTAGGAGAAGGAAATAAGCCCATATACAACACAAGGTAGCTGAACACAGGATCACCTGTAAAACCTTGCTAGGTCCTGAAGGGTGACAGCCTGACCTGAACAAGGTGTCCATGCTCAGTAAACGAGTTCATCATCTGTTCCCTGAACAAAACAACACTCTGTGGCACACAGCTGAACAGGAACACCTTCAGCATCTGCTCAGAGAGGGCAAGAAGGAGTGGGCTACCAAAATATGAGGTAACTGTTGTGGTGCTGAGGAACATACTAGTCCCATCCCTAAAAACTCTAGTGTGAATGAGGAACCGGCCCCTACACCAGGCTGTCTGCATCAGAACTCCATCATCCACAGAGAGCACTACCCGAGCACACAACCAGGAACACCAGCCTGGTCCCCAACAGGAAAAACTGGGAAAGTTATCTAACAGGAGAAACATTGGAAACAGTCTACTGCTACTGACCATGAGCACTTCCCCTGCAAGGCAGCAAAATAAGCAAAATATGCAACATCAAGCTTCAGTGCAAGTCAGGGATATCAGACCAGACAGCCCACCTGGCTCAGCCCAGTGTCCACTGCCCAAACATGGCCAACAGCACCCATCTGCCACAAGCAGGCAGGAGCAGGGCAGGAAGGCAGGGACACTCCAGCCCACACTTCCCGCTGGGCTCAGAGTAGAATTCAGAGCCTGCACCACTTCTGAGCAGTGCAGTGCTGGCAGAGCTATTATTAGCACTGTGCTTCTGCTCTCTGCAGTGCCCCAGGCTCCTGTTTTAATCCAGTGCTCTGCTGTGACTCCAAAATCCTTTCCAAGAGCTAATGTGGCAACTATATAACTATATAGGTGTATTAGTACACCATAGGTATAAAAAATGTTTTTTCCCTGAGCATGAGTTTGTGTTTATTCCCCCATATAATTTCTTTACCTGGCACCCAGGTCCCTCCCATCCAGCTGCAGCATCTTTCAGCATCTGTCCTGCTGCTGTAAGTAATCCTGCATTGCCTGCCTAGAAATCTGGCAGAGATATGAGCACCAGGCCATGCCCTGTGACATGGACATTTCCCAGAGATGTCAGTTTGCCATCCCAGCTTGCTCCAGCTGGAGACCTCTGTGGAGCACTGAGCAGAGACACACTTGTGCCACTGTTGACCGAGTCCCTCAGCTGTGATTCATCTGCTGTGTGAGGGGGGCCTGGTGCACATGGACACCAGCTGCACCTGTGCCCTCTCCAGGCTCCTCCAGACCCTCTCACTGAGCTTCTGGCTGCACACTCACCTTTTTGTGGACATCACCCTGACCCCCATTTCCGTGGCCACATCAGCCCTGGGTGCCACTAGAGGAAGAAGAGGTGAGAGGGCTGCTTCTCATTCCTTTCCCACTTGCCCAGCACAAGTCACCTCACCTGGTCCCCTATACACATAGAGGGGGTTTCTCTACCTCTTAAAGCAGCTCTGTCCCCTCCCCATCCCTCTGTCCCCTCATCTCAAGCCCTGGACCCAAATTTCCTCTCCTCAGTAATGTGGGACCTCCCAGTGTCATCAAGAAGACGACTGATGTGATCTCCTGGCACCAGGGGCTAGCAGGGGCTGCCAGAGAAGGCAGGGGCTTGGTGACAACTCACCACATGCTCTCAGAGAAGGGACCCTGCCCTGGGGCTGAAGCACGGAGGAGACAAAGATGCTAGAGCAGCTGCCAGCTCCTGAGGATCCTGGATATGGCTGCCAGAATAAGAAACATCTCTGTCCCTGGGTCTTACAATCCCAGATCCTCCAGGCTTTGCACAGCCCTGGTCCTCCCACAGCTGCATCTCCTCCGCTGCCCTGTCATCCTCTTGGGACGGACCCAAGCTAGCCCTAGGTCTGCTGGGACACAGTTCAGGTTCCCAAAGCTCAGGAACATGCCTATCATTCCAAGGAAACTAGACAACAATGGGTGCTCCCATCCTGCCATCACCAGCATCCAACCTCCATTCTCCCAGGGAGCTCAGGATCAGGTGCTCAGCCAGCCTTTCTCCTCTCTTGATGTCAAGGCACTACTGCTTGGACTGGTTTCCTCCACAGCTGGAAATGCCTGAATGATCTCTGCCATGAGTCCAGCAAGCAGACTCCAAGGACTTTTATCTTCACACAGGTGAGCTCTCTGCTTCCTTTGCAGTGCTCTGCAGCAGGATCTGAAGAAAAGCTGGGGGCAACCTGGCAGAGCACCTAGAAGACTTTTGAGGAGGTTTCTGAAGAACCATTGGAATTCAGTGAACAAGTGGGACATGTGGGACCTGCTCTGTTCCCAAGGAGATGACTTCTTCACTGACATCACCAGTCTGCAGGAGAAGGGCTACAGGTCCATGGAAAGCCAAGGTCCACACAAGTGAGGATGAGGAAGGTCTCTTATCAGACACACACCAGGATCTCAAAGCAGAGGTCAGCAAGAGATATCTCCCAAAGACATTCTGTCAGGATGAGGAGGAGAACTTCCCCAAGGTCAAGGGAGAACTCCTCAGTACTGGAGAACTAAAGAAAACCACAAAGGAGAGGTAGGCACTGTGAGCCCTGGGGTGGCTGTTTCTCAAAGGGAGTGGGCTCAAAGGGCCAGACAAAGAGACATCACAACTTTCAGCAGCTTTTAATGCAGGGAGCATTAACATGGCAGCCCCAAGGCAGTTGTGGTCATGACCATGCTGGTATTAATCTCCCATCAGCGTGGCACCTCTTGCTCTGCACCTTCTGCCCGTGACCATGGAAGAATTTAGGCTGGAAGAGGTCTCTAGTGGTCATCTGACCCAATTCCAGCTGTGAGCAGGGTGACATACCAGCCTGGATCAAACCCTAATTCTGCCTTAAGCTTTGGAGAATGGACCCAACACTAGTCATGACAGGACCCACTAACATCTGGAGGTCCTCAAGGGTATAAGACCTTTTTAGATTGGTATCAGTGGGAAAGATTCAATGGTATACAAAGAACAAGAAAATCCATTCCTGGCATCTGGAGACCACCACAGACCTACCCATCCACACATTTGCCAGATGCAGCACTCATTAAAAATGGGAACAAAAGAAGATGTTGAAAGATTTCACTCCCTCAACACTTTGGAGCACTAATGGTCTCCTGATGGGACTGGAAATCAATTTTTACTCCCAAGATACCCCACTTCTGGAGTATTTTGTGGTGCTGAGCCCCCCTGAGGTGCCTCAGTAGAGGAAGGAAAGGGGTTAGGCAGCTGTGCTGTGCCCTGAAGCGATGACAGCTGCACAGGTCAGGCACAGGGTCTGCTCACATGCTCAGGTAACAGCTCATTGCCAGTTTGGGATCAGGAAGGATCTCCCTTGGAGATTGGCACAAGTGCCAGGGAGCTTTTGCCTTCCTCTACAGCTGAGAACATTACCCTTTGCCAGGCTCCTCAGGGCTGTTTCTGGCCAGGGATTCCCTGCTGTGGCAAGGCCAGGAGTCCAGCTGTGTGTGTTATCTCTCCACCTCTCTTCCCCATGGCAGCTTTGTTTTCCTAGCTTTCAGTCACTTTTAGCATAGGTCTTCTAAGGCAATGTCCAACAGCTCTGCACTGAACAGGAGCTGCTGGTTTTTAACTGCTCCTGCATACAATAAAATTTTCTTTTTATTGAATCTGGGTTCTGTTGTCTGCAAACATTTGCTTATTTCTGCCCTGAGAAATTTATCCTTCAGGAGCTTTATCAGTTCCCACAGAAAATTTTTGGACTCAGGATGATGTTACAGCTAATTGAAGAGCTCAGCACTTTCTTATTGAGACATCCTTCATGGATGTCTCTAAAGGGTCCAGGTCAAATAATTTCTTTTCTGCTCTGTTTAAGGACTGGGCTCAACATCTGGAAAACTTGCTTGTCTGCTCTACAGAGTAAAGGGTACCGTGTGCCCATTCCAGCCATTCACATCCAGCTCTGCAAGCTGGTTCCACATCCCCCAAGCAGGAACAAAGGAGGAGGGGGCAGCTGGAGTCTCAGAGCATCTGGTGTTACCATCCATGCTTGCAGGGAAAAGCTGGCTCTGACTCTGGTCCCTGCTGTGGGAAAAAACAAGCCCTGATCCTAAACCATACTCTATCCACTACAATGCTGCCAATTCTCCATACATGCAAAATATTGTCTTTAACACAAGGCCAGCAGGAGCCATGGAGCAGTCCCAGCAGCAGACCTGTTTTGGTCACACCCTACAAGCAAAGTGCAGCACAGATCCCACCACAGCCTCTCCAGCCTATCCCACAAAGCATAGTCTGTCCCATGTCCTCTGGTCCCTGGACACAAGGACTCTGGTCCACCTCGTCCTGAACATCAGCAGGACGCAGAGCATTCTTTCCCATCTACCTCCTCACCACACAAAATGGCACCTAACAAGGACCCCATGCCTCAGCCCCACCTTCACCCTCTGTGGCTCCATCCCAGCCACACACACACCAACCCCGACCCACCACACACCCCCGGCACATCACCAGCCCCCCCCCCCCCCCCCACCAGATTCAAGTCATGGTGTGCTCTTACAAGGACTGCCCATTTCTCTCACTTTTCTGGGGATTTGCTCTAGTTTGACTCTCACAGTGTTTAGTCAGAACTAGAACTAGAACTAAGCCACCACCCCCACCAGGTTCCTCCATACCTGTGCCAGTATTAGAAAGACTTTAGAGTGGTGACACCACATCCCCCTGTCCTTGATGAGTACACCCAGACTGTCCTTCCCCATCATATCCCAAAGGCCCACTCTTGTTTCACATTAGTGCCACCATGCACAGTCTCATGCTCACTCCTCCTCCATCTGTGTTCAGTGGTGCAACTCCAGCCACCAGTGATGCTTTCCACCTCCAACTCCTCAGCCAGTTTCAGCTGCTTTGTGGGCAGAGGACATTAATAAAAATATATAACGTGGATCCAAGATTCCTGCAGTTCACCAAGCAGTACACCTGTCTCTGCTCCAGTGATCCAGTGTCTGGCCCTAGTGATCCTGCCAGGGACCAGGCTTCAGCCCAAAGGTGCACCAGCACTCTCCCACAGCTCACCTCCTTCCCTTCCCAAAATCAGCCAGTCTCCACTGGTGTGGCAGAGTTCCAGTCCATCTCCACAAAGTCTGTCAGAGCAGGAGCCAGCACATACCCCACAGTGAACACACCACACTCCTCATGGTGCAGAGTGGTGGTGAAACAGTATTTGGGCTCCAGCTCTTGTCCGAGCACAGCCACACTACCAGTGTTCCACAGCCCACAGGCACCTTCCTGCCATTCTCACCACCCTGCAGAGATCAATCCCCCAAAAACCACAGAAGCCACTGGCACAAAGTCCTACTGACACCCTGAGCTGCCTGCAGCTCCCCTCTCTGCTCACCCTGGGGTCCATCCTCCACCTGCTGCAACACCCTGGGTGCCACAGCCCATGATCTTAGTGAGCAACCCCCATGTTTCCCAGCAAGGTCTGGCTCAGCAAAATCAAACTGCCCTGTCTCCAGGGCAAGCCAGACTCTGCTGCCAAAAAAAGCAGCTCTCTCCACAGGACACAGGACTCTGAACACAGCTCAGGCATGGTTGGAGCACTGGGGAGCCCAAGGCTCTACCCCCACCCCGTGGACCATGCTGTGCACTCTGTGTTATCAACACTACCCGCAGAAGCCCTGCTCTGACCCCAGGGAGGGGCACAGGGCTTGCCTGCCAAGAGAAAGGCAGACAGTGTGAAGATAATCAAGTCACACAGAAGACAGCATAACAGGGGATGATGTTTTTAGGGCAGGGAGAGCTTGTATTTTTAAAATAATATGAGGATGAAAACAGATGGTCTCCATCCCGAAGTTACCATTTTTGTCAGGAATCACGCTACAAAGGATGAAAAGAGAGTCCCACAACCCCTAGCTGCGGTTCCCAGACCAGCAGATCAGCCTTCCAGAATGGGGTGCCCAACTGGGGGACCACTCCTGTGTTCATGTCACTGCTTCTTGTCCCTCCACCTCGAAGATGCTGCACACAGGACATGGTAACACTGTGCAGATATGCAATGCACTACTGCCCACCCTCTGCCCATGGAGCAGATGAGCCAAAATCAAGGGGGCTGGCACATAGGAACCCCATTTTCTTGTCTCCCTGGTACCCCAACCTCCCCTCTCTAGCTTTTCACCCCATTCTTCCCTCTTGATAGCTCTCCAGCTAGCTTCCCCTTCCCTCTGGCCAACTCTCCCATTTTCACTTTCCTGCCATTTCCATGCCCATCCCAGTCCTGCTGCTTGGCTTCTGCTTCAGGGTCCCCCAGCTGCTGATTCACAATAAATCCAACATCCCCAGAGCAGCACTGGACCCCTCCTTCACTTCCTGGTCTGTCCTCCCCCCTGTTTGCCCAGCCCCCTCAGTATCGCCCTCCTGCCAAAGCCTTGCCTCTCCAGCCACTTCCTGGTGGGGTCCAAGATTTGCTTTACACCCACCTGGAGAAAGCAGCTTGCCAGGTGATTTCCTTTCAAAGGGTCTCAAGAAACAGAAGCAAAAGTCATGCTGCAAAAGGGCGAGAGCAGCTCAGGGCCCCAGCGATGGGCAGCGCGGCCCCGTCTCAGCGCGGGCAGGGAGGGATGTGGGCAGGGATTGACTGCCCCGGTGCTCTTCACCTTGTCACCAGGAGTTTGTGTCAGCGGCAGCACAGAGAGCTACAAAGCTACCGTTTCATGTACCCCGTGGCTCCCGAAGAAGTGCAGCGGGAACGCCGTGTCAGAGCACAATCAAGGCAGGATTGTGTTCCTGGCTGCTGCTTCAGCAATTTACCAGCTCCAGGTTAAAGGCCCATTCGGCAGCACTATCACTGCCACCCTTCCGCACACCTCTGTGAGCTAGACTGGAAATCATTAATCATGGGATTTGGTTCAGATCATAAAGATCTGCCAATAAAAGTCATAAATGTTGGAAATTCTCCCTGGGTGAAGAGTGATTGATGCAAAAATCAAATCATTTCACAACACGAGAGACCTTTTCATTTGCTCCACCACAGGCAGCCAAGCCCCTGCTGTGCTGCCACTGCCAGGTCCCCATTGCACAAAAGCAATCTGCAAACCTCACAGGAGCTGGAACAGGGCAGAAGGAGTTTATCCCGGCAATGTTTTCCACAACTAACAGCTACAGTATAACACCACAATCCAGCTCCCTTCATCCCACTCAGATGTTCCCTCTCAAAGGAGACCATGCAGTTCATGGAACCATAGAATGTCATGAGTTGGAAGAAACACACAAGGATCATGGAATAGCGTGGGTTAAAAGGGACCTTAAAGCTCATCTCCTTCCACACCCCTTTGCACAGGGAGGGACACCTTCCACTATCCCAGTTTGCTCCAAGCCCTGTCCAGCCTGGCCTTGGACACTGCCAGGGATGGAGCAGCCACAGCTTCTCTGGGCAACCTCTGCCATTCCCTCACCACCCTCACAGTGGAGAATTTCTTCCTAATATTTAATCTTACCTACCTTTCTTCAGCTTAAAGACATTCACCCCTGTCCAGGCAAGATCATAGTCCCCCCTGGTCATGAGGAAACAAACTCGGAGAACAAGCTGGCAGGAGGACATGACACAGGGACCTAAACCCCGTTCAGGACAAACACAGCTTTTCTCCGCGACCCATTTTTATGCCGCTTTGATTTCCTGGGCATTCGCTGCATCTCAGAAGAGATGCGGAGACATGCGGCGCTCTCGCACCGCCTGCCCCCGGCTCCGACCCCGGCCCTGCCGGCAGCTCCGGCTGTAGAGGAGCCCCCGGGCCGGCGCCGCGCCCCCGTGATCCCGATCCCCGCGATGCCCCTGCTCCTGGGGGTACCGGCGGCCCCACCGACCGCTCCCCCCGGCCGAAGGTGCGGTGCGGTCCTGGACAGCGGCCCTGCACTGGGAGCTCCCCTCGCTTCACATCTTCCCGGGACGTATCCCCGCCGCCCCCCGCGCTTACCTGGGCAGCAGCGGCGGTGCCAGCGCGGCGGGAGGAGCGCGGCCGGTCCCGGGGCGGGGCAGGACGCGGGACCCGCCCCGGCCGCGGGTGCGGAGCGGGAGGTCCCCGCCGGCCCTGCCCGCTCTCGGTACACGCGTGGCGGGAGGTCCCCGCTGGCCCCGGGCACACAAGGCAGTTGGTTCTGCTTGGTCCCACGGGGCTGCCACTGCCGGGGCTATTCCTGCCCACCTGAAATACCCCGGCCCGGCCCTTCCCAGATCACTTGCTTTTACATTTTCGTTCTGGATTCTCTGCCCCCCGCCCCGCCCCCCCGAAGACAACGATCTGCACCACCCTCCTCTTCCTCCTGCCTGGAACCTTTCTTCTCCCCAGAAAACTCTTTCCCTCCCTATCATGTCATCTAGCAGTGTCAGCATCTTTCTGTGCCTTTTTCTATCACATACCCCAAATCTGTTCTTTATTTTCAGTGAATGACTTTTGAGATCACCCTGGGTACAAAGGAAAGTTTTCTCCCCCACCTCCAGACAGTTTTGTCTCGGGTCGGTGCTCTCCTACACCGCAAATATACAACTCCCAAGGCTTTCAAGCCATATCACTGTACTTCAATATCCAGCTTCAGTTCCCTGCTCTGAGTGGGATGAGTGGCTTAACTGGGCTATTCATCTGCAGTTCTCACTGCTGGTAAAAAAAAAAAAAAAAAAAAAAAAAAAAAAAAACTACCCAAGGATGAAGCATTCCAGTGTAGAAGTTCCAGGGACCCATGTGCTTCCAGAGCCTTGGGAGATCGACAATGGGTCCTCGTGGAACAGCCTCAATTCCAAGACAGGAGAAATGATCCCATGTCCAGTGTTCTGCAGGCAGCTGAGGAGCATCCCTGCAGGTGGTGCTGTGCCTCCCTGGGGCATGGTGCAGAGCTCCATGGGATGTGGTATTGCTGGCAGCGGGGACCTGTAGCAGACCCCTGTTACCTTTCCAGGCGCGCAGGATTTTTGACCTGTGGTGTGAAAAACTGTTCCTATGCAAGCAAACAGCAAGGACTGAGCCTTGGAAGGAGTAAATGGGTTTGCAGGGAATTATCCTGAAAGCAAGCTCTATCACACGCTGTGGGTGGCCATGCTTTAAGATGAAGGAGAGTTGATTTAAATTGGATGTTGGAAAGAAATTCTTCCCTGTGAGGGTGGTGGGGCACTGGCTCAGGTTGCCCAGAGAAGCCATGGTTGCCCCAACTCTGGAAGTGTCCAAGGCCGGGTAGGATAGGGCTTGGAGTAACATGGGATAGTGGAAGGTGTCCCTGCCAATGGCAGGGATATGGACTAGATGACCTTTAAAAATCCCTTCCAATCCAAACCAGACTGTGATTCTATGTTTAGCTGGAGCCACAAGTGGACAACATTTGGGGTTGTTTCGCTGCACCTTACATATCTGAGGAAATCACGCTAGGGATGGGACTGTGAGACATGAGCAGTACTGTGGGGCTGCACTGCCCCAGGAGCAGCAAGAGATGCAGTTCTGCCTGCTGCGGGGTGACCGGGCAGGAGCCCAGAGGGATGTATGTCTAGAGGTCCTTCCTTCCCCAGAAACCTCAGAGCTACTGGGTAGTGCATGCCTCCATAACTGTTGTTTCTTGGCCTCCTGGCACTGGCTCCATCACCCTGACACCACTCCCTCACTGAGCACTGCCTGCACTGCAGTGTTGGTCACTGAAATGTCACAAGTAGGTCCTGCCCCACTAGTCTCTGCCCAGCTCCTGAGCTGACCCAGTCACCCTGTGGTGCTTGGGGTGGTGTTCAGCCATGCTGCTGGTGGTGGCAATGGGTGCTCTGGGGCCCAGTTTGCAGGTCTGTCCCAAGTGGGACAGTGGTGCCTTGCTACAGGGCTGACAGGGCTGTGCCAGCAGTGCCAGGCAGCTGCCCACTGTGCTGCAAACCCTCAGCTCTCTGCCTTCTCCGCAGTTCTCAAGGAGATGACAACCTGCAGCCCTTCACTTCCCACCACCCCAGAATTAACAGCCCATCATGCCACTGCAGCAGGGACAAGGGCAGGGGGTGTCCCATGCAGCCTGGGGGCAGGCAGAGCCCTGGGAGGCCAGAGAGATGCAGGGAACAGGGTGATGGGCAGGTGCTGAGGTGACCCCATAACCCAGTGGTGGAGCCTCCAGCATCCCCAGATCTGCTTTCCAGGCTGGATTGAAGCCTCTGCTTCAATGTTTCCTTACAAGAAAACTTCTGCGCTTGACTGCACATCCCTGCCGTGCATTCCCCTGGGAAGGAAGTCCTGGAAGAGGAGTTGGGTAGGGCAGAAGCGGAAAGGGAACAAGGGAGAGAGGCTGTGCAAATGGAGCAGCCCAGGGGAGGGAGCAGGTGCAGGCAGGGCCGTGGGTAGGAGAAGGAGTGCTCAGCTGCGACATGAAGGCACTTTGAGTGAGGATCAGCCCTGGCATCAACTGGCACTTTCAGTTTCTTAGGAAGCGACAGAGCCAGAGCCTTGGATCTTCTGGGATAGCTGGGACATATGCCATGGCACATTAGCAGACACTGGCTGACAGCCCCAGCCAGTTCTGCGTTTTCATCAGGACTTTGCAGAATGGAACGTCCGCAGTGCTGGTGTCTCCGTGCAGGAGCGCCAGGCACTGGGCTCCTCCCAGGCTCCCTAAACAGGAACGCTGCACTACAACAGCAGGCAGATGGACAACGACCTGACCCTGCAGCACTGTGAAATCACCTCCAGCTGCTTTTTGTGCAGTATACCAACATGTAAGCACAGGGTGGGCTGGGGGAGGTGAGTAAAGATTTGTCCAAAGGGGCGAGATGGAGTGGGTGCAGATCAGGGTGGTTCCTGGAGAGGCACCCTGGCCAGGAGAATGGGTAGGAGGGAAGGAGCCAGGTGGCTGTGGCTGTGTGTGCCCCAGGGAGGTGTGAGAAGATAAGGAATCATCACGTCAGGTCATGCCGTGGTCCTCACTGACAGCCTGGTGAGCAGGGCTGCTGGAGCTGCAGGGTCATGGGGAGGATGTGGAAGTCACAGCACTCATGAGAGTATACAAGGGGACTTGTGCAGCTAATGGGATCAGGAAGGCTGGGTGAAGATTACTGGAGGACAGCTTCTATGAGGCATAAAGGACAATGTCTCCCTGTTGTTCAGGACACAGACTGAGGAGACAGTGAGCAGCCTTCACACACCTCTGACAGATGCTTCTCGAGGAGCAGAGAATGAAGGTCTCACCTGAAGCTAAGGTAGGTGCCTGAGGAAGGAGCACTGCAGGGCTGGGGGAAGGCAGGACTGCAGCACATGGGTCACTGTGAATGGGGGTCCAGCACTACACACTGCCACAGCAGCACCATATCAGCTGGCAGGAGCTGCCCTCAATCCCAGGAGAGGGATAGACCCTGATGGTGGGCCAGGCAGGCTCAGTGCCCATGCCAGCCTGGTTCCATCCTGCAGGAGCAAGGAGCAGGGCCAGAACCACACTTAGTGCTGGGGATGCTGCTCATGTTCTCAGGCTTCTCCTCCTGCCCCCAGCAGAACAGGCTTTTGTTGGTCCTGGTAAGGCACTGACACACCCACACACAGAGCAGACAACCTGGGACTGATTCTGGCTGTCATCTGCAGGGTCCAATGTGCCTTAAGAACCTGTTACTCACAGCAATTCTTCTCTCTCCAGATGAGTCTCATCACTTTCACTGCACTAACTCAGCACACATCGCACCATTTTTTAAGTTCCTGGAAAGGCAAATACCACTTGCTCACATCCCTAATTTGTTCTTGCTAAACATTTCAACTGCCTGTGGCCACTTTCCTCCCTGCTCTGCTACACCCAGGCAGAGTGGAATCAACATAGGAAGTGAGCAACCAACAACATTTTGGGAAACAGCTCTCTTGGGAAACAGAAACTCCCCCATGTGGAACTTCCAATAGCAAAATATAACCTAAAAATCAGTGGGTGAAATACAATTTGGAGCTCCAGGAACTGTTCTGCATGGCCATCCCAGTAGCTCTCCTGCCTAGGGGATGCAGGGATGAACCAATGCCTTTCCTCTAGTAGCACTGGCCCAAGTGCATCATATGCCTGAACACAGAGATCTGTATTAAAGAGATGGTGAGCCTCAGGCATGGCTAGTACTTGTTTCAGGTCTCAGGGTACACGAAGTGCCAGTCAATGATTTTTTCACTGATGTCAGTGATGTTCACAAGGCTCTGATCTTTGATGACAAGCTGTGTAGTGCTCCCCTATAAATCCCAGCACACCCCTGCAAGCAGCACCCAGTGCAAAACACTGCACTCAGACCCAAACTGGCTACATGTGTGTTGCAGGGTCTTCCAGAGGCATATCTTTCAGAGATAACCTAACACCTTCTGAGGTACCTCACCTGATAAGAGCTATCAGTCCAAGCAGGAGCCCCTTCCAGAAGCTAGTCACCCTTCCCACCTGCAGAGCCATCTCCCTGGTGCAAGTGACCTCCAGTGCTCCATCGCAGGCCTCAGTTTTGGGCAGAGGTGAGCAGGGACCATCATCTACAGATACACCTTAAACAGGCACCTGAGCAAGGCTGACCAGGTGCTGACCAGATCCCTCTTCCACTTGGAAGTGCAGCTTGGGGTTGTGCAGATGGTGCATCTCCTCCACTTCATCCACCTCATAGGTACAGCAGCCACGGGGACCTGGGAATCCCAGTCCACCATCTTTCAGCCTGTCAACCTCCCAGGACCTCTCCAGCTTCTTGGACACCTCTCTCCAGACAGGTCCAAATTCTCCCTTTCCTCCAAAGTCCCCCGCTCTTCCCTGTGTTCCTCTGCTTTTCTTTAGCGTCCTTCATCCTTCTCTCACTTCCTAAGCTCCAGCTCCACACCACCAGCCTTTCCTTGCCCCAACACTTGTCCCAGCTACTACAGTGACCTCTGGACACTCACAGCCCAGCAAGTCAGACCTGCCTCGCTGGGAGAGTTTCCAGCCCTTTTGACCTCTGACAGCTGCAGGTGGCAATGGCTGTCCCCCCTCTGCTCCACCAGGACAGCAGCTGGCCAGCTGTGCCCGTCCACCGCCTGAACCACTCTGGGGTAGGATGCAAGTGGTCAGAGCTAGCCTATTATATCTGATTATATTAGCCTGCCAGGTTAATAGCAAAGTGTGCTCCAGAGATAACCCAGGAGACTGGTCATCAGCAGAGCCTCTGGCCCACTCATCCCTAAGGATGTAATCTCTGGATGTGATCAAACACCGGGTGACTCCCACAGTGCCCACCTGCATCTCAGTATGTGGTATGTGAGCTTTGCAAGCAGGACACTGCGTGGTGAAGTCTGGTAATTTTCGTGGTCCCATGTTGCCACCTTCAGATCTTCCAGTTTCTGAGCCCTCAGGAAGGCTGCCAAAGGCCTGCAATGCCCTCCAGACCCCAAAGCCCAGGGCACCTAAAGCAGAACATTTCATTGTGTGTGGACATGTTCCCTTTCTGCTGCTAAAGCCTCAAAGAGAAGGGGCAGACCGATAGAAACTTATAAAAACCTTGTTGCCTCTTTATCTTGCAGAAGATAAACACCAGCCCATATTCCACGGACCACTTTAAATCTGGGAAGATGACCCTGGAGAGACTGTCCTGACTGACAGCTTGCTTTGTGGTCCTGGAGAATCCACCTTCTCACTGCCCAGAGTGCTTTGGAGAAGGTTATGTTCAACCTTAAATTCACTCCCCATGAGTGAATGGTGGTGGTGCAATGCCAGCTCTTCAACTCTACCTGATCTCAGATGACAACTCAGTGGAAATAAGTTAGACAGAAGCCCTGGCACAGGGTGCCAAGAGAAGTTGCGTCTGACCCATCCCTGGGAGTGTCCCAAGGCCAGGTCAGCTGGGGCTTGGAGCAACCTGGTCTACTGGAACATGTCACTGCTGATGGCAGGGGTGTGGACTAGGTGACCTTTAAAAGTCCTTTCCAACACAAACCATTCAAACAAATGAAACAAATCACTCACATGTGATTCTGTGATTTCCTTTGCTGCTGAAGGGCAGTCAGGTTTACCAGCACCCAAATCCTGACCTTTTAATGCAGAATCCACAGTGCAGAGCAACAATAAGTCCTCTGAACCATCCAGTCTCAGCCCTGCCCTGCATGGCTGACTCATATGCCAGAAGAAGACAACCAGTGTCACACCTGGTGAGAAGTTACTGGAAGACCCTGGTTCACAGTCCAGTGCTGATGCCTCAGACCTGTCTCTCCCCATGACAGAGCCTCTGCTGCTCCAGAGGCTGCCTGAAAAAGCCTGTCCCCATGCACAAGCCACAGCAAACTGCAGATGTTGACATGAACCCAACATCAAAACTTTCTGTCGTTTCTCTCCAGCCTATTTACCCAAAATGAACAAAATCCACTGAAAGTTCAAGCAAGCAACCTGACTCCACAGGACCCAGGTAACAGGCCCACAAAAATAGCAGACACACAGGTCCCTGCATCTTCAGGGAAAGTCTGACTCAATAGCATCTGCTGCACATTCAGAAGAAAACCAGCAGGATCCCATTTAAATTCCATTTTTCACATCCATGAAGTCAGTTCCTTTTTGGACCATTTGAATGCCATCACTGATGCTGCTGGACATGCCAGTCAGGGCAGGACAGTCTGTTCTGGCAGCAGGGATCTACAAAGAGATTTTTTGGGTCAAGCTCAGGTATAATTTCAACTTTCCTAAGAGGAGATGGCAAGTTTGGGAAGCTCAAAGGTGCTTCAGGGAAGTGGTGACATGCTCCTCACCTCTCTGTGGATTTGTGGGATGAAATGAGGCCTCTGCCTCACTAATAATATTTTATCTTTTCCTTCTCTGAAACACATAGAGAGCACATTGCTGCATGTTCTGGTTCCAGCCACGACAGGTTAATTTTTGCAGTAGCCACAAGGGGCAAGGCCAGGATGGGAGTTATTCTGTACCACCTCATATTATGCACAGGGTGAGGGAAGGGGTCTCTTCTGGTGGCTAGTGTGAAGCCTGTGATCAGGGTAACATCAGATTCCACATGGTGAGCACTCACATGTGAATTGTTCCCATCTTGTACACTCAGTTATTAATTCTGTTTCTGTTACTGTTCTGTTTCTTATTTCATTGCTGTTTCCAGTAAATTATTCTTATCTCAGCCTGTGATTTTTACCTTTTGTGCCTCCAATTCTCCTCTCCAGCCACCCGCAGGGTGGTGCATAATTTGGAATGTTTCACAGCGAACACTGAATTGGGGAATACCTTTCTTAAACCGCAACACTGTGGAAACAGACTATGAGTGTGTCTCTGCTCCTGGAAGGGTTGAAGATCCTCAGTGCAACCAGGATGTGTTATTAAAAGGAGAAAGATGGGAACAGAGAGGACACAGAGCTGACTGCGAGGTGACAAGGGAGGCAGTGAAGGTGGTAAGAAAGATGTGTACTAATGTCTTTACAAACAATTTGATGGGTGAAAGTATTGGTGTTAATGTCTTTGACTTCAAGTTGCAGGTTTGTTACAGAATCCAGAGCTGGGTTAGGGTTAGGTTTGACTCCTGAAATAGACAAATGGGTCTGCACAAGCTGGAGCTGCTGAACTTTAGGGGAAAATAACAGGTTCAAGGGGGGATATGTGGTAGGCAGTTCAGGAAGGCTGTACCTTCCTAGTACCTTAGCCAATGGGGAAGGAAAGAGGGCAACATGTGGCTGCATCCTCCAAAACGTGGAGAGATAAAACCCTGTGGGCATGTACCCCAGTTGCCTCTCTCCCTTTATTCAAATAAAGTTGCAGAACTTCTCTGTCTCCTTTATGAACACTGGCTTCTCATAGCATGATTTTCCATACAAGATGGGGGACTCATCCGGGGTCCTTTCACTGTCTGGGCCTGGCACACAGGAAGAGGAGTTGGAGGTGTGCCTCGCTCAGTTTTTAGGCGACCAAATCCCTCCAGCACTGGCCAGCAGCAGGCAATTGATGGGGTACCTGAGACTGTTCAGGTGACAGACAAGAGGCGGACCAGGGGGACCAAGAAGAGTCCACAGGAAAAGACCACTGGAGATCTCACCAGTGAGTACAGTGGGACCCTCAGGGTGTAAAACATGGCAGGATGTCCAGAGAGAGCAGTAAAGGAAAATCAAGAAAAGGGATGATGATCCCAAAATACTTCCAAAGGGTCCTTTGGGAGAATGTTGAGATGGTTTGCACATTCTCCCAGAGGTAGTTAAGGACATGGATGACCAGGGGGGGAAATAAGGGGAGTTGGAAAGGGATCTCAGCAACAGGGAATGGATGCCGAGAGAGAGCAGTAAGGGAAAATTGAGAGAGGGTCTCGGTAATTGCCACACCCAGAAGGGGCAATAAGGGAAGTTGAGAAGGACTCTCTGCAACAGGAGACTGATGGTGTTGGTTTGAGAAAGGATTGTTCGAAGGGGAGTGTGGAGGAATGTGGTTAAGGCAAACAGCAGAGGGATACTATGTGATAAGGAAAGAGAAACAGTGAGGATTGGGATGTTCTCCACCATATCTTCAAAACATGCAGTCTAATACAGGGCCCAAGCCTTTCGTATTCCCAGCTTCCAGGATAGGGAAAACAGGGAGATATTGTTCCTATGCCTCCACCCCTCCCCAGGTCCTTATGGAGCCAGAGTGGAGGATGTGTGTTTTTCGACTTACAACTCAGGACTTAAGGGGGTTTCTCTATGGCGAGGAGTACCGAGACCAGGTGTCAGACTGCAGGACTGGGGACGTGGGCTGGGCACCTGTTCACAAGGTATGGGACAAGCCGAGGTTGTGGGGCTCAGTGCTGGGCAGTGTCTGACACCACCACGCCCACGGGCAGGGGCTGCAGTGCCCCCCGGCCCCATGAGGCTGCGGGATGTTTCACCTGCCCGTCCCTGTGGCTCCATCGGCTGTGCCCATCCACCAGGACCTTGTGCTTTACAGAGCTTGTAGTGCTGAGAGAGCTGCCCAGAGACCTGGATGAGTGTGCTGGGGGATGCGTCTGGACACTGTGGCAGGACTGGGACTGGTTTTGGTATAGGGTGTAAGATAAAATCTATCACTAAATCCTGGCCTGATATAAGAAGGGATTTTGCTTGGGTCACAGGGAGGTGAGAGATTTTGCAGAGAGTTCAGTGGCTTTGGGAACATGAGAGCCCACAAACAGTGATAGCACTGGCTGGAGAGATGACAGAGCAGGCCCTTGCAAGAATTGGTTAGGAAGGCACATCAGGTATATGTAAGAAGGGGTGAGGAAAAGGTAAAGGTACAGGCAAGAATAAAGGCACAGTTTCTAATCAATGTGCCATTTGTAAAAAAAAGAAAATAGAACTTTAGAAATTGATTGTTAAGGGTGTCAGGTTTTCTATTGTACTGGGGGCTCACCACACTGGAGCCCTTGATAACATGCAAGGTGGGTCTGAACCGAAAAGTGCGTTTCATAGTAGACTTGGGAGTCTCTCTGTTTACTTTGAATTTTATGTCAAAGGGGGTTCTTTTAATAATTCAGGGAGTAAGGGGAAATAGAGCCAGTGCACTTTATTCAACTGCTATTGGTGAATATGTGAGATGGGTTTGAAAAGTGTGAATTTCTGTTTGTTTCTAGTTGTGATTGTGGTTTGCTAGGAGGGGATTTAATGACTGAGTTGGAAGTGTGATTAGTGTTGTGAGGGATGATGGGGAAACTAGTGCCGTTGTGCTGATAAAGCTTATGCTAAAGTGAACCCAGAAGTGCTGGCAGTCCCCGGGCAATATGGAAAACTGCCTCTCCAAATTACTCTGTAGCAACCAGGATAAGCAGTGTTGAATACCCTCTTTCAAGGTTACAGCCTGTTATTGAGTCCCTGTTAAAGTTGGGTCTTTTGGAGACATGTATGTCTCCCTATAACACTCCTATCCTCCTGAAAGGAATGAGGGACTTGTCTTTATAAACAAACTGTGAGTTTGCTGGTAGATAAAACTAGCACTGAAAGATAAAAGAAACAATGGGAAGGATTCCACCGATTGATGAATGGAATGAGAGAGGTTTGTCTTTACCAATAAACTGTAGGTCTGCTGATAAATAAAATTGGATACTGAGAGAAGAAAGAAACAATGAGAAGAACCATAAATTCCATAAGGAACTCCAATGAATGACACAAGAAAAAGACGTACATTAGAAGGGGGTCTTAGGTGTTTTGGGAAGTCTGTACCTCTCAAGTACCTCAGCCAATGGGTAGTGGTATGCCAGCTGGCCGGAGGTGTTTCTAGCCACTTCAGCTATTGGATCTGACTGATCTAACTGATCATTTATTTGATCAGTTAACAGATGATTTCTGAATATGGGATTGTGAAGGCAGTGGACTCGGACAGGGCAACTCACTTTACTGAGGGAACCTTCAAAGGATTATGGCTGCTTTGAGAATTCAGTGGGACCTCCATACCCCTTGGCACCCTCAGAATTCAGGTCAAATAGAAAGAATGAACGTGTCACCAAAACTGTGGTGAGAACAAAAACTTTCCAACAACCATTTTTAGTGTTAAAGAATCAAGGCATTGCTTTATTCTGGTCAGAATATGCAATAGGAATTTCACCCACACATTGCCAAGATATGCAGAGAAAATCATTCTATGACACATAAATTTTACGAGATTTTCCCCATATTTTATACTGTCAAACCTCATAGAAATTCATTGGTTCAATGTGCATTGGTCCCAAGTTAGGCAGTTCTTAGTATCTGGTTTTCCTATTTACGGATTTCTTCACCTCCAAGTCTAATTTGGTCCTCATTTCTTGGTTCTCTTATCAGTCTTTTCCAGACCCGGTGTCTCCAACCATGCCAGGGGCCAGTGTCTGGGGTTGAAGGTTGCCTATCTGCCAGTATCTGTGTCTCCTGGCTATTCCCAATCTATGTGGGTGTTAAATTCATCAGTTTTCACCCGGTGAAACAGAGTCATTTGAAAATAAACTTCAATTCCTTTTTCCTCTAGACAAAGGTGAACTAACCTGACTAAAGTTACATAAAAAAATGTTAAACCTTATATAATTTCCAACACTCTGTCTCCTTTATGTACACTGGCTTTTCATAGCATGATTTTCTATTCGAAGGGGACACACTAATCCATGGCCTATCCAGAAACCAATTAGGCTTAGCCCTTCCTGAAGGATCAGCCTGGGCTTTGCCACTGCTGAACGTGTGAACTGGGAGGACACCAGGCACGGGGAAGAGTGTGGGAATGGGGGCTGGGGTGTGATGTGGGTCCTGTGCAAGGTGCTGATGACAGCAGCACCTTGTAGGTGTGTGCACCTTGATCTGTACGGCCGGTGCCTGTGAGTCCTGGGTGTCCTGTGTTTGCATCCATGTGTGTGTCTCTGGGATCTGTGTGTCTCTTGAAGTCCAAAACTGGGCAAGAAAATAAAGCTCTATAGTCAGATGGCTACAGAGCAGGTATTTGTTTATTCAGCACTGGGAGTGAGGGGGATCTCTGTGCCGAAAACTCACTCGATCTTCTATAGCCTTCAGTTACATTTTAAAAGTCCTTCCCTGCAATGTCACAATTACAACATATCATTAGCATACTTACATTTGCATAAAGCTGTGTCGTGGTTTTACAAGAGTTTGTTGCTTTCACCAACAAAGAACTTTGTCAGTTCTTCTGTGGTGGTCATCAGTCTTCTGGTGGTCTTTTGATGAAGACTTCTGTAGTCTTCACATTTGAACTTTCTACCTCTATCTTCAGCACATGCCTTGGTGCTTCTTGTTCTACAGTCTAACTTGGTGTTAGCTAATTTTGCAGTTTGCAAGTTCCGTTAGAACTTGCTATCTTGCTCTTGATGGCGTTTGTTATCTTACTTGCCCCACTGTCTTGCTTTTCTTTGCTATCCTGCTTGTTTTACCTGCACATCTTGTTACAATATTACTTGTGGTTAATCTTTTGTTAGATACCACTTAGGACTCACTCTGGGACCTGTGCTTAGCTTCGCTGCTACCTGAATCCACAACAGAGAAAGCAGCAGCCACATCCTGGCTCTGGGCGGGACCCGACTCCGGGGCTGCAGCAGCCGGGCAGGGGCCCCCCGCGGCCCCGGCCAGGCCGCTCCGCCCGACTCGCGGCGGCGCAGGGGGGTGGAGGGCGGGCGCCGGGGGCGGGACGAGGAGGGAGAGCTCCGCCTGTCATTGGTGGGATCCACCCGCGGGGGAGGTGGGGCCGCGGTCTGATTGGTGCTCTCGCTGCGGGGCGCGGTAAGGGAGTTCGCTCTCGCGAGAATCTGGCGCAGCGCGGGAAATTTCTCCCGCGGCGCCGCTGAGGTGCGGCCCGGGCCGGCCGGGATGGGGCTGCGGGACGGCGCCGAGACCGAGCCGGCGCGGCGGGGGCGGCGGCCGGGCGGGCCCCGGGACCTGGCGGACGGCGCCGGGTCCGGCCGTGACGATGCTTCCGCGCTGTCGGCACTCAAGCGCCTGGAGCGGGCACAGCGCACGGACCGGCTGGACGCGCTGTTCGGCTTCGAGCGGCCCGCAGAGCCCGGTGAGCGGACAGGATGGCTCATCAACATGCACCCGGTACGGGCCGGAGCGGCGGGAGGCTAGCAGGCAACAGACGGGGCACGGGATGTTCCGTGGGGAATCCCCCGATAGGGCCTGGGGAGGGGTTTTCCACAGTGACACCCCAGCCGTACCAGGGATGGGAATCCCACGGAGTTATGGCCGGTAGGCCTGGGGGCAGGGGTCCTTTGGGGAGACCCCCGATACAGCCGGGGTGGGGAGGGAGTGTCCCACGGAGATACCACAGATAGGGAGCGCGGGAGGAAGTCCCCTGGGGAGACCCATGGTAGGGCCAAGGAGGCGGTTCCGACAGACAGACCCCGGCCGTACTCGGGGGAGAAGACCCAATGTCCCTGCTGGGCCTCCCATGTTTCCCTGGCACTACCGGGAGGGAAGTCCCACACGGAGACTTCCGGTAAGCCCCGGGGGAAAAGAGTCCCGTGGTGGGGTCCCGGGGTAGTCTCATGGAGGGACCTTGTTGAGTCTTGGTGCTCATGGGCAGACGGAGGTGCTGGATGAGGACCGGCAGTCAGTGAGCGCAGTGGACTACTACTTCATCCAGGAGGATGGGAGCCGCTTCAAGGTGGGTGCCCGGGGGGGGGGGGGACACGGGACCAAAGGGATACAGTGTCCCAGGAGAGAACCTGTCACCATTGTCTGTCTGCTCCTTCCTAGGTGGCCCTACCCTACAAGCCCTACTTCTACATTGCTACCCAGAAGGTGAGGAGGGGCAGGGCTGAGCTCCCCAGGAAAGGAGACAGCATCCTGGGGAGCTCAAGACCTGGGCAGCCTGCTTTGGGATGATCTCCTCCCAACAACAGAGATGCACTGCTCAACCCCAGGGTCTCTTGACAGGGCTGTGAGCGGGAAGTGTCCTCCTTCCTCTCCAAGAAGTTCCAAGGGAAGATTGCAAAGCTGGAGACTGTCCCCAAAGAGGACTTGGACTTGGTCTGTATCCCTCTGTGGCTTTTTTTTTTTTGGACCTTGCACAGGTCTAGTGATGTAGGAAGGGATGAGCAGGGAGAGAAAGCAGCATGCTTGACTTAAATCTCCTGATGCTGTGACATCTCAGAAATGTGTTTACTATGGCTAATTGCTTATTAGCAGTAATTTCATTCCTCTCCTTGAACATATCAGTTATTTCAGACAATGCGTTCAGGACATTAATTTCTAGAATTAAAGTGGTTGGAGGAAGGAGGATACTGCAGGAGGGAGGTGCTGCTCATGCTCAACCCATTCTTCCTCTTTTTCCCTGGGTAAATCCCACTTGTGGCTGCACAAGCAGCAGGGCTGGCTGCGCTCTTGCTGTGCTGCTCTTGTGCTCTTGACACACCCACGAGAATCTCTCTTCAGTGCTTTACTGTCCCACCCATCAGCATCTCCTTTTTGGCCAATCCTTCCACCTGCATCAGTCTTGTTGGCCTTCTACCCTTCTCTCATGGTACCTATCCCTGAGCTGCCGTTCTCTTGCTGCTTTGCAGCCAAACCACTTGGTAGGCCTGAAGAGGAACTACATCAAACTGTCCTTCAACACGGTGGAGGACTTGTTGAAGGTGCGGAAGGAAATCTCTCCTGCCGTGAGGAAAAACAGGGAGCAGGACCAGGCGAGTGATGTCTACACGACCATGCTGTCGAGGTGGGATCTCCCCTCAGGGGATTCAGTCAGTCTCTCGTGTTAATAATTCATAGAACTATGGAGTAATTTGGGTTGGAAGGGACCTCTAAAGGCTGTTTAGTCCAACCCACCTGCAATGAGCAGGGACACCTTCCTCTAGACCAGGTTGCCAGTGCTGGGACAGCACTTCTACAGAATCACAGACTGATTTGGGTTGCAAGGGATCTTAAAGATAATCTCATCCACCCTCTTGTCAAGGGCAGGGGCACCTTCCACTAGACCAGACTGCTCCAAACCCTGTCCAGCCTGGCCTTGGACACTTCCAGGCATGGGGCAGCCACAGCTGCTCTGGGCAATTTGTGCCAGTGCCTCACCACACACTTAATAATTAGATCCTCTTGAGAATTTCCTAACTCTCTTCAGAGTTGTTATCTTGCCTAGATGTGACTCCTGCTATGCTTTTCGACCACCCATCTTCGGGGTGGTTCTTCCAGCTCTGTGCTGCACATTAAGAGGCCCCAGAGCTGATGGGATGGGGTTTAGTGGTATCTCTGGTTGCCTGTCATATAGTTTGCCTGTTCCCTGTGAAAGGGTACAGAGAGGCAATGGGCAACCTTACTTCTAATTGTGACCAAGACAGAAGTAATCCAACATTTTCTATTTCTCTCCTGTCCCTGACTCCTGCTGCCAGTGTCACCAGTGCCAGTGGGTGTCCTTGGTAGACTGACACCAGGGGAGGGACTATGCTAGATCTGTTGTTTACAAGAAGAGATGAGCTGGTGGGAGATGTGGTGGTTGAAGGCCGTTTGGGGCACAGTGATCATGAAATTATAGAGTTCTCAATATTTGGTGAAATAAGGAGGAACAGCAATAAAATTTTCACAGTGGACTTCTGGAGTGCAGACTTTGGCCTATTTAGGAGACTTTTTCAAAGAGCTCCTTGGGAAGCAAGAGGAGTCCAGGAGGGGTGGGTGTGCCTCAAAATAGAGATCTTGAGGGCACAGAACAGACTGTCCCTGTGCACTGAAAGATGAGTCGGCAAGGCAAACGTTCAGCCTGGATGGGCAAGGAGGTTTTGAAAGAACTTAGAAATAAAAAGAGCATGTATCGTCTGTGGAAGGAGTGTCTGGTATCTCAGAAAATATTTATGGGGCTTGCTAGGGCATGTGGGAAAAAATTAGAGAGGCCAAAGCTCAGTTATAACTTAATTGGGCAACTTTTATGAAGGATAATAAAAAATGTTTTTACAAATATCTTAATGGCGAAAAGAAGGGTAAGACCAACCTTGGTTCTCTATTAGATGCAGGAGGGAATTTAGTGACTGCCGATGGGGAGAAGGCAAAGGTCTTTAAAGCCTTCTTTGCCTCAGTCTTTGGTGAGAAGATGGCTTGTCCTCAGGACAGCTGTCCTCTGGCCTGGTAGAGGGTGTCAGGGAGCAGAATGATCCCCCTGTTATCCAGGAGGAGGCTGTCGGAGAACTGCTGAGCCGCTTGGATGTTCATAAATCTATGGGCCCAGATGGGATCCACCCCAGGGTGATGAGAAGCTGGCAGATGAGTTTGCCAATCTGCTCTCCATCATTTACCTGCAGTCCTGGCTCCCTGGTGAGGTTCCAGATGACTGGAAGCTGCCCAATGTGACGCCCATTCACAACAAGGGTGGGAAGGAGGATCCTGGTGATTCTAGGCCAGTCAGTCTAACCTTGGTACCTGGTAAGGTAATGGAACAGTTTAGACTGAGTGTCATCACCCAGCACTTCCAGGATGGCCAGGCTATCAGACCCAGCCAGCAGCGGTTTAGGAGGGTTGGGTCGTGTTTGACCAACCTGGTCTCCTTTTATGACCAGGTGACCCCCCTGGTGGATGAGGGAAAGGCTGTGGATGTGTCTATTTGGACTCCAGCAAGGCCTTTGGCACTGTCTCCCACAGCACAGTCCTGGAAAAGCTGCAGCCCAGGGCTGGGACAGGAGCACTCTGTGCTGGCTTCAGAACTGGCTGGATGGCCAGGCCAGAGAGTGGTGGTGAGTGGTGCTGCATCCAGCTGGCAGCCAGGCACCAGTGGTGTCCCTCAGGGCTCTGTGCTGGGGCCAGCTCTGTTCAATCTTTTTATTGACCACATGGATGAGGGGTTTGAGTCTTTCATTAGTAAATCTGCAGATGACACTAAGCTGGGAGCGTGTGTCCATCTCTTGGAAGGTAGGAGGGCTCTGCAGGGAGACCTGGAATGGTTGGAGGGATGGGCAGAGTCCAATAAGATGAAGTTTAATAAGTCCAAGTGCCCAGTCCTGCATTTTGGCCACAATAACCCCCCGCAGCATTCTAGGCTGGGCACAGAGCGTCTGGACAGGGCCCAGGCAGAAAGGGACCTGGGGGTGCTGGTTGACAGCCGGCTGAACGTGAGCCAGCAGTGTGCCCTGGGTGCCAAGAAGGCCAATAGCTCCTGGCCTGTGTCAGGAATAGTGTGGCCAGCAGAACTAGGGAGGTCATTCTTCCCCTGCACTCGGCACTGATGAGGCTGCACCTTGAGTGCTGTGCCCAGTTCTGGGCCCTCAGTTTGGGAAGGACATGGAGATGCTGGAGCACGTCCAGAGGAGGCAACGAGGCTGGAGAGGGGCTTGGAACACAAACCCTGTGAGGAACGACTGAGGGAGCTGGGATTGTTTAGCCTGGAGGAGAGGAGACTCAGGTGACCTTATCACTCTCTACAGCTTCCTGAAAGGTGGCTGTAGTCAGGTGGAGGTTGGTCTCTTTCCCCAGGCAACAACTGACAGAACGAGAGGACACAGTCTCAAGGGAAATACAGGTTGGATGTTAGGAAAAGGTTTTTTACTGGAAGCGTGATAAAGTACTATAATCATCTGCCCAGGGAGGTGGTGGAGTCACCATCTCTGCATGTGTTTAAAAAAAGATTGGATGTGACACTCAGTGCCAGGGTTTAGTTGAAGTGTTAGGGCTGGGTTTGACTCGATCTTAAAGGTCTCTTCCAACCCAGTGCTTCTGTGTGACACATGGATAAGGCAGCTGCTCCCCTCTGCTCTTGCAGTGCACTGAGTGGGGGCAGTCTAAGCACAGATGACGAAGGAGCCTCAAAAAAAATTTCCAACCAGATGGACAACATCGTGGATATGCGGGAGTATGATGTGCCTTACCACGTTCGCCTTTCCATTGATCTGAAGATCCATGTGGTGAGCTTTGCTTTCCCAGTCACACTCCTGAAGCACAGAAAAGTTTTTTCTCTCCAACACCTTTACAAAAGTATTGATGACAATGAGTTCATGTCTAGAGCTCAGTTCTGTTCTGCTGGGCTTCATATTTAATGGCACACAGAAAAGCTACCTGATTAATATGTGGCAATAGTTCAAACTTTTCTTCTGGGCTGCCTGTGATTGCCACAGTTCCATCCCCAGCAGCTGGATGGAGTGACATGGGGATGTGGCCCTGCCATAAGGCACTACCCACCCTCATCTCTCCACAGGCTCACTGGTACAACGTGCGATATCGGGGCAACACCTACCCACCCGAAATCACCCGCCGAGATGACCTTGTGGAGAGGCCGGTGAGTACTGGGCAGGTGTTCTTTGTGCAGATGTTCTGCCCCAATGGACTGGTGTCTGATGTGCTGCCAGTGTAAAACCATGGTGGCAGGGGAAACACTGGGCTTGGGTAGTGATTTTTGGGTTGATAAAGCACTAAAACGATTAACAGGGATGTTCTGGTTCACTTACTGTACCACCACTGGGTTTTATGGGAAACACCCTTTCAGTCAGCTCTGAAATACTTTTTCATGGATTTGGTCCTACCCAGGATCCTGTTGTTCTTGCCTTTGATATTGAAACAACCAAACTCCCTTTGAAGTTTCCTGATGCAGACACAGACCAGATCATGATGATCTCCTACATGATTGATGGGCAGGTAAGAATACTAGGATGGTTTCCTTCAGGCTTGGGCGGCAAAGCCAGGAAGCGGCCCAGCATTACCTTCTAATCCTGCTGTCTCCAGGCTTGCGATGCTGCCAGCTGCATGATGTGTGCCTGTGGGAATGGCATTAATGTCTGGGTGACATTTCATGGAACCCAGCCCAGGTCAGGGTCTCTGCAGGACAGAGAACACTGGTGTCCTGTGTTGTCTCTCCATGGCCTCCTTTTCTGATGGTCAATGATGCTTCAGTGGATGACTTCCAAAATGTTGTTCCCCCTTGACAGAAGCTCTGGCTTTCAAGAAAAGCATCCCATTTTTTGGGCAGCATTTTTGAGTTGTCTGTGACTTCAGTCCTCCTAACTGCCTCCTTGTCACCTCCTCAGGGCTACCTGATCACAAACAGGGAGATTGTCTCAGAGAACATTGAAGACTTTGAGTTTACTCCCAAGCCAGAGTATGAGGGTCCATTTTGTGTCTTTAACGAACCAGATGAGGTAAGTCAGTTCTGTTCTGCAGAGTTTTACTTGCCTGGAGCTTTTCTTGGCCAGAGAGCTCATTTTCTGGCTGATTGCCTCCCTGAGGAACCCAGTAAGTCGAGCAGGGCTGTTTGTGCTTTTGTTTCGTGGGAATAAGGGTGAGAGATCAGTTTTGGGCTAGGTGCAGAGGAAAGAGGAAGTGTGGAACAAACTGTGGTATCCACCACCTCCCTGTAGAGGAGATGAAGTTCCTCAAATTACACATCTTTTCTGTTTCATCCCAGGCTCATTTAATCCGGAGATGGTTTGAACACGTCCAGGAGACCAAACCCACCATCATTGTCACATACAACGGAGACTTCTTTGACTGGTAAGATCAGGGATGATGACTAAACTGGCAAGGTGTCACCTGAGCTAGAGGGCAAGGTCGGGTTCCATCCTCAACATTCTTCCATAGCTCAGACAGTGTGGGGAGGTCATGTGGCCAGATGTGGGGCAGCCATGTGCTGCACCTCCCCAAATCCTGTCATCATTGGCTTGGCAGTAGGACTTTCTGAAGAGTCCCATCTACTTGCCTGAGCTACTTTTAAACCCTTGGCAATGTGGGAATGTCAGCATATGGATGAATTCAGTCATGGGAGAGCAGAAAGTGGGTCAAAAGAGACCTGGAGGATATTGGAAGAAGTATAAAGATGAGCCTGGAGAAGCAGGAGGAGAGGGACTACAGACCTCTGCCTTCAGATGCAGGATACAAGCAAGGATGTTTGCCTCTTGAACCACAAAATGGTTTGGGTTGGAAGAGACTTTAAAAATCATCTTGTTCCAACCTCACTGCCATGACCAGGCACACCTTCCACTAGACCAGTTTGTTTCAAGTCCTGCCTGGAAGTCTATAAACAGATAAATCACAAGGAAAAATAATTTGGTAGTTTGTAACAAAGTGATTATGGAACCATTGTTAGACATGCAGGAAAATGGCTGTTCTGCTCCTTCTTTTCATGCTGCCTCTTTCCTCAGGCCCTTTGTGGAAGCAAGAGCAGCAGCTCATGGAATTAATATGTATCAGGAAATTGGGTTTCAGAAGGACAGCCAGGGAGAGTACAAAGCATCCCAGTGCATCCACATGGACTGTCTGAGGTACTGAATGTGGCCCCTCTACACATAGCTGTGTCTTTTTCTCTTCAGTTCAGATAAAATACCAATGGTTGTATTTGAATACTGTTCTCATGTTCTGTCTGTTGGAAGCTTTGGGTGTCACCTTCTTTAGCTGTGTAATAATGCATTCCTGTGTTGTCTTCTTTCCCTTGGTGTGCTGCATTCCAAAGGAGCTGCCAAGTCTTCCCCCGAAGGGTTCCTAGACTGCTCTTGCCCTGTAGCCTTGGGTGTTTGATTGATGATTTGGGAGGAGAGAAAAAGGGAGAGGGAAGTGGGTTAAGGTTTGGCCATTGGAGCAGGGAAAGGGACTATAGCCTCACCTACCAGGCTCCTGACATAGAGAGAAGAGGAAAGGACACATGGGAGAGACAGAACTGTAGGGTTTTATGTTGGTTTTCCCCCCTGGAGAGTCTGGGCTCTGGAGCACAGCTGGATGTTCTTGCAGTTCTTGCAGGTGGGGTCTTCAGCGGTGAAATTTTTATCTTAAAGCCAGTGAGGGAGCTGGAAGGTGGAAATTATGAGCAGTGGTGGGGAGATGGACAGTGGGGGTTGTTTTGGTTGGGCTAGCTAAAGTTGGACAGCCTTGTCCAACTGCATCCACTCTTCTTAGATGCTGGGCTGTCCTTGGTGAGAGACATGGTAGTCGAGGTCCCCTTCACAATCTTGACCCTATTTTTGAAGGTCAGGCCTGGTTTCTCTGCACAAACTGGTATTTTCCTGATTCTGTCCAGGTGGGTGAAGAGAGACAGTTACCTCCCCGTGGGAAGTCACAACCTGAAAGCAGCAGCTAAAGCAAAACTGGGTTACGATCCAGTGGAGCTGGACCCTGAGGAGATGTGCCGGATGGCCATGGAGGAGCCTCAGGTATTCTCTCCCTGTGCTCTATGGGAAAACAAGCCTTGAGCAGCTGCATTATGACTGAGTCTATAAGTTAAAGTGGATTTTGAGAAATTAACTGAATCGGTCTCCCCAGATTTCCCATGCCTTAGAGCTCACAGGGAGAAGGAACAGGATTCCCCTGAAGTGATTCTGGCCTTGGCATTGCACTGTGCATTCTCTGTATTTATTTACATTAGCGTGGGGTGAAAAGCACTAGTGAAATCAGAAACACCATGAAGAACTGAGACCTGCTGGAGGAATAGGAGAGGGTTAGTGCTCCAGGTGTCATAGGCAGGAGGTTCTGCTGAGCCCTGTAGCAGTTTCCTGAGACCCAAACTGGGTGGATTCTGTGCCTTCAGTTCATCTTCCTTCTTCCTTCTAAATTAGAGCTGACATGTTACTGTTTGATTAGAGCTAAAGCAGGATGGCCTCAGAAGCAAACACATTATTCTTTACAACCTAGGCTATGGAGAAATACGCCTTTTCCTTCTTGCTAATAGGAGAATGTCCAGCAGGAAGCAATGAAAGATCATTGTCATTGAACCACTCTCACATGGGATTGGGATTCATTTTCTTCTCTTGTTCCTTGACAGACCCTGGCCACCTACTCAGTGTCCGATGCCGTTGCTACTTACTACATGTATATGAAGTACGTGCATCCCTTCATTTTTGCCTTGTGTACCATCATTCCCATGGAGCCTGATGAGGTGAGTGCTTTCCCAAAATTATCTCTTTTCTGGGTGAAGTACCATGATTCCCACTCTGCAGGGATGCTCTGGCCACAGATCTGATTCCCACTGCCTAGATACTCTGCATGTGTGGCAGGGAGGAAGGGAGGGTGGATTTAGAGGCTGCTCCTTTCTCCTACAGCTGTAGGGTGTTGGGAGACAGGTTCCTATAAGAAGACACCTGACATTTGGCAGTGCAGGGCTGGAGCTAGAAAGCTAGAAAGTATGGCTGATGCTCCATGCTCAGCCAAGTTCACTTGTCAGTGAACTTGTTCAACTTGGCTGTTGTCAGCTGTAGGGAGGATGATGAAGGAAGCTGTCAAGCATGTAGAAGATGTCAGTCTGTTCCCACCTGGTTGAGCTGACAAAGGCACTTGGTGGAGTGGTGCTGTAGATGTGTCACCAGCTGAAGCTGTCCAACTTGTTGTGTGACAGTCCAATCTTGCCAGTGCTGGGACAGCACTTCTATAGAATCACAGACTGGTTTGGGTTGGAAGGGATCTTAAAGATAATCTCATCCATCCTCCTGTCAAGGGCAGGGACACCTTCCACTAGGCCAGATTGCTCCAAACCCTGTCCAGCCTGGCCTTGGACACTTCCAGGCATGGGGCAGCCACAGCTTCTCTGGGAAACCTGTGCCAGTCCAGTGCCTCACCACACTCACAGGGAAGGAGTTCCTCCTGATATTTAAATCTACTATTTTTGCATTTGAATCCAGATTTGGTTTCTCATGTGCAGGTGTTAAGAAAAGGATCTGGGACACTATGCGAGGCACTGCTGATGGTTCAGGCATATCATGCCAACATCATCTTCCCCAACAAGCAAGAGCAGGAATTCAACAAGCTTACAGAAGATGGACATGTGTTGGACTCAGAGACCTATGTGGGAGGCCATGTGGAAGCACTGGAATCTGGGGTCTTCCGCAGTGACATTCCCTGCCGCTTCAAAATGGTAATGGGCCAGCAGCCAGCCCCTGTCCTCATGGAGTAGCGTGGTAGGGAGGGATAGCATTTCCACTGTTGTTGGCATCTCCAGTGTATCCCTGCTGGTCTTCTAGGGCAGCATCTAGAATCACAGAAATCAGTACGGTTGGAAAAGCCCTTTAATGCTGCCAAGTCCAACTGTTAACCCAACATCCCCAAGGCCACCACTGTCCCCAAGTGCCACATCTGCATGTCTTCTGAACACTTTCAGGGATAGTGATTTCGCCACTGACCTTAACAGGCCATTCCAATGCTTGGCAACCTCCAGGAGACACTTGCTACCTGAAGCTGGGCTGGGATGGAGTAGGAGGAGATCTCTAAGTGGCCATCTGTGCTTCAGTGGGAAAGCAAGCAATCCAGAGCTTGTTGACAGCAGAGGATGGTAGTGAAGTAGGGTTTTGGGTTTGTTTTTCAGCCAGCGTTTCTTGGAAGTTAGGCCTCTGTCACTTGGGGTCCTGTCCTCTCTCAAACTGAGCTGCTTTTGAACCCTTCCTGAGGGCTTTTTACCTGTTTCTGCTACCTTCATCAACTCCCCCAGTGCCTCAACATGTCCCTTACAGCTTAGAGGTCCCCAAGCAAAGCAGGGACAGGGATATGGGGCAGAAGCTGCCGGCCTGCAGCCAGGGACAGCTGCCTACGGCCTCACTGCCATCTCCATGTCCCTGTAGAATCCTGCTGCCTTCGACTTCCTGGTGCAGCATGTGGAGAAGACCTTGCAGCACGCCATTGAGGAAGAGGAGGGTCTTCCTTTGGATCAGGTCACTAACTTCCAGGAGGTACAGCACCTGCAGCATGGCTGAGTTGGGCAGGAAACTGGGACTGCAGCTCTAAAATGCTTGTTTGGGTTTGGTTTATGTTCTACAAAGAAAGACCTAAGAAGCCCATCTACAGGCTGAGTCCTGCAGCCCAGCCTGGAGATCAGGGTCTCTGCCCCATCTGAAGAATGCAACTCCTGCTTTTCCCTTCATGGGTTCAACCAGGACCAAAGCTCTGAGAGAGCTGGGAAGAAATTTAGGGAGAAGGCAGACCCCCTCAGATATCCCAAATGCTCTTGTTGCTCTTGTTCCCCACTACAAAAGTGCAGGTTGCCTCTCTCCAAATCCAAGTCTGGAGTTTCTTGGAGTGCAGCACTAGACTGGGGACCTCTGGTCTTTGCTGTTGTCTCCATTAACCCATTTGCACTGAAAAAGTCCTCGATCAAGTCATATTTAGGAAGAAGCTGCTTCCACTTCCCAGGTATCCCTATGGAATAGCTTATTCTGGACATCGAAATCAAAACCTAAAGCAGTGTCGAGGAGACCCTGCTCTGCTCCTTTAGATCCATCCCCAGAGCCTGTGGCGAGTGAGCCTGTGAAGAACCAAATTCAAAAAGTATTTGATTCATTAACTCCTTCCTGCCCTAGTTTCACTTCTCTTTATCTCACCACAGGTTTGTGATGAAATCAAGGCCAAGCTGAATTCCCTGAAGGATGTTCCCAACAGAATTGAGTGTCCTCTTATCTATCATCTGGATGTGGGGGCCATGTACCCCAACATCATTCTGACCAACAGGTTGCAGGTGGGTAACATCAGTCTTGTCTCTCCTAATCTGACTTCCAGATGACCTTGATGGTGCCTCTGGATCCCCTTAAAAGCAAGGGCTGAACTTTCTGCACAGGGTAGGGGAAGCAGATGAGGCTGGGCATGAAATTTGGTCAAGCTGCCATGGAATTGTAGAATCACAGAATTATTTTGGTTGGAAAAGCCCTCTAAGACCATTGAGTCCAACCACTCTGCCAGCATTGCCAAAGTCACCACTAACCCGTGTCCCCAAGTGGCACATTCACATGGCTTTTAAATACTTTCAGGAGAATGCCACTCTGAGCAGCCTGTGCCTGTCTGATCACCCTTTTAGTGAAGGATTTTTCCCTAATATCCAGCCTAACCATCTTCTGGCACAACTTAAGGCTGTTTCCTCACTTGTTCCCTGGGAGCAGAGCCTGATGCCCACCTGGCTCCACCCTCCTGTCAGGGAGTTGTAGGAGCAAGAATATCCTCTCTGAGCCTACTTTTCTCCAGGCTGAGCCCTCAGCTTCCTCAGCTGCTCCTCACCAGACTTGTGCTCACCCCCTTTCCTAGCTCTGTTGTCCTTCTATGGATGGCTAGGTCTTCAGAGACTCAGCTGCAGCTTTAGCTAGAACTCTTCCCAGAAACCTAGCTGTTGTTTTGAGGAGCTTGTGCTCCTGAAAGGCTCTGGAAAGGGGATCTCACTGAGTACTATCTCTGATGTTCACACCTGTGCTCTCCTGCCACTCAGCACCTGTTCTGGCATGAGTTGTCATTTGGAGACCTGTCCCCTCTAACACCTGTGTGTCTGTTACTGCATCCAGCCCTCTGCCATGGTGGATGAGGCCACATGTGCTGCCTGTGACTTCAACAAGCCAGGTGCCAACTGTCAGCGCCGGATGACGTGGCAATGGAGAGGAGAGTTCAGTAAGTACAGCCCACAGAGATGGAGCCAAATTCCTGCTTCTCCTCTGAGAGACTGATCACTGCCCTTCTCTGCAGTGCCTGCCAGCCGCAGTGAGTACCACCGCATCCAGCAGCAGCTGGAGTCGGAGAAGTTCCCTCCCTTGTTCCCTGATGGACCACCCCGTGCCTTCCATGAGCTTTCCCAGGAAGAACAAGCCAAATATGAGAAAAAGCGCCTAGCAGGTAAAAAAATCAAGGTCATGATCCTGGCAGTGTTTTACAACGTGGACCACGAGCGGTATTCAGCAGTAGTGACCCCTCCTAGGGCTGTGGGGTGAGGTCAGGCTGGTCTCAGAACATCTCCAGGATCCCAACAGACTCATGCGTGCTTCCTACAAGGAGCCAGGCACTGATACCTCTGTCAGTGGTACCCCTTTCTCTTGGAGAGCCATGGATTTTAGCTGAAATATGAATGGCTCCATTTTTTTGTCAGGCTGCTAAATAAAGCCAGTTAATGAAAGAGAAACATCACATTATCCTATCACCTGGAGGGAAGCTGTCCAGCAGAACCACCCAACTGGCTGGGGGCAGAGCCTGGGTTTGTAGCTGGGCCATATGATTAGTTTGTTTAACCCCTAGCCCTCCACCTCCATAAAGAGGTGCTGCATCTTTCCATACTGGGATCTTCCTCTCTCTTTGCAGTAGGACTGTCCCCCTATCCCTACTCTGTTCATCCCTCTGTAACAGGGCAGCCATCCCTGACAACCTCCCTCTGCCTCCTCCCTTGACCAGATTACTGCCGCAAGGCGTACAAGAAGATCCATGTCACCAAGGTGGAGGAGCGAGTCACCACCATCTGCCAACGAGAAAACTCTTTCTACGTGGACACGGTGCGAGCATTCCGGGACCGCCGATATGAGTTCAAGGGGCTGCACAAGGTACCAGGCTTGGATGCTGGTCAAATTGTCTTGCCAAGCCTGGGGACCTCTTGTGCCTTGCTGAAAACTTTAAAGGATTACTCTGTTGGCTTCCCACTGATAGAGGGCAAGGTTGTATTGATTATTGGGAAGAAAATCTTCCCTGTGAGGGAGATAAGGTGCTGGCACAGGTTGACCAGAGAAGCTGTGGCTGGCCCATCCCTCCAAGTGTCCGAAGCCAGTTGGGTTAGATGGGACTTAAAGCAACCTAGTCTAGTAAAAAGGTATTCCTGCCCAAGGCAGGGAGTGGGATGAGATGAGCGTTAAGGTGCCTTCCACCCCAAACTATTCTAGGAGGCCCAGGGGCTCTGTGTCTGGCAGAGTTAATTAAAGAGCCTGTTGCTTTGCAGTTCCTCCCTGTTGCCTCTTTTGCCATGACTCCCAGGCCTGACAGAGAGGCTTTTCCTAACACTGGTGGTTCTGTTGTTAGCTGGGCGTGATGGATTGCATCAGGCAGTGTATTGAGTTCTTCCCTGCACACATATGGTGCAGCACAGCTGGTGCTGCTTGAATTCCGATCAATGATGGGAGCTGCAAGTCTCTTCTGACAACTGACAAAGTGCCTCTGGCCAACCCCTCCTGTGCTGCAAAAGAAAATGGGATGTTTGACTCATGATGCTGATCTTTGGCAAAGATATTCCTGTAGAGCTGCAATGCTATGCTGGGACTGAGTGGAAACCAGTTGGGTGCCGCCAGCAGTGATATGTGGAATTGTCCTGACTCTGCCCTTGGCATGCAGGTGTGGAAGAAGAAGCTGTCTGCAGCAGTGGAGACCGGAGATGCCTCTGAAGTGAAACGCTGCAAGAACATGGAGATTCTCTATGACTCCCTTCAGCTGGCCCACAAGTGCATCCTCAACTCCTTCTATGGATATGTCATGCGGAAAGGGTAAGTCTCCCCTGAGCCATCCAGGATCCTCTAGAGAGGACCCTTGGAAACCAGGATTGTCCTGCTGCGGTAGTCACTTCCTGAAGCACCAAGATGAGAGTAGGTCCTGCCTGTAACACTCTTCTCTTGCTTCTACCCACTACTTCTCATCCTGGAGACTCTTACCAGACATTAAATGATGGAAATCTTGTCAGTAAGTGGGTTTTCAGCTTTTCTGGAGCATGATAAGTATAGAATTTCATAGGAGAACAATGCCCAGTGTTATGTTTCTTGCCTTTCTTCCCCTAGAGATCCTCCTGCCATAGCTGGGTTTTGGAGGGGGTATGTCATTGTTTTAACTCTGACTCCTCTGCTCACAGAGCTCGCTGGTACTCCATGGAAATGGCTGGCATTGTCTGCTTCACAGGGGCAAATATCATCACCCAGGCCAGAGAGCTGATCGAGCAGATTGGGTAAGTGTGCTGAGCTGAAGAAGGTCCATCTGCATCTAGGACAGATGTGGGAGCCTGTTAAACACTCGAGTTTTCAGAGAGATGGAACACATTTCCTGTGAGGAAGAAGGGCTGAGAAAGCTGGGGGTTTTCATCCTGGTGAAGAGAAGGCTCCAGGAAGACCTTAGAGCCCCTTTAAGTGCTTAAAGAGATTCCAAGAAAGATGCAGACAGATTTTGGGCAACAGCCAGGAGTGGTGGAACAAGAGGGAGTGGCTTCCCATTGCCAGAGGGCAGTGTTAGATGGAATATTGGGAAGAAATTCTCTGCACAAGTTGCCTGGAGAAGCTGTGGCTGCCCCTGCATCCCTGGAAGTGTTTCAAGGCCAGGTTGGACAGGGCTTGGAGTAACCTGGTCTAGCGAAAGTTGTCCCTGCCCATGACACAGAGTTGTTGGAATGTGATGAGTTTTAAGGTCCCTTCCAACCTCAAGTGATCTGTGATTCTCTGATTCTATGAGCATTCAGATTCCTGACACTGCTGTTGTATTTGAGGATTCACTTTGCAGAAAGGAACAGTGGATGGAACAGGCTGCTGCTTAGTAGGGGACACAGAACTGATCCTTGCCTCCCATCCACTCTGCTCCTGACAGTGGCCTGCCTTCCTTCCTTCCTTCCTTTCTTCCCTAGGAGACCTCTAGAACTGGATACCGATGGGATTTGGTGTGTCCTTCCCAACAGTTTCCCAGAGAACTTTGTCATCAAGTCAACCAATATCAAGAAGCCAAAAGTAACCATCTCTTACCCAGGTGCCATGCTGAACATCCTGGTGAAAGTGAGTCTGGCACCTGTCCAGGCCAGCTCTGCAGCCTGGGAAAAGGAGATGGAGAGCTGATGAGTTGGGAGAACCCCTCTTCCATCTCCACTCCCTATGCAGTGGGTGAGATGTTGGGGGTGATGGCCCTGGAGAGCATCTGAGTGGAGAAAGAGGCTCAATATCCTCCCCAGAGAGGGGGGTCTGTAAGAGGCCAGGGTAGGTGCATGCTTACTTGTGCTGTTAGGGAGTCCAGCACAAGGTCTAAACCTATGCTCTGCTTACTCCAGGCTCTATAAGAGAAGAAAATATCATTTTAGGGTCCAAAGCCTTTTTCTTCTCAACAGGCAGGAAAGGTGCTTTGACTTTTGAGTCCTAAATTGTGCTATAGCTCCCAGAGGGGTGCTCAGGTGTCCCTTTGGGCAGGGTGTGTCCCAGGGGCATCCCCTGGTGTGACCTGATAGCTGTAGATTGAAACTGTTCTCCTGGGGCTGTGCCACAGGAAGGCTTCACAAATGACCAGTACCAGGAGCTGCAGGATCCAGCCTCACTCACCTACATCACACGCTCAGAGAACAGCATCTTTTTTGAAGTGGATGGTCCATACCTGGCTATGATCCTTCCAGCCTCCAAAGAGGAGGGCAAGAAGCTGAAGAAAAGGTGAGATTTCAAAGCTTGAAATATTGTCTCTTCCCCTGAGTTGAAAGACTAAAGATCTCGTTGCCTTTGTACATGTGGGGCATGTTGGTCCTTGCCTCCAGAGCCAGCAGCATTTGACTCACTAGCTTAAAATTACAAGTTCCTTATGTCAGATCATTGAACGTAGCTACTACAGCAGTAAATTTTAGCAGATAACAGGAAAATTACATTTCTCCAGCCTAGTGGCATCTGCCTGTTTGGCTCTGAGGTGTGCAGGAGAACATTGACTTTGCTTCTGAGGATTTCTAATACTGCTTCTATTCAATCCAATCTGTTTAAACTTAGCAGTTCCTGCCTTCCTATTTTTCAAGTGTTAACTGACTTCCAGTAACACTTCTCCTATGTATTTCCCCTTCTCTCTCCATCTGTAAGTAGGATTGGTTCTGCCATTACTGTCACATTATAGTTGTATAGTTGTACCCAAACTTCACTGATTTCTCAACGACCACCTCCTAACCAAGAATGTGAGCTAGAGCACTAACATCCATTATTTTGGGTGGCAGCCCACAGACCTGGATCTGACTCCAAAACATGCAGTTGCTGTCCCCAGCACTCTCTGTCCTCACAATTCTGAACATTTTTGTGCTTAATCCCTGACAGGACAAGGTTCAGCACACACCATTCCCTACCAGTGCCCCTCTCCAGGATTCAGACCCTTCTGCAGGAGTCAAAGTGTTGCTCAGCTCTGAGTGGGCTGTGTTTGTACTACTCCCCTCAGGAGCTCTGGATTCCTATAGTTTAGGTGTCTAAGAAAGGGCATTTATTTCCTGGTCACTCTCCAAGCACAGCAGCCTGGAGATGGCTGCAGGCACGGTGGTCGGTGGAGGAAGGAAAGGTTGTGCTGTTGGGAATGTGGGTAGGTGGGAGAAGGGCTGGCCAAGCAGGTTTGAGCATCCCCTCTTCTCACTGGTTATTCCCACAATGGTGATTTGGGGGTTTTTTTTGAGACATACAGATAATTTTCAGGGCTGTAAAAGGCAAAACAATGCAAGAAAAGAAAAGGCAAGAGGGAGGAATGTTCCCTTAAGTGTGTCATGGCTGCATCCAGTTTTCTCTTAACCTCTCTGCCAGCATTGGAGTTGCCAGTTTCCTGCTTTCTAAATCTCTTCCTAATATCTTCATTTCCCCTCTTGGGCTCTCATCTCCTTCCCTGGACCTGCAGCACAGACCCTCCGTGCTGCATCAAGGTTTGGCGTGCTCAGCACAAGAAATCATGGAGCTGCTGGATTGAGTCCAGAGGAGGCCGTGGAGATGCTCCAAGGGCTGGAGCCCCTCTGCTCTGGAGCCAGGCTGGGAGAGCTGTGGGTGTTTACATGAGGAAAGCTGCAGGGAACGCTCAGAGCCCTTCCCAGGGCCTAAAGGAGCTCCGAGAGAGCTGCAGGGGGACTCTGGACGAGGGCTGAGAGGGAAAGGACAAGGGGGAATGGCTTCCCACTGCCAGAGAGCAGGGTTAGATGAGATATTGGGAAGGTATTCTTCTCTGTGAGGGTGGTGCAACACTGGCACAGGATGCCCAGAGAAGCTTTGGCAGCTCCACAGTGTTCCAGGCCAGCCTGGACAGGGCTTGGAACCACCTGGCCTAGTGGAAGGTGTCCTGCCCATGGCAGGAGCATGGGATTGGATTATCTTAAAGATCACTTCCCCTGTGGTTCGATGAATCAGTGTGGATGATCTGGGTCAAGAGCTGAGGTCCTTTTCTAGACCAAGGTAAAATGGTTGCTAGAGAAGCTGTAGATACTTGAGATTATCCAGGTGCAGCTGTGGCTCATTTGAACATGCTGGATAGTGGCACAAAGGCATGGGGAGAAGCACCCTGGCAGGAGGGACACCGGTGGCACCCTGAGGGATGTGTCCCTTGGTGTAGGCCAGGTTTATTCACACTCTCTCCTAGGTATGCCGTGTTCAACGAGGATGGGTCCCTGGCTGAGCTGAAGGGGTTTGAGGTGAAACGCCGGGGAGAACTGCAGCTGGTGAAGATATTCCAGTCATCTGTGTTCGAAGCCTTTCTGAAAGGGAGCACCCTGGAGGAGGTCTATGCTTCCGTGGCCAAGGTGGCCGATTACTGGCTGGATGTGCTTTACAGCAAGGTAGGCACAGCTCAGCAAGTCTGCACTCCAAGGTGGAACCTGGGAAGGAGCATCTGAGCTGGTCCGGCACTGTGGGAGGGTGGACTTTGCTTGCACAGAGTCAGTGGTCTCCTGTGCCACTTTAACACTCAGTCACTTTACAGATGACACTGAGCTGGGTGGGAGTGTGGATCTACTGGAAGGCAGGAAGCCCTGCAGAGGGAACTGGACAGGCTGGATCCCTGTGCCAAACCCAGTGGTGTGACGTTCAACAAGGTCAAGTGCCAGGTCCTGCACAGGGGTCACAACAACCCCGTGGAATGCTCCATGCTGGGGGCAGAGGCTCTGGAAAGGCACCTGACAGGAAAGGATCTGGGGGTGCTGATCAACAGTGACTAAACACATGCCCAGGTAGACAAGAAGGGCAATGGTACCTGGCCTGTACCAGCCATGGCGTGGCAAACAGGACCAGGGCAGTAACCATCCCCCTCTGCTGGACACTGGTGAGGCACCTTGAACCGCTCATGACAAGAAAGACCTTGAGGGGCTGGAGCATGTCCAGAGAAGGGAAAAGAGCTGGGGAAGTGGCTGGAATGCAAGTCTAATGAGGAGCAGTTGTGGGGGCTCAGCCTGGAGAAGAGGAGATTCAGGGAGGACATTCTTACTCTACAACTCCCTGACAAATAGGACGGAACTACGTGGGACGTTCAACTCCCACAATCCATGTACAACTCCCAGCTTGGGAGTTGGGCACTTCTCCCAGGGAACAAATGACAGGATTAGAGGAAACAGCCTCAAATTGCAGCAGGGGAGGTTTAGGTTGAGTAATAGAGAAAATTTCATCTCCAAAAGGATTGTACAGCTCTGACACAGTCTGCCCATGGCAGTGGTGGAATCCCTATCCCTGGAGGAATGTATAAGCTGTGTGGATGTGACACTTGTGTACATGGTTAGTGGTGGCTTTGGTACTGCTGGGGGAATGGTTTGACTTGGTGATACTAGAGGGCTTTTCAACCCAAATGATTCTGTGATTCTGTGAGATAAGGGGGTGGGAGGGAACAAGAGTCCTAACTGGGACCTGCTGGTCCAGGGGCATGATGTTCATCATAAATTCTCATCAGGTTGAACAAAGACACCGGTCACGTGTCAGGAACTCTTTACTTTTTATTGTACAGTCACTGTAACTCCAGCAACCAGCCCACTGCATCAACTCAAAAGGTGTTAGTCAACAAGCCAATTCTTACAATAGACTTCCACGAGAGTGGCAGCAAACAAGCCCTTAATTTTTCAATAAGCTCTCAACTCCCACCACAAGCTCCTCAAAATGCACTGGCTCACAAGCCACAATAGACCACCAGTATTCAATGGTACTGGCTAACAAGCTGCAACACACCATCACACAAAGGTGCTGGTGCATGAGCCACAACACCACTACTCAAAGGTCCTGGCTAACAAGCCACAACACACCTTTACACAAGCTCTCCATTCCCACAACAGGGTTCAATACCAAGTATGAAGTAGAATATGATGGCCCTTTGCTCAAGCAAAGCAAGGGAAGAAAACAAAGAATATCACTAGTCCTTAGATCTGTGTTGGTCTTGCTTTGGTCATGCCATATGGATGGTCGAGAGCTGGGGCAAACAATGAGACAAAGAAAGTGGAAGAGAAAGAGAGGAGAAAAAGAAGAGAGGGGGACCTATTCATGCACAGCAAGCCCTTCTTCTGGATGTGTGTTGGAGAGTGGACTAAGCCTGAGTCTTAAGGCGTAGCAGGGAATTGGCTCAGAACACCACTGCCACACCTCTGTGGGACACTCTCTTCCAATCACACCTTTCCTGTAGCAATACTCAGAATGTTTGAGACAAAACATGTTTAGTTCTGATCCTCTAGTCCTTAGTTTTGTGATGCTGTTTTACAACAAATTCTTGGTGAGCCTAACTTTGTATGCACAACACAAAGCTGTACTGCCACAGCTGGGCTGATGCAATTGATGCCAACCTGAAACCCACACACCCTCTTTTCTATAGATCCCACTGGCAGCTGCACCAGGAAGCAATTCCCAGGCTCCCAGTAAAGAGACACAGCAGCTGTGTGTGGTGTTCCCTCTTTCTAACAGCAGCAAAGTTTGATCATTAGTTCTTGCTGACTTTGGGCTTTTCCCTGGCCTTCAGGCTGCCAACATGCCTGATTCAGAGCTGTTTGAGCTCATCTCAGAGAACCGGTCCATGTCACGCAAACTGGAGGACTACGGGGAGCAGAAGTCCACCTCCATCAGCACTGCCAAGCGCCTGGCAGAGTTTTTGGGGGACCAGATGGTGAAGGATGCAGGACTGAGCTGCCGTTTCATCATTTCCAAGAAACCAGAAGGGTCTCCTGTCACCGAGAGGTAACCCCACCTGGAGGGGCCAGGGCTTCTGGCAGGGTGTGAGAAACCCAAGAGGGGATGCACAGGCAGCAAGAAGGGAGGGAGGTGGAATACATGACCAGGTGATCACCTGAATCTGGCATAGGCCATGAGCAGGGCAGTGTGTAACACTGGACAGCCCAGTGGCCTCACAGGAGTTTAGGAGAAGCCTGGAGGATCTCCACAGGCTGGGAAAGTAGATTGTGGGGTGCTGGGACATTGATTCCCTGCCTTCTTCAGGGCCATCCCCCTTGCCATCTTCCAAGCTGAGCCCAGTGTGCGCAAGCACTACCTCCGGAAATGGCTGAAGAGCCCCTCGCTGCAGGACTTCAACATCCGTGCGGTGAGTGAGGCATCCCTGCAGATGACACCACATCTGGGACACGGGTTCATCCTGTTGGAGAGACAGCCTGGGTGGTGGCTTCCTGTGCTCATAAAGCAGGGGGCTGGGGTGAGGGTGCTACTGGGATGTTTGATCCTGTGTCTGGAGGCCCTTCTGCTTGGCTTTCTTCTCTGCCCAAGCTCTGCCCTCTTTCCAGATCCTGGACTGGGACTACTACATTGAGAGGCTGGGCAGCACCATCCAGAAAATCATCACCATTCCTGCAGCCCTGCAGCAGGTATAGGGCAGTGAGGGGGTGGACAGGAGGAAGGATTTCTGCAGGGGACTCAGTGTGATTTGGAGCTATTCTGCAGGTAAAGAACCCAGTGCCACGGGTCCGACACCCAGACTGGCTTCACAAGAAGCTTCTGGAGAAGAATGATGTGTACAAACAGAAAAAAATCAATGAGCTTTTTGTTTCAAAAGGCAAGAAACAGGTAAAGAGGGGGAGGGAAAGGTGCTGGCAGTGCCAGTGGGGCTTTTCTCTTGCAGCCCCCATCCTCCTGCTCTCCTTGCTCTCTCAGATTCTTGCCAACCTGCCTGTGGAGGGGACACTCAGCTCACAGGTCAGTGATATAGAGGACTTTGGGGCTGTCAAGATCCCTCTGCCACTGGTTCCCATTGCAAATAAGCGGAAGCGCATCCCTGCAGCAGAGGAAAGCCAAGAGCTGTCCCAGGACCTGGAGCTGTCCCAGTCCTGGCGAGAGATCCTGGGCCCACCTCCGTCCCTTGGCACCACCAAGGTAGGTGAAGCAGATTGTGCAGGGGATGCCCCAGGATTGTACTCATCCATCCAAGCTTGGGTACTTCCAGGAGCAAGCTGCGGGTTTCACAGCTGCACTCGGAGAACCCACACTCTGAACACACATGGTTCTGGGATACAAAGAGAAATGCAACCAGGAGACAGAAAAGCAATCGCTGATAGAGAAAAGGGGGTGGTGGCTTCACAGCTGGGGCAGAACATGATGTGTGAGACTGGGGGCTGGAGGCCTAGGCTGTATGGTGTGATGTTGTGGGGCTGGGACGCTTTTGCTGATTTCTTTCTTACGGTCACCCCACTCAGGAGGAGCGTCTGGTCTGGCTGCGCTTCCACCAGAAGAAGTGGGAGCTGCAGGCTCGGCAGCGGCAGGAGCGGAGGAAGAGGCGGCGGCTGGAGGATGGTGAGGTGGTGGCGGGCAGAGGAGTGGTCCGCGATGCCCTCTCCAAAGGACTGAGCAGTTACCTGCGCCGGACAGCGCGCAGCATCCTGGACTTGCCCTGGCAGGTCGTGCAGGTACTGGGGAGGGGACCTGCCACAGAGCAGCTTGGGGCACAAGCCTCACATTTACGCTCTGTGGTCAAACGGTGAAGTTCAGGAGCCCTGACCTACCCCATGTAAGTGTTAGCCCTGGGGAGCCCATGAGGGGCTGCAGAGCCTCAGACTCACACACATCTGGATGGAAACAGGTGTCTACAGAGTCATTCTTGGTGACTCTGAGATGCAGGGGTAGATCTGCTGGTGGAGCAGCTCTAGTTCAGCCTGCGGGCAGCACTGTGCAGTCACAGAACAGCAAAAACATCAGCTGAGGCTGGGGCAGCTTTCATGTCCCTCTGGTCTCACATCCTGCTCGGTCAGGGCCACCCAGAACTGAGGTCTCAGGACCATGTCCTGGAATATCTCCAAGGATGGTGAGCACCACTTCCATCCATAGGCAACCTGGACCAGGTTGACCTTCATAGGGAAGAAGTTTCTGACATGCAGAGGAACCCTCCTGCATTCTGCTTTGTGCCTATGATGTCTAGTCCTGTCACTGGGCACCACTGGGAAGAGTCAGGTTCTGTCCTCTCTGCACTTCCCATTTGGTATATATACATGTGGATGAGATTCCTCTGAGCTTTTTCTGCTCTGAGATAGACAGTCCCAGTTCTGCCAGTCTTCCCTGATATGAAAGATGCTCCAATCCTTTCTTCCTCCTTGTGGCTCTTCACTCTATTCCTTATGTCCATGTCCTGTGTTAAGGAGCCCAGCACTGGACACGGGATTCCAGTGGTGCGTAGAAGCCGACAATGTACAAATGAAGAGGTGGGGTGGTGTCATCCAGGTGTTTTTACAAACCTTTGTTATGTGTGGCCACCTAAGCCCAGCCCCTGTCACCCACTTCATCCTCCAGAAAGGTGTCAGAGCTGCAGGTCCAGGACTTCAAGTGACTTGGATGACAATCCCTGGAGCTGGTTGGCCAGCCTGAGGCAGAGTTTTCTTCATGGTGCCCTGGGACAGTGGCAGGACACAGGGACTCCAGAGCTGAAAGTGATGACTCGCTAAACCCCCATTTTGGTTTTAGCCACCAACTGACCATATAGATTCCCCCAGAGCACTCTGTAGTGTAGATGTAAGCACTGATGGCATGTTGGATCTCCTGCTAACACTGACCTCGTGCCCCATGTCCTGCAGATCGCTGAGACCAGCCAGCCTGGGCTGTTCCGGCTATGGGCGGTGATAGGGAGCGACCTGCACTGCATCAAGCTGAGCATCCCCCGTGTCTTCTATGTCAACCAGCGTGTCCCAAAGCCTGAGGAGGGAACAGCCTACAGGAAGGTGAGGACCTACCCCTTCTGGAAGGGGAAACAGCTGCTTGCCCTGAGGTAAGGCACTTCACCTCCCCTGTAAGCAGGAGTTACAAGCATCTGCCATGTAACACCTCCTGCCCCATGGATATCCCTCATCCAGGCCCTAGTCCCTCTGCTAATCCCAGTCTGCCTGGAAATCAAGTTCTCTGTTAAAGGAATTTGTAATGTGCATGAGCATAACCCACTGATTTCCTTAGGAGAGGGCACCAGGAGCTGGCCTGGCTCAGAGCCTGGCTCCTGCAGTGGTGCCATGTGGTGGGATGTGTCCCAATTATCCTGTCCCTTACCTTGGCAGGTAAACAGAATCCTGCCCCGCTCCAACTTAGTTTACAACTTGTACGAATACTCTGTTCCTGAAGACATGTACCAAGAGCACATCAACGAAATCAATGCAGACCTCTCTGCTCCGGACATCGAGGGAGTGTATGAGACACAGGTAACTCCTTCAGGTGCTCATCTTTAAGGGTTGCTGAGCAGTAGCTTGTTAGTCTGAGTTCCAGTGGTGAGACACCAAAAATCCAAGACCCTGGACATTGTCCAGGAAACTGGTAATTATGCTCATATGGACAGAAGTGCTGGGTATCAGTACATGGATTACAGTATGTTGAGAAAGGGACTTCAGTTTATTTGGAGTTAGAAAACTTTGGGGAAAGAAATTGAGAGCTTCCTCTAAATGAATCCTGACCCAGCCTGCTGATATTGTAACCAGGAAAGAGAAAGGGCATTTGGAGTAAAGCTGGGGAAAAACCAACATATGTAAAGTGATACATAGGTCTGAGTGCCATGTCCTCTAAAACAAGGTTGTAAAAGCTTTAGATAAAAGAACAGCATATAACTTGAAAGTTTGGGAAGAGCAAGAACAACCTAAATGAAATTCTGTAGAAAGCAATGAGGCTAAAATTCAATTTGCCAATACTGAGAATGAAGGTGGGAACCTGGGATGCTTGCTTCCAGTGAGGATACTGGTTTGTCCAGCAGATCAAAACCTGATGACAGGAATTTAACGAAGAAGGTATTGTAGTGAAAAGACCTGGCCTGTATGGAAGTGGCAGAATAGACCACACCATTGTAAGAGTGGAGTTAAAGAAAGCATGAACACTGGTGAATTTGATACTGAAATGCACCATAGGATTGTTATGGATGAAAAGTCCTGAGTAGGACAAGCTTTGCTGTGAGCAGAGGTGCCACTGGCCATGAAATGCTTTCTGAGGTGCAGGAGGCTGCAAGGGCAAAAAGATCATCACAGAGTTGGGAGACTTGCTACTCAAGTTGCTGGTATAACCTATGAAGCATTCCAGTGGGACATAGTTGAAGAAAAATTTTTTATTCACCTTAAGTTTCTACTTTTGAAAAATTTGAAGAAAGGTCTCTCAAGGCAAGGCACAACACTTAATGATTACGTGGAGGCTGTGAAATCCTATGGTGATATAAAAGGTTGAACCATATATGCCATCATCAATTGAAAATGGTCCCCACCAAACCCTACTGAGGTTAAGTAAGCAGTACTCAAAACATACTTCAGAGTACTTGTCTGAAGTGACTGGCTTGTACCCAAATTCTTTATATCTATAGACCTTTCTCTAGAAAAACCTGAGTCTTCTCCACTCTAGTAGAGTTTAATAAGTGGGAAGAGGAAAAACCAAGAAGTTTAGAGAAAATTAAATGAGCAGCTGAAGTAAAACAAAGGGCATGGAGAAGTTTTAAAGATATGAAGGGATTTAGGTAGTCATGGGGTACCAGCATTTGTCATCTCAGGGGAGGTTGAGTGATTTGGACTGTGCAGCCCAGAAGAGGCTCAGGGGACCTGCTTGATGGGAAGAGTGGAGAAGAGGCTCTGCTCTGGCACCCAGGAAAGAATGGGCAACAGTGGACACAACCTAAAACATGCAAATTCAGTGTAAATGTCAGAAAAAACTTCTGCAAATATCGTTGAGCAGGTTGCCCAAGGGGATGTGGAGTTTCCATCCTCAGAGACGTAGTTAACCCAGCTGGACACTGACCTGGGCAAGGAAAGCTCTGTCTTGATCTTTAAACATCTGCAGTGCAGTTCTGATCATTATCCCAAAAAATGCATCAGGACTAACAGAGGGATGCAAGGGAGGGAACAGTTTGCCCTCAGGGATGAAACTTAGATGGGAATGCTTCATCTTGCTGAAGAGATGTGAGGGGCCTCTACAACTAAAACTGGCACAAGGGAAGAGTAATTAGGCAACAAATGTTTATTGCTTCTCACTAGTTTTGGACCAGGTTCCTCAGCAAGCCATTCAAGAGTCTCCAACAGCAGTGGACTTGACAGCTACGGGGTTAATAAAACAGGATGGATCTGTGGTGAATCTCCCACCATGCTCCATTATCTGGAGGTTCAAATGGAGCCCCTGCCTCAGAGTGACAGACCACAAGTTGCAGAGCAGCAAGATTGCCCAAATATTGCTCCACATGTCCTCCAAAGTACCTTGATGATAGGGTCTGGGCGTAGATAGGAAGATGTGGATTTTGAGATACCTGTTCTATACCTTTAGCAAGGCTGATAGTACCAAACTCATGCCAAGGCACCTCAGATATGTGCTACCTGTGGCTTTTAATCTGGGTTATTCTAGGTCTGCAACCCCAAGAAGAGCTTAGTAGCAGTTGTTCCATCACATCTCTCCCCATCATTCCAGGTGCCACTGCTATTCCGTGCCCTGATCCACCTGGGCTGTGTGTGCATGGTCAGCAGGCAGCTCGTCCGGCACCTGGCAGGGCGAGAGGCTGAAACCTTCAACATTGAGCACCTGGAGATGCGCTCACTGGCTCAGTTCACTTACCTGGAGCCAGGTGAGGCATCCTGGGAGAGGGGCTCCTGGGGCACCTGGCACCCATGGGTACCACTGATGCTCTGTGCTCTATGTCCCCAGGAAGCATTCGCCACATCTACCTGTACCACAGCTCCCAGGGCAGCAAGGCAGTCCTGGGCCTCTTCATCCCCTCCCAACGCAAGGCTGCTGTCTTTGTGCTGGACAAGGTAAGGAGGGCTGTGGAGAGTGGAAAATTAGGGGTGCTGATGGCTGGACATGCCCTGGCCATGTGCCCTGATAGCCCTCATGTCCTGAACTGATCCCCACAGCAGGGAAGGGAGAGATTCTGCCCCTCTGCCTTGCTCAGGTGAGACCCCACGTGCAGAGCTGCCTCCAGCCTGGGGTTTGCAACATAGGAATGATGTGGAGCTGCTGAAGTAAGTTCAGAGGAGGCCACAGAGATGCTCTGATGAAGGCTGGAGCACTTCTGCTTTGTAGACAGGCTGGGAGAGCTGGAGGTGTTGAACCAGAAGAGAAGGCTCCAGGGAGACCTTAGAGCCCCTTCCAGTGCCTAAAGAGAGCTGGAAAGGAACTTTGGACAAGGGATGGAGTGACAGAACAAGGGGGAATGGCTTCCCACTACCAGAGAGCAAGGTTAGGTGGAATATTGGGAGGAAATTGTTCCCTGTGAGTGTGGTGAGGCCCCGGCACAGATTTGCCAGCAAAGCTGTGGCTGCCCTATCCCCAGAAGTGTTTTCTAGGCCAGGTTGGATGGGGCCTGGAGCAACCTGGTCTAGTTGACCTCAGGTTGCACTAGGGGAGGTTTAGGATGAATGTTAGGAAAAACTTCACCAAAAGAGTTGTCAAGCCGTGGCATGGCTGCCCAGGACAGTGGTGGAGTCACCATCCCTGGAGGGATTTAAAAGATGTGAGGGTGTGGCACTTGGAGACATGGTTTAGTGGTGGCCTTTGGCAGTGCTCGGTGAACAGCTGGACTTGATCATAAAGGTATTTTCCAACCGAAACAATTCTGAGATGATGTATTATCTGTGGCAGGGGGTTGGACTAGACAACATTTAAAGGTCCCTTCCACCCCAGACCTGGTAGGGCCAGGCAGCAGGTTTCTCCGTACATCACACATCCCTGCCAAGTTTTGGCAGGGCCCCGGCACTGCACATCCCAGGGTTGCTCTCCCCCTGCTCTGACCTGGTCCCTCTTCCACCCAGGTACGCAGCAACCAGATGCCAAACCTCTCCACCTTGTTCTCAGTGGAGCGCGCAGCTCTGCTGGAAAAGGTGGGCAAGGAGCTGTTGCCCCCAGACAAACACACCTTTGAGGTGCGTGCTGAGACCGACCCCAAGGCCATCTACAGAGGTGTCCAGCGGCTGCTCTCGGGCTACAAGGTGAGATGAAGGTGTGGGGAAGGTTTCAGTGGGACCGTTTGGGCTAAGGGAAGGGCACTGTGGAAGGCATTGGTACAGCAGTTCCAAGAACACCTGCTTGTAACTGCTGGACCCAAGGTCATGAAGTGGGTGCTTGTTTTGCTTGTGTGGGGCTTATCTGGGGCAGTGTCAGCAGCAAGGCCACCTTGGGATCTAGCTCCGTCCCTGCAATCAGCTGGAGAGCTGGTGTTGTTGAAGGTGGGTGCATGCTTCAGGAATGCTGGGGTGTGCTGTCTCAGAACCTTGGGGACCTGCTGTGGGGATGGGGCACCTGACACCACCAGCTTCCTGTTGAGCAGGTGAGAGGTGCACCAGGACATGTCTCTTTCTTCTTGGTGCAGGATGAGCGCCGGGGCCCCACATTGGTGGCTGTGCAGTCCAACTGGGACCTGAAGCAGCTGGCAAGTGGAATCCCCATCATGGAGGAGTTCCCCTTGGTCCCCATCCGGCTGGTAGATGACATCAGCTACTCTGTCCTGGACTGGCAGCGCCATGCCGCCCGCCGCATGATTCGCCACTACCTCAACCTGGACACCTGCCTTTCCCAGGCTTTTGAGATGAGCAGGTACCCAGGGTGGCCATGTTCCCATGAGGCTGCCATGCCCTCAGTGGGACCACAGGAGTTTCCTCACCCCTTGAGGGGATGGTCAGGGTCTCTGTTTTCCCTGCAGCCATGCTCATGCCAATGACCACTGATGTCTCTGTGCCTCAGGTACTACCACATCCCCATTGGAAACCTCCCTGATGACATCTCCACCTTCGGCTCCGACTTGTTCTTCTCACGCCACCTTCATCGTCACAACCACCTGTTGTGGCTGTCCCCCACAGCCCGCCCCGACCTGGGGGGGAAGGAGGCCGATGACAACCGCCTGGTCATGGAGTTTGATGAGAGAGCCTCAGTTGAGATCAACCACCCTGGCTGCTACTCCACAGGTGAAGAGGGAGGAAGGTGGTAGCACTGAATGGGGCAGAGCTGGATCCTGCTCTGTGAGTCCTGCAGACGTGTGGATGCAGTCCCCAAAGAGTCTCTATGGTGACAGTTGTAACCAGCAGCTTTTGGGTTTCAGCATCTGTATGGGTAAGGAGGATGCTAAGGGCATGTCCTGGAGCAGGGAAGGCTCACCTGAAACATGTGCAGGCATCAAAATGGGGATTCTTTACCAATGACCAATGACAGCAGCACTTGACAGATCACCTGCAATGTTGTCAGCCCAAGGACAGCTCACTTGGTCATCACTGGTGATGCTGGGACAGACCTCTCAGGCAGCTTGAGTTCTTCTGAGGTCCACTGTCGCAGCCTCCAGGAAAACTGGTGGTCCCCAGAGGATCAGTAGGTCTGAGTCTTGTTGAAAGACAAGGCTCAATCAACACCTATGAAGGTCCAGTCATGCCTGTGAAAGCATCTGCCCTCTGAGTGCAGTAGCACCTCTAGATCACCCTGTACCTGTGAAAAGCACTTCTGGCAGAGCAGGAGGGTGTTCCTGGTCCTTTCCCTGCCTCCCTGCTGACAGCTGTGTCTGCTCTTAGTGTGTCTGGAGCTGGACATCCAGAGCCTGGCTGTGAATACCGTGTTGCAGTCTCACCACGTGAATGACATGGAAGGAGGCTCCAGCATGAGCATTAGCTTCGATGTGATTCAGCAGGCATCCCTGGAGGACATGGTCACAGGGAACCAAGCTGCCAACATCCCAGCCAGCTATGATGAAACTGCCCTCTGCTCCAACACTTTCAGGTGTGGCTTGAGAAACAGCAGGAAGTAGAGAGGTGGTCTCCATCCTGGCAGGTCCCCTTAGAGTCCTACTTCACTCCCTCCTGGCTTTAGCCTTTCCCCAGCAGTAGGGCTTGTAGGGTGGTGTAAGTACAAATCCATGCCTCCAGTGCATGGCAGGCATCTTCTCCAACACATTGGAAGTTCCTCAGAGCTGCCTGGTGCCTCAGCCAGCAGATGCATGGGGATGTTGCTTTCTCCTTTGTTCATGCTCCACCAGGTTATAGAGGCATATATGTGCTGAGGGCTGAAGAAGGGAGTTCCTGTTCTAAATCATCTAGTGTGCCTATAAATAGGTCTCTGTCAGGAAGGGGGAAGTGTTGCTGGTTGCTGGTGGGGTGATGCCAGTCTCTGCTCGTTGGCAGGATTTTGAAGAGCATGGTGGTGAGCTGGGTGAAGGAGATTACGCAGTACCACAATGCCTATGCAGACAACCAGGTCATTCACTTTTACCGCTGGCTCCGCTCTCCTTCCTCCCTGCTTTATGACCCAGCACTGCACCGCACACTCCACAACATGATGAAGAAGCTTTTCCTACAGTAAGTGAGGTCTTAAGTGTGCCAGTCTGGTAGATGGGGAATGGAGAGGCATGATGTTAGTGACCAGGATGCTGGCACCCACAGTGATCCTCCAGAAAGGTGGGCAGTAGGAGGGACCTCTCACCCTCTTTGGGTGACTTCCCTTGCCCAGTGTTGCTACATGTTGACTCTAGGCTGAGGAATCAACACATGCTCTTTGGGTCACATATACCCCTCATGCATTGCTTTCCTGCCCACTGATGCCACCCTGTGCCCTGCTGCAGGCTGGTGGCTGAGTTCAAGCGCCTGGGCTCCTCTGTGGTCTACGCCAACTTCAACCGCATCATCCTCTGCACCAAGAAGCGGCACATTGAGGATGCCATCAGCTATATGGAGTATATCATCAACAGGTGAGGTGCACCTGGAGGTGGGGCTGGGGCAGGGCTCAAGACCAGGGAGGAAGATGCTGATTTTTTGTCTTCTAATGTGCCTCAAAACTGAATTTATTACTTTTTTTGGCAAAGCTATGGAAGGGACAAGGCTTCCTAGTTCTCTTGCTGTCATGCCTGGAGTAGTGATCTGTCCCTAGCTGCCTCTATGGGCAGTATTCCAAGTATACTCCTAGGATTCAATCCTGAAGAGACTTCAAGGAGAGCCTGAGATGCCCAGCAACTTGTCCCCTGGCTGGCTGTCCACATCCCAGCTGTGGTATAGGCACCTTGACACAAGAACAAAGAGCCAAGTGTCCTTGGGCATGACTTCCCCTGGGATCCCTAGCAGGTGCCCAGTGGGAAAGGGGACACTCCTCTATCCTGGCCAGCACCACCTCCCCACAGTGTCCCATGGAGAAGAAATTATGCTGACACAGGAACTGACTGCAGTTTCCTCCCTCCAGCATCCACTCCAAGGAGATCTTCCACTCTCTGACCATCTCGTTCTCCCGGTGCTGGGAGTTCCTGCTCTGGATGGACCCAGCAAATTATGGAGGTATCAAGGGAAAAGTGGATTCTCGCATCCACTATGGGGAGGTAAGAGATGGAAAGCACCCTGTCCCTTGGGAGCAGAGTAGGGAGGTGTTGGCTGGGCATGAGAGACTGCTATGCATGTGACCCCCAGAAGGACACCAGGAAGACATTGGAGGAGGAGGAGGAGAGTGAGGAAGAGGAGGAGGAGGAGGAGGTGGCAAGGGAAGAAGAGGAGGAGAAAGGGGAGCCAGATGTGGAGGAGCTGCTGGAGAATAACTGGAACATTGCGCAGTTCCTGCCCCAGGCCGGCTCCTGCCAGAGCTACTTCTTGATGATCATATCAGGTGAGCAGTATGGGGACATGATGAGGTCATTGTGCCCCTCCGGTGCCAATTCTGGATAGGAGCCAGAGCCTTGCCTATGTCTTCCCAGCCTACATCGTGGCTGTGTACCACAGCATGAAGGAAGAACTGCGGCGTAACACTCCTGGGAGCACCCCCGTCAAGAGGAGGAGCACCAGCCAGGTGTCCCAGGAGGCTCTGGGGGAGCTGAGGGCCATGCCTGGTGAGTGCCAAGCCCCAGGGCAGCCCTGCTGCAGGTAGACACCCACCTTGCTTGCTCTACGTGCCACCAATCAGTTCAAACACTCTCTGCTTTACCCCTCTAGGCATGATAACCTTCTCACAAGATTACGTGGCCAATGAGCTCACCCAAAGCTTCTTCACCATTACCCAGAAGATCCAGAAGAAGATGGCTGGTTCCCAAAATGCCACAGAGCCCTCAGATATGTTCCCAGTCCTGCCTGGCTCCTACCTGCCACTCAACAACCCAGCTCTAGAGTTCATCAAATATGTCTGCAAGGTCAGTAGGGGTGGGCCAGGCTCCTTGGCTGAAGGATTGGGGTCTGAACTGAAATTCTGTCCTTGTCCATTGCTGCAGCTTCTCCCAGGATGGATCTTTTTACTGGGTCCAGAATCTATATGAGGGTCACAAGGATCTGAGGTATCCTTAGAACCGTTTCTGCTGCTAGGCTCATCTGGCTTTTATCCTTGCAGGTCCTCTCCCTGGATGCCAACATAACCAACCAGGTGAACAAACTACGCCGGGACCTGCTGCGCCTCATCGAGGTGGGCGAGTTCTCAGAAGCAGCCCAGTTTCAGGACCCTTGCCGCTCCTATATGCTTCCTGAAGTCATCTGCAGGAACTGCAACTTCTGCAGGGATTTGGACCTGTGCAAGGACCCTGCCCTTTCCCAGGTGCAGCCTCTCTCCTAGGGACAATAGAGGCCCCAGTACAGCAATGCTGGAGGCCAGCCAATCATCTTACCCACTTTATCTCCGCTTTGTTTTGCAGCTCTGCCTGCTGTCCATGATCATCCTCTCCTAAAGCAAATTTTCTGTTCATCTTTTCTAGCTGCATGTGATGGATCTGAGCATGCTTGGGCTTTGGCTTATGTTCTGTCCTCTCCAGAAACAAGTTCCACTATCCCAGTGCATGGAACTTGCAGTGCTTACGCCCCTCTTTTTGCCCCTAGGACAGGTCGGTGCTGCCCGGCTGGCTCTGCCCCAGCTGCCATGTGCAGTATGATACTGATGCCATTGAGATGGCGCTGGTGGAAGCCCTGCAGAAGAAACTGATGGCCTTTGTGCTGCAGGACCTGGTAAGCACAGGGATCTCCCACTCTGCCCATTTCCCTGGTTGTCTGTGCCTGGACACATTAACTTTGCCACTGGCAGAAGAGCTTGGCCTCATCTCTTGACCCACCTGAACCTCCTTGGCCTCCAGGTGTGCAGAAAGTGTCACGGTGTGAAGGAGACACACATGCCTGTGTACTGCAGCTGTGCTGGAGACTTCGCCCTCACCATCTCCTCCCAGGTACTTCAACACCTGCCCAGCCCAGCCCCAGCCCAGCAGCTCAGTGAGGGGCCCTAAGGTGCCCTGTGCCTCCTCTGCCTCTGCTCTAACTGCACATCCCGTGGCACCTGCTGAGCTGCTCTCTGGCCAGCCCTGCCCAGCCACTCTGTCAGAGCTTCTGGCTGCCCAGGATGCTGGGTAGCCTCCTTCCCTCCCTGTTCTTCTCTCCCCAGGTCTTCATGGACCATGTCAGTGTCTTCCAGAACATTGCCCGACATTATGGCATGGCCTACTTGCTGGAAACCATTGAGTGGCTGCTGCACACCAACCTCCAGCTCCAGCAGTGAGGGCTGGGCTGCTCTTCCTGCCTACTCCATGCTCTCACATCCATGGAGAGTGGTACTGGACCCTCTTAGCCATGGGCCAGACCACAGAGACACTGCACAGCCCTCCTGCAGGGAGGGAAGAGGAGGAGAGCCATGCTTGGCACCGGGTTGTCTTTGCCTGGAGCTGCCTGGTGGGGGATTTGGGAGTTTCCAGTGGCTAGACTGGGTTCCACAGGTCTGTGCTGGCCCCAGGTGTAGTTTTAATTTTCAATTTCTGTAAATAAATGGGTGGTAGAAGGCAGGTGTCATTTTTAGGGAGGGAGGAATCAGGGGCTGTGAGTGCCAGTGGCTGTGGCACCACCCATAGCCTGGGTCATACTGGTGGCTGTGGCACCACTGGCTTCACCCCATCCTCAGCCCAGCCCTTGCCAGCATGAGGCAGGCAGTGCCCACAGGTGCTGCCCACACCTGCCAGCAGGTCCTGCCTCTGGGCAGCTGGCTGCGGTGCGGTGACTTCCCTGTGCTAATGCGTTTGGGCATGCTTGGCCCAAGCACTTGTCAGCTCTCATTAAGGTACTAATGGGTCTGTCCAGTGAGGTGGGGGACCTGAGACCCTATACACATCCCTGCAGGACCAGCAGCCCATGGCTGGAGGCTGTACATCCCTGCCATGGCAGTGCAGGCTGGAGGATGGAGACACAGCCATCAGCTCTGACGCCCATGTCCCTCCATTTCACTGCAGTGAGTCGCCCTAGGCAAGGTTTATTGACAGCCTGTACAGTAAAGGCAGGGCAACCCTGATGATTGGGGAGAAAGTGATGCATCTGACTCCATTGATACCAGAAGGCTAATTAATCACTTTATATTATACTATGTTATTCTGTATTACAATAATCTAAACTGAATCTGCACAAAACACTCAACTGCCCAGAATCTTGTGACTATCAGCTGACAGTCCCAAAACACAAACGGATTCAAGTGGTCAGTGAATCAAAACACTCACACCAGAATCCAATTACCAATTCTCTTCAAGTAAACAACTTTCCACAATGCATTCCACTTGTGAACAGCAAGAGGCACAGCAATTGAGATAAGAATTGTTTTTTCTCTCTATGAGGTTCAGAGAATGTGAATCCCAGAAAATATCCTTGGGAAGTTGTGCCTTGCTTTTCTCTGTGAAGAGAAATGCGGCTACAAGCTTGGGGTTGGCAGTGGTGGCAGGTGGGCTGTAGGATATGCCCCACTCTTCCATGTGTGCTGCTCCTCATGGAGGCAGCAGGTCCCTCAGAACTGGGAGCTACTGATGGTTTCAGGCAGAGCGTGCATTATCCACCCTGCCACCATGACCTTTCTGCTCTGGTGGTACCTGCAATGGCATGGCATGGCATGAGCCTGGAGCAGCCCCATAGTCATTACCACTGAGGAACCAGCTAAGGAGGAGATCAGTGGGCATTGTGATGGTGGGACAGGGCCATCACCTGTAGTTGTATTCAGGGAAGCCAAAGTGCTTTCAGGGTGGAGACAGTGAGAGGAAGAGCGTGGGCTGCACTGGGTGGTCAGACAGGTTCAGTTTGCACTTACGGCTGATGATCACACCCCACACAGCAGCAGAGACCATTAGCCCTCACATACTATGGGCACAGCATCCCAAAGGGCATGAGCTCACCACAGCCATGGCATCTCAATGGGCAAAGGACCACTGCAGCCATGGGATCCTTGTGGGCATGACATCAGGAGCTTTTGGCATCTCAAAACAAGAAGATACAAATCTCTTAGCATCCAGTGAGGGCTGTGAGGATGGTGGAGGGTCTAGATGTGTGGGGCAGCTGAGGGCACTTGGTTTATTCAGACCTCACCAGGGGGGCTGCAGCTCCTCTTGAGGGGCAGGCACTGATCTCTGCTCCGTGAGCAAGGATAGAGCTCCAGAAGTGTTCGGACCACAAACACACACATGGTGGGATTGTTGGGCTGTCTGGGCAAGGCCAGAAGTAGGACTTGATGAATCTTGTGAGTTCTTTCCAACTCAGGATATTCCATGCTTCTATGAAAAGAGGTGGCTGGGTGCCGAGGAATAGCTCTGGAGTCCTTGGAGGATCACAAAAAGGGGGAAGAGTTCTGGGCTGGGCAGACCTGGAGCAGCACTGTGGTTTCACTGGGACCGGTTCTCCTGATGCGAGGCAGGCAGGGGGATGCTCTGCGGGACGCTCTGCTCCTCTGTCCCCTCCCGTCATCCGGCTCACACTGGAGGCCGTCCCGGGGTGACACCACCGTGCTCCTGCTGCGCCTGATGTCTGCTTCCCCCACAGTCACTCCTCTCTGGCTCCCGGGGACCTCGGCGGGGCCGGGAGGGGCCTGAGCGGGGCCGTGGCTTGCAGGAGCTGCCCGCCCGCAGGGGGCGCTGCACGACCGGCTGGAGGGGAGCGGCTCGGCCGGGTTTGGCTGCGTTCAGCTGGGCTGGGCTGGGCTGGGCTGGGCTGGCCACAGTTCGAATAGATTTTTGCTTCTACTTATTAAAGCCCTGATGTCCTGGGTACTGCAAGGAAGCAACTGGAGATGTTTTATCTCTTCTGGAGGGAACTATCCTGGATGACCCCAAGACTCCTCCCGGTCACCTCCTGGGGCTTTTTGATCTGTGATTTCGAGACCTGATATCCCGGGTAGCAGACTCAGACTACTCCAGGGAAGCTGCCTGTGATGTTTTGCTCTTTGGTAGAAGCTCTCTGTTCAAGGATCCAGCTGAGACTCCTCCCAAGCATCTCATAGAGTCTTTTCATTAATTACCGATAAATCCTGACATCCTGAGTAGTAGTCCAAGACTCCTACAAGTAAGCAACCTGAGATGATTTTTCTCTTTTTGAACAAAAGTGCATCTGCTGGAATCTCCCTGCAGCTTCTCCCAGGCATCTCCCAGTCTTTTCATCTCTAGGCATTTGATATCCCAGGCAGCAGCCCCAGACTCCTCCAGGGAAGCTGCCCAAGATGATTTTTCTCTTTGTGGAAATTGCATCTTCTAGGTTCTGCATTAGGCACCTGCTATGCATCTTCTGGAGTCTTTCTGTCTTTTATTTCAGCGCCTGAAATCCTGTGAAAAACGCCAATCACTTGTTAAAAAAATTTAAAAGTTTAATAGTAATAAAATGGCTATAAAAATAGTAATACAAATTAGAATAATAAGAATTTTGAATCAGAGCTAGGACAATAAAGGACAATAAAAGCAAAGAATACAAACGTTCGGATGCTTTCCTTAAAAAAAGTATGGCTCGCTAACAAAGGATTAACTCTTAAAAGCAATAGCCTTTTGCATATTCTTATATCTCAAACATGATGCAGAAATTCTTTTCAAACAAAGGGTGTTCTCTGGTTATTGTCAAATTGTCCTCCTTAATCCTGTTGGCACCTCAAAGATGAAAAGGAGGTGGAAGAAAGTTTGTCTTTTCTGATAACAAGGCAATATTTCTTTTCTTAGAGCTTGTTGCTGTTATCTCTGTGCGAAGAATTTCTTGATTATCTCATCTCTTTCTTGAGCTAGTTAAAGAGTATCTTACATAGCATAGTTCCTGTTTTAACATTGTGTTATAACCTAAAACTATCTTTAACACACTACATAAGAGAATTAGTACACCATAACTTTCTAACTTAACACATATAATATTCATTTCAATATTTGCGAAAAGCCAAGCATTTTTCACAATCCCAAATAGCAGCCCCAGATTTCTCCAGGGAAGGGATCCAAGATGATTCTTTTCTGTTCATGGGACCTACATCCTCAAGGACCCACCCCAGACTCCTCCCAGGCATCTCCTGAAGGCTTTACACAGCTGCTTTAGTCTCTCCTCAGAACCCAGGAGCAGCTCAAGGCTCCTCCAAGAAAAGCAACCTGGGGTAACCGTTTCTCATTTGGAATTAACTCTTTTCTGGGATCCACCTGAGATTTGCCCCACTTCTTCCAGTGCCCTGTGGTCATGGGTAGCAGCCCCAGACTCCTCCCAGGGAGACCTCCAAGATGATCTTTCTCTTCTGGAGGACTCTGCATCTGACAGATGCAAAATACAGCACCATGGATCATTGCAGCACTGTGGATTGTGCACAGTCCTCTGGTCAAAGGCCCCAGAAATTGGTCTGGGAGCACTTCAAGGATCTTGGATAGTTTATGACTTCTTCTAAGACATAAAAGCCTCCTCTCCCATCAGAAGGGATGAAAACCCTCAGGCTATGGTGTGAATGTCCTGCTATTTTTCCAGGGTTGGGGGAGTTTTACTGGCCTGAGCCAGTGATGGCTCAGGAGCACATTGGCATGATAAAAAGCAGTATCCCACCTCACTTCCCTGGCTCAAATCCCAGCCTGCACCCCTCTCCCCCTGGACTGTTCCCTTGTCAGCAAAGTGCTCAGGAGGATCTATCTGCTTCACAGCCTTCCCAGCCACTAAAGGAAGGAGTTCACTAGATCCTCCTTTTCATCCTTTTTGTAGAAGGATGAAAATGGGATTCAGACATCCCATTTGCCAGCCCCCTGGTGAGCCAGGACTGTTGATAGATGATAAAAAAGACCACTTACTTAAAGGACAAGATGCTTTCTTAAAGTTAAAAAAATACCTGTGCCAGTTAAAATATATTTTTCTTTAGATTTAATTAAATATTTTTACTTTATCCCCTAAAATTATTTTCCACAATGGATGCACCACTTACAAGTGTTGCCCATAATTCTGTAAAGGCATTTTCCAGATTGAGAAATCCAAATATCTGGTGTGCATGTTGTGGCTTCAGCCAGCACAGTCCTCCTCCTCTGCTGCCCTCACAATGACACCATCACACAGCCACTACCTGCAGGTCTCTCTTAATGATTCATCAGTCACTTTTCCTCTTTTCCTACCTGTCTAATTGCTGGCCAGATTTCCTCTACTGATTCTTATCTGTAATTCAACTCATCTGCCTGTCCATTCTCCCATGTTCACGTATCCCCGTTTTTGTTTGTATCTCTTGATTGCACATCCATCTGTGTCAGGCTGATTTACAGGTACTTTAGGGTTGGATGAAAACATTGAATTTTGGTGGCTTTTTTAAACATGGCATAGCTTTTGGTACTTTTTGATTTCTCCTGATGCTGTGTCATGGTTTAGAAATGGTATTCTCCAAGGCAGTACTCCCACTAAAACCATGTGCCCCTCCCCTCTCCAACTGGAGGTACAAAAGGTAAAGATACCAGGTTGAGATAAAGAACAATTCACTGGAAACAGCAAGGAGATAAGAAAACGAACTGTAGCAGCAACACTGCTAATAACAAAAGGTATAAGAAATTAAATTATTAGTGGGGAAAATTCCCCACTAATAGATACAACAGATGTTTTCTCAACTGGAATCAAGCCCTTCTCAGAAGACAGTGCCTTTCCCCTGCACCCAGCAATGACATGAAGTGGTATAAAATAACATCAGGGTCCTGGACATGTCTGCTCCTTGCTACTGCAAAAATGGCCCCTGTCCTGGCCAAAACCAGGGCACCTTGCATGCAGGTGAGCTTACAGGAAAGGCACTGGACAGACCTAAACCCCTCATGGGACCTTCCCAAGCTGTATTCTGTTGTGCTCTGGCAGGGGTCAGAGACAGAGGAGATCTCACCAGATACAGTTTAGTCCTTGTTGCCTGAGCAGGAAAACAACTGGCTCCAGGCTGCCCAGAAACTACTTTGCCTCGGGGACTGTTGTGCTACCCCATGTGGGACAGTGTGATTCCCCAGCAGAGGCAGAGGTGGATCACACTCATTTGATGCAGAACAATAACAATTTAACTTCTCAGGCCTAAACTGACTAAAGAAATTAAACAGTTTCCTCTTGTGCTCATTAAAGCCATGATTCCTGGAGCCCTTCCCAGAGGACAGCCTCACCTACCATCCGGGCTCTGGCTCTATGGAGAATTTCAGGCAAGAACGAGCTCACCACAGTTTCTGGAGCTCTTGGGGGGTAAATCACACACCATGTAGAGGATGAGGTGGTGTAAGAATGTTCTAACAACATCTGCTGAGAGCTGATGGTGATAAAGCTGTTCCCGGATGCCAAGGTGTCTCTGCAGACAGGTTAGAATAGAAAATCAGAGGCACAGACTTCTGGATGATAGAATGGAGGCAGAAAGGGACAGGCCAGGGACAGGTGCCAGTCCCACCCCAAAGGGTGACTCTTTCTGCCACCTGTCGACCGGAGGGTCCCTCTGGTTAGCAGGACATGCTGGACACATGGAGGGCACTGACCCAGCACCAAAGGAGAGCAGTACTAAGGCTGTGACACATGGAAGCAGCCCTCCCTCTGGACGTGCCAGCAGCAGAAGCTCTTGGGGCTGTGAACAGGTCAGGCCTCCTTATGTGTTGCACACCAACAGCCTCCTCTCTTAGGACAGCACTCCCAGAAACTGCTGCTCTACCTGTGTTACATGCAGAGTTATAGGGATGCAGTGGGACCTAGAGACTATGACAACCCTCAGAGGGCCCCTTCACATGACTCACAGGATAAAACAGTATCTCTCAGTCCCTAAGGGTATCACCTTGCAGGTTACCAGAAGTCTGGCCCAAAGAGAAGGTTCCCACCTACTTTGTGTGAAAGCTTATCCAGACCCAGAGCAGTTCCCCACTCACCAGATCACACAGCTGGTGTGGTGCTGCTCAGCTGAAAATCTCTGACACTGGACCCTTTGATCCCTGAACCTTTCCTCACCAGAGGCTTTCCTGACAGCAAACACCTTTTCTCCAGCTTCTGTCTCCCCTATAAGTTTTCCAGAAATGGAACAGTGTTTCCAAGCCATGGAAATCACCATGTTGCTGTAAGATCAGTCAGCATCAGGTTTTGATGGCTAAATCTTCAGCCTGTCTCATGCCTGAGGTCTGTGTAACAGCCTTTCATCAAGCTGTTTCCACACTGAAATCTACCCAAAATCATGACAAAATCAACACTGAAAATCAACCCTGAAAACGAATCTTTTCAAGCTTTGGTGACTGCCTAGAAACAAACACTTGAACAAATAAGCCAAAATCTCTTTTCTTGATCACCAGGATAGTGCTTCTTTATTTGCATTGCTTGCTTCTCATAGGGTTGAAGGAGTCATCATGTACAGCTGTGGAAAGATCAGGAGAAACAGAAAGCAGAATACTTCCAAAAGCAGCACATGCTGATGTTAGCCAGATCAGCAGCCCAGCAGAAGTTCCCTGCATGTCAAGTGCAGCTTCTCAGTATACCCAGATAACAGAACAGGGAAGGATGGGGGTGGGGAATAAACAGTCTGGTCTCAGACTGGAAGAAATCCTCAAGCCATTAAGTGTTGAGGTTGGGAAGGTAAAGAACTGGGCAGGAATTGTAACACACCCAGACAAGAAGGCAAAGAACAGCAAAGCCAGTCTGTCTCAGAGATGGGAGGCAAGAACCTCTGGGAGAGGTGCCTCTACCTGAGAGGTGCCAGAAAGGAGACTCTAAACCTGAACATGACTGCCAGCCTAGGAAGAGCCCAGGAAGTGTGGTAGTGATGGAAAGCCTGGCATTCCTCACCTTGGGTGTCATCACAGGGGATCTGGAAGCCTCACAGACAAGGCAAATGCTGGCATCATGGGGTCTGGCTGTTGGACAATTTCCTTGGAGACGCCCTCCCTGAGACTAGGGAGCAAGACAGAAAGAATGTGCACGAGGGAAACTCACTCTCCTTCAGTTCAGTTTTAGAGCAAAGCTGCCTTCTCTTCTAAAAGGCCTTCTATTAAACTCTGTAATCTTGTTGCAATTTTGCAACCTTATTCTCTAAAACTTCATCAAATCTAAGAGATTTGTATTGATTTCTGTTCCAAGTCCCTGGCAGAAATGAGAGCTCCTGAAAGTAAAGACAACCCTTTTCACCATTCTGGAGACCCCTTGGACAAACACAGATGCTATTCAGACAAAAAAAAAAAAAGCACTGGGGGAGTGAGGTGGAAAACTTCTTTATCCCCACAAGCAGCACAAACACAACCCCTGATTTCAGAACACTGTAATTGTAGAAGAATGTAATTCTCAGCAAACAGTGACTCCAGGGGTTCAGGCAAAGAAATTAAATAACACTGCCTCATCCACTTGTGCACTTGTGTTGGCCTGGATGAAGTTTACAGCACAGTCCCAGACCTTCCAGTCAATAGCTTAAAAACAGACCAATAGATTGCAGTTTAAAAAGCAGGGAGAGGAGAGGAATTGAGGGGTCAGTGTGTGCAGATGTAAAGAATGGGCATACAAACTGATGGATGATAGGAGAAATTTTGCAGCCATGAAAAGAACTGTCTTTTTTTGGCAAAGCTTTTACAACCTGCACTAAAAATTGAACTGATTAAATATATTTTTTTTTTTCTGATTTCTGGGTTTTTTCCTGTTTTCTCCCATGGGGCTTATCTTCAAAACCTTAAATGAAATCCCTTTCAACTTTAGGCCATCTTAAGGAAAGGCTGGGGGAGAACAGTCATTGTTAAATACAGAGAATTTTTTCTCTCTTAATTTCTTTACCCTGGTATGTTAGAGAGCAGATGTTGAACTTGCTCAGGTTCTGCCCAGCCCATTACAGACATCAAGAGCTGATTTATCTCCATCACAAGTTTCTCCATCTGAGACAGTTCGTGATGTCTCTTCATAGTTGGTGAGCAGAGATCCAGGCTGAGACATGATTCATTAGCCAGCAGCAGGAAAGCGTTTGTTGGGGAACCAGCTGCAGCCTGGAAGTGCCCATTTCTCTCCCTTGACTATGACCAGCTCGGATGAAGAAGGCATCCCTGTCCCATCTCATATGAAAGTGCCAAAGCCATGATAGGCTGGAGCAGGTATCAGCCTCTGTGACATTTATTCTCTGAATGTAAGCTGGCCCTGTTCCCCTTGAGACCAAGGGAGAGTGAGTCAGGTTTCTCCACAGTTGCCTCTGCTTCCTACATGCCTAGCCACTGCAGTCTAGGGTTTGCTGTTTCAGGCTGGATGTGCAACAGAACTCAACCCAAGTGAAGGAGTTTATCCTGCTTGGATTCTCTGATTCTCAACACCTGCAAGTATTCCTGTTTGTCTTCTTCCTCTCTATGTATGTCCTGAGTCATGGGCAACCTCTGCATTACTGTGCTTGTGAGTACGTAGCATCAACTCCACCACCCTATGTAGTATTGTCTTGGTTTGAAAAGCCAGGTGTCCACTTAAGGAAAGTAGGAGCCTCCCTTGAAATGGAAAATGTAAACCCCTGCCTCCCGCATTATTATAATTTTGAAATTAATAGGCTCTCAGGCAAAGATATGGGAATAGGAATAACAGTTCTTTACTGGGAAAATTAAAAATACAAATACAATAATACAAACAACAAAAAAAACCCCACTGCCAGAGTGAGAACATGCCCTGTCCCCCTGTGTGTCAGGGTGGTGGCACAGCCCCATCCCATGGGGGCTCAGCCCTCCTGCAGTGCCAGCTGTGGCTCTGCTGGAGCAGGGATCCTGCACAAGGGGGGAGTTTTCCTCTGCAGCTCCAGGGCTGCTGAAGATGGGCCTGGGCTCCCTCTGGCAATGCAGGGCAGCAGAAAGCTGCTCCTCTGGGAATGCACTGGGCAAAGGCTGCTGTACTGGTCCAGGCTCAGATTGTACCCAGGTAGGAATGCTTGGCTCCTCCCCTGGGCGCAGCATCTCCCCATGGGATGATGGAATTGGATCAGCCCTGCAGGGACACTCAGTGGCCATGGACAGCAGAGATCTCTCCTGCAGGGAGGATTGGCTGTGGGAGAGATAAAGAAAGCTGCCCCACCTGGTTTTAACAGGTGGCCCTATTAACAAAGAAGAAAACTGCCCCGTGTCTAACAGATCGCAGTAGAATACACACCCCGGCCACATCTTGCATTTCCCACCTAAGACATTGTTATCCTCGGCTTCTATGTCATTACCTTGAACTCCTTTATTTCTATCATCTCCACTGTAGATCACCCCACCTGCTCAAGGCCAGTGAAGATCCTCCTCCACTTGTTCTTCCCATCTCATTATAGTAATTATTTGATACTGCTCCACCATCTTCCTTCATGTCAAGCCATCCATCAAAGCTGCTTCATTGGAACTGACCAAAACAGTCACCATCTTAAAAACAATTGTAACACCACTGCTAAACCCCTTCATCTACATGTTTAGAAATGCAGAGGTGAAGAACATCTTGACTAAAGCTTTACCCAGGTAGACAAACAACTGTGTCCAAAGATCTTGTCCAGGACTGTCTTCCCCAGTCTAGCATAAAAGAAAAGCTTCAGAGACACCTCAGATTCCAAAAAAGACTTCTGTTAGAAAGAGATGGAACTGTTCTCAGCTCTTAGCTAAGGTAATTAGCATTAATATAAATATTCATGACACAATCTTCACAAACTTCACTTGCATCAACAAAAAGAATTTCACACATCAAAGTTAAAGTAACCACTACAACTGTCTAGAGGCAGAAAATTTACACAGTTCCCACCCCTGGCTCCTCTGCCACAGTCATAACACAGTAACTGGCCACGTCCAGCCCTCTGGTGTTCAGGACATGCCTTTGTTACACTTCCAGAACACAATAAATGTGTGCCAGCAGCACAGCCTCAAGGGTATCTTTGAAAATAAACAATGCTGTCTTTCCAGAAGCCATTTGTGCTGCCAGATTGGCAGTGAGCTGTAATGACCACAACACACACCCAGATGGGCAGGGAATCTGAATCCTTTATTCAAAGAAATGAGCTGGCTTTATACACTTTTTCAAGGCACGGTGCTTCCTTACGTGGTAATTCTCACTATGTGACCTATCCCGTGTTGCCACATCAGCAACACAAGATAAATAAATAAATATCCTTCTATGGGGTGATCCTGTGCTGTTCACCTGTCAGCTTCCAGCAGGCTCCTCTCTGCAGGACTCTGCCATGTGGCACCTCCTCCTCCTCCTAAGGTGAGGCAGAGAAAAACCTCTCTGTGCTGCCAAGTGCTTCTGCAGGCACATCCCACAGCCTGCAGCTTAACTCCATCCCATCTCTTCCTAATGTGAGCCCCTGTTACCACTGGAAGTTCATGAAAGCTCTTTCTTCCTTTCCAAGTGATCCAACTGTGCTGTTTCTTTTGCTTCTGCCTCAGGCTGCAAATACAATTATCTCTTCAGGCTGTGAACCAAAAATGATGGAAGCAGGTACCATACCATAGCCTTGCGTGTCCTCCTCTTGGAAAACAGAGACTGCAGTTGGTGAAAGGAAAAATAAAAGTGGAGAAATATAATAATAATAATAATAATAATAATAATAATAATAATAATAATAATAATAATAATAATAATAATAATAATAATAATAATAATAATAATAATTTTTAAAGTAGCAATTGTAAAGGTCTGTCCTTCCGTCATTCTCAACCTCAGAAACTTCCAAACTTTTAAACGCTAATCTCATTTCCCTCTTCTTTCTTTTCTCTATCCTTTTATTTCCTGCTGACTTGTAATTTTACCCCTTGGCCCCACTAGTAAGGTGCTGGGAGGAAAATGACTGAGAGATATCTTCTCCATGATAGATTTATTTATTCAGCAAGACCTGTCTTTGGACCAGGGCTTTTACAACCTATCCCCAAAGGTAATGGCAACCCAGGTTCTTGTTACTAGATTCTTTGGAGCAGATTAGAGTGAAATGACACTGAATGACTGGTGTTTGGGTAAATATACACAAGTAGGGTTTATTGTAGAAAAATGTGATTGCACAGTGTTATGGATGAGTAATGAGATAGTTTGCTCTCACAACTAAGGGGTGAACATTATAGGTATGTTAAGAGAAGTTTTATAGATGTATAGTTATGTTTCTGCAATGTGTTCCCCCCAGTATTGTTATCACAGAATGGCCTGGATATTCCAAACATTTGGGAGGGTGGGCTTGTTACTGTGGTAACACCTGACCTCCAATCAGAATGTAAGAAAGTGATCTCCACCACGGGATGGCAAGGAAGGAGTCAACTGACAAGGCTCTAGGAGAGGCTAGAGATATAAAAGGCAGAGCATCCATTCTGAAGATGAGCCACGTGGCTGGTAGTCATGGTGGGCCTCCCAGCGCTGTAATTTTTCGTTATTTGGTCCTTTTGTTGTATTTTTTGCTAAAGTTTAATAAATCTTTAAAATTTTAGAAAGTGAGCTGTTGTTTCTCACAGTACAGGCAAGTAGGTATGCAGTCATTTTTGTTGTTATCTACAGTAATCTGACAAGAGTAAGAAGATCTCATCACCCAAAGGCCTCAAGACAGACTTGGTCTTTTCAGATCAGAGACTGGCCATTACACATCCAAAAGCTCTCCTCCTCCATTTTAACAAAGCACCCTAGCATCTCCACAAATGGAAGAATGTTTTGAGTCATCATCCCTTCACAGTTCAGTCTCTCACAAGGGGCCTCCTGGTATCTGGGATGCAGGATGACAAAGGAATGTTCTGCTCAATCCTGGACTTGTCTGTACTCCCAAAGCCCTTTCAAACCACAGTGCTTTTGATTAGTCCCCAGACCACCTGATGTTGCTTCCCTCCCCACCAATCCTTACCCTGGGGCTCTGAGCATTATCCGCAGAGGAGAAACCCCAACTATCAGTCCAGAAGGATCCCCAAGCCTCTGGCCATCCCAACACCCATCTGGGACACAACAGGAAGCTGGGGCTGTTTATAAGGTAGATTTTCCACCTCTGACAGCAATGCTAATTAGTTTCTTGAATGTCCCTTGATCTTTGTACCTGAACTAGCCACCTTTGGAGTCCTGCTTGTGTCAAAAAGGCAGGGCAAGACAGAAGAGCAAGATGGAAGAGGTGGCACCAGCTCTCTAACCAAAGGGCAGGTGGCCCATCTCCAAGGCAGTTCAGCACATGGTACAGTGAATTTGGGGCAAAGAGACACTCTGGCTTCCAAGCAAACAGTCTGTCCATTGTCCCCAGCCTGCTGGGGGCAGGCTGTGGATTCCCCTCATGGCCTCTTTCCACAGTCCATCCAGCTTTTCCAACTGCTGAGCCGGTGGAGGACATGCAGCAGGATAAGGCACTTGGTGAGGCAATTAGAGAACAAAGGACAAGCAGGAAGTGTATTGCTGGAAGGTTCAAAGCAGTGGCTGTGAAAAACCCGTGTGGAAAGAAAAAATGTCCAGCTTCCAGGAATTTTGGTGCACATAGGCAGACATTTGCTCATCTCTCTGCAACTCTGACAATCCACCAGGTAGGTTCTGTGTTTCCAAATAGCTTCTTCACAAAGTAAGTGGATTAGCTTGGAAGGGACCTCTCGAGGTCTTTGCTCCAAGCCCCTTTTCTCAAAGCAGGGCCTTCAGCTCTGACGCGACAGCACGGCTGGGTGCCATTCCCTGGCAGAATGCAGAGCTGCTGGGCTCCCACACAGCGACCACAGCGATCCAAACCCAGCGGAGAGTCCGTGCCGCCAGGAGCTCCCGTACCCCGCAGGGAGAGGGAGCCAGCTCTGCCCCGGGCCGCGCTTCCCTCCCGCTCCCTCAGCAGCGCCGGCGGCTGCAGGAGCCTCCCGGCCCGCAGGGGGCGCTGCACGACGGCATCGAGCGTCTCCAGCGGTTCAGCCGCGTTCGGCCGGGCCCAGCTCGGGCAGTAGCTCATCGCCATTTCGTGGTCAGGAGGGAGCCTTGTCTCGGCGGAGAGGGAGTGCTGTCCCCTGGACAGACTGGCACAGGTGCCCGGGGGGTTTTCGCTTCTCCCGCAGCTCTGAGCACGACCGCGCGACTGCGGGCCTTGGAGCCACTTCTGGCGGTGGATTCCCTGCTGTGGCAGGGCCGGGAGTCCAGCTGCGGCTTCCATCCCTCCGCCTCTCCTCCCTCTGCCAGGTTGGCAAGGGAACTCCAGTTCCGAGAATCTCCATGTATGAGGTCACCTCGGGGGTTTCTGCCCTGTGCAGAATGTAGCCGACTTGGTAAGGCTTCTGGAGGGACACTCTGCCAGGAAGGAGTCACCACTTGCTGCCAGGACATGCCTGCAATGAAAGCGGAGCACTCACTGCCAGAGCTGTGGTTTGTACCTCAGTCATCACCTCGGGTCCTCAGTTTGAGGACCTGATACGTTACATCATCACTAACTGGAATGTGAGTGGAATCAAATCTGCTCACAGCTTCTGTGTTCCTGCAATAGAACTCAGAAAGCCTATGTCCCTGCATAACCCTGAAGTACATCTTTGCAGGTGGAGGTGCATGGCAATGCTTGAGGGATTCCTCCTGTGTTTTAATTTGTGCTTTCCAAGAAAAACGGCCAGTTCTGCTTTGACCATGATGTGAATCCAAAAGAAATTGATGAAAATCTGCCCTTTTCCTTTCCTGGAGAACCTCTGGCCACAAGGCACAGGAAAGATGACTATCAGCCTCAAGAATGCATCATGAGGTAACTGTGCATGTGGTGTGGCCACATGGTAGAGGCAGTCTGAAGCTTGAGAGCCTGTGAAGCTGTTCTGGCGCTCCAAAATGACTGACATGGACACAAGGATGAATTAAAGCAAAGTTGTAGGTGCTATGAGTATCCAAAACTAAAAACATGGAGCCTCCTGACCAGCACTGCTCTTTCTTCAGGGATGCTCCAGGGACAGATTTCTGGAAGAGCAGCTGGATTTGCTAATTAACTTGGTGATTTTCTAGACCAGATCCACTCCCCAATCTGCTGGGCTCCCTGGGCTCCTGCTGCTCACAAAACTTAGTTGCTTCTGCAGAGTCACCATTCCTGATGGCTGTACTGGATCAGGCATAGGCATGTTTTGTCTCAATCATTCTGATTTACAACAGGAAAGATAAGACTGTAGGAGAGAGTCCCATGGAGGTTGGGCAGTGCATTCTTAGCCGATTTCCTGCTCCGCCCTGAATTTCATGCTCAGTTCCTCCTCCAACGCACTTCCTGCAGGAGGGCTGAAATGGCTGGCTGTGCATGCATGAACAAAAAAGCACAAAGAGTCACGTTTACAAAAAGGCTTCTACAAGGTTAACTAGAAAATAAAGTGGATTGGGCCCACTCATTCTCTTTTCCCTCCCTTTCTTTTTCACTTTCTTTGTCTCACAACCCCAGCTCTGGACCACCCATGTGGCAAGACCAAGATGGGATCTACAAACTGATTATAATCTTTGTTCTCTTTCTCCCTCTTCTGTGTTTATTCCTCTCCTGGGCAAAGCACACTTACCATATTCCACCCCATACTCTGTACTGAACTTTGTTGTGCAAGTGGGAAGTTTATGGAAATGTGTTGTGGCTTGTAAGGCAGCATCCTGTGGAAGTGTGTTATAAGAATTTACAGGTTTGTTGGCCAACACCTTTTGAGTCTAAGCAGTGGGCTGGTTGCCAGAGTTACGGTGACTGTACAATGAAACATAGGAGTTCCTGACATGTGACCAGTGGCTTTGTTCAACCTGGTGAGAATTTATGCTGAACATCATTCCCCTGACCAGTGGGTCATGACAACAGCAGCACAGGCCAGGGGTACCATCTTTGGCCAGGGGACAAGGAAGTTCCCAAGTCCCAGTTGCCTTTGCAGAATCCCTTGTGTCAGCAGCATGCCATGTCTCCAGGACTCACTCCATGAATTGCTGCTCTGTGTAACTACCCTTCTTTGTTACTATTGACAACCTTTAACAGCCTGGGATACAGCTGGCCTCATCCTGCTGCTGGCTGACATCTGCAGAGTCTCTGTGGTGTGACTGTTCCTGAGGCTTGCCCTCTGTTGTAGTGCATTTTTATATTTCATAATACTTTGAAGTAGTTTTGTTTTGTATTCCCATATTTTTCCCAAATGGTTTATCCCAGACTGTACTCCCCTCCCTTTACCTGTGTTATCCCTCTCCCGGGATGAGATCATCCCCAAACCCCCACCCTGGCTCTCTGTCAATCACTCAGCATCCCACCCCTCCATCCAGAAGTTTCTGTCCAAGTCATCGAGTGATTAGCCAGAGGCTGGGGGTCAGCCCCCCAAGCCTTGCCCCATACGCTGTCCTATATGTCTATCCCCCAGCATCCATCCCTTAGGGTCACTTAATGGTTGGTAGGATGTTATCTACTTTTGGTTTCCACCTCCCTTTAAATGTAACCTTGGCACATCTCCCGGGGCTCTCGGCAGGAGCCGCCCTGAGGTGTAGGAGCTCCTTCGGGACTCCTAATAAAACCTTGGATTAACCCCTGCTAAGAGTCGGCCCTTTCTCTTCTACTGATGTCTCTGGTGTCTCTCCTGCTGCAAAGGCACCAGCCCAGGTGCCCTCAGTACCCTCGGGGCACACACAGAGAGTGTCTCCCCCCAGCCCAGGTGCCCTCAGTACCCTCGGGGCACAGAGAGTGTCTGCCCCAGCCCAGGTGCCCTCAGTACCCTCAGGGCACAGAGGGTGTCTGCCCCCAGCCCAGGTGCCCTCAGCACCCTCGGGGCACACACAGTGAGTGTCTCCCTACTGTCGGCCGTGTCGGGGCTGCCCTCCCCGGTGTCTGCCGACTCGAGACTGGCCCAGGGTTCTTGAGAGGCTTGCAGAGGGACCGAGACAGCCCTCTGTAGAAATTGCTGGAATGCCTGCCTTATGTCTAGGCTGGACTACAAATGACAGCCAGGACAGCAATTTCATTGAACTAAGCCAGGAGAAGTCCAGACTCAGTTGCGCCAGACTCAGCTCCAGTGGGAAGGAGAAATTCACTGAGGCCCAAGGCCATCTGACATTAGCTGCTTCCTTTACCAAAAACAGGGAAACTGGCTTTACTGGGAGATGTGGGGAGTTCAAAGAGGAATCATCAAGTTTTTAAGCTTGACCTGCACTCATACCCCTTTGTTGAGCCATACAGTGATGTGGACATGGTGTGGAGGCTGCAGGCCAGGGTGCACAGGCTGCAGCCCTGCCAGTCCCCATGGGGTGCTCGGGGTGGAGCTGGCTGTGTGCAGGGCCCTGCTCTGCCACCTGGGAGTAACAAGCACACACAAGCTATGGCTTGTTCACCTGACTTTGCAGTAAATGATTCACCCAGTGCCATACACACTTCCTGCTGCGGGCACCCAAACCTTCCCAGCATTTGTCACAGGCAGAGCTCAGTCACAGCTGTTGCACACAATGGGAAGGAAATTTGAAGCATGTGGGAATTTTTTCTCTTGTCAAGCTGCTTTGGTCTCTTAATCTCATTTCCAAAGAGATAATAATACCAGCCCACAGTTTTCCTTGGACATTGAAAGAAAAGTAACTGGGCTTTCCAGAAATGCCTCAACCCCATGAACTTTCCTCTCCCCAGAGTGCTAGCCCACAGCTCCTGCCAAGCCCCCAAGCATGCTGGGAAGGGGGTCCCTGCTCTGAGTTGCTGTTCCTCTTGCTCTTAGTAAACCCAGCTCCTGCTGATTCATCACTTACCTGACCTTCACCTCGAGTGCAGTGATATGCACCAGTCAGCTACTACTCCTTTCAGAGCTGCTTCCTCCTGGGTAGTTCCCATAACTTAAAGGGACATGTTCACCAGGGCAGTAAAACCAGGTGCATTGATCACAATGGCATGGGGAAATGCCCAGGAACTAAGGGAAAACAGAAAGTTGTAGGAATTTCCTCCTACCATCAGCAGGAGGAAAGTACCATCCTCTCACAAGGAACCTCTGTGCCTTGTGCTAGTTTTGGGGTGGTTTTCTTTGTGTTCCTTAAGTCTTGGAGAAAATACTCTCCTTGTATTTTCCTATAGACAAGGCTGGTTATTTACTGCTGGAAGCAAGGTGCAACTCCTTGCTGAGGGTGGAGGTTTTCTAGTCCCTGGCTCAGTCAGGGTCACCCAGACAAGGCTGCCCAGGACTTTCAGGATGCTCTATGACTCTTGGAAAAGACCTTGAGGAGGCTGCAGCTGTGGCTGAGGACCCAGAGCAGGAGATGGCTCCTGTGAGCTGCAGGACCCACAGATGTGTAGAGCCTGACCACCTCCATTGTCCCTACAGCCCAGCCTCATACTGAAAAGAGCTGGTGGAGCCAGCTCTGCTTCTGCAATGAGAATCAGGCAAAAGAGAAGAAAAGTCTGCCCCTGTAGTCCCTTCCCCCTATAAAATTAGACAATATATCCTAGAGGGATGTCTCTTTCCTTGAAGAAGTCTGGGCAGATGCTACATGATGACAACCAGCACAGCCTTCACAGAGGCTGGGGCCAGGCACACGGGCTGTCTTTGCCCAGGGTGGCCTGTGCACCCATGGGCACCAGTGCCACCCGAACCTGAATACCAGTGCTCTCCCTAGAGCCAGGACTGCTGGGTGCAGGTGAGTTAAGCCCACCACCCTGGCCTCTGGTCACACAGGGTAGCCAGGGAGCAGGCAAATGCCACGAAAGCAGCAAAAGTGCCTTACTCCCACCACATCCCAGTGTTCCCATCTCCATTAGGCTGATGGAAAGCCTGAGTAGCCTGATACAGCAGGCTGGGGCACTTCTGGCTGCTGTGTGATGAGGGTCCCAAGTCACACAAGTGGGAGAGGGTAGCACTTGTGTGGAGTCTTGGTGCCACAAGGGGATGGGATCCAGATGGGACCAAGATGTCACAGGGGACCACAGCTTGACCCAGGCTCTTCCTAGGCAGACAGGTGGTGGCTGTGTTGGCTGCCAGCCTGGGGAGTGCCCACCAACCAGCATAGGGTGGAGAGACATGTGGATGCATGCCAGAGTCCACAGGAGCCCTCAAGGGTCTCCCTGGGTCTGCAAAATACTTGAACTGATAATCTCAAGTCAGGTGCGAAATAACTCCTTTACTCATTCCAACTTGAATTTTGTCTTCCAACCTTCACAAGACATTTTCTCTCATGAAGTTGTTTCCCTGTTCTGCCTTTCATGTTCAGAGCCATGGATGCCCTGGATGCTGTATTGCTCCCTTCCACAAAGCTGTAAATTCCAGCTTAGATCAGTAAAAAACAGACAGGCTTGTATCCAGTGCTGCAGCAATTCCTTTTCCAGAAGGCAGAGCTGTGCATCTCCTCCAAGGGTGCCTGTCCCCAGGTGACACGAGCAGGCCAGCAGCATGCATGATACACATACAATGGGGAGCCAGTGCTGCTGCTGGCTGGGGTGAAGGGCAAGGCTGGACATGGGGACATCTGGGGGTGTGTCAGCACTGAGATACGGGTGAGGCTCCAGGTCTGGCAGCCACTCACACAGTCTGTTCATCCAGCTGCTGCCTGCAGGATGTCTCCATAGGAGGCATCACCCCAATGCCCATGCTGGCCTGGGGAGTGCAAAAGGAGAAGAAATTAGTCCAGCCATGACTCAGAGTTCAGGGCAGATGAAGCCTGATTTCTCCTCTTCTTCAGCCCAAGTAAGCCTAGCTCCAGTCCTGACCAGCTCAGCAGCCTTTACTAGCCTCACTCCAGTATAGGATCTTTCTTGTACTGGGGAGCCCCAAATGGAACATAGCGTGCAGAAGAAGGGGGAAGGAATTGCTTCACCAGCCCATTTCTGCACTCTTGCTGACCCATGGTCCATGCAGGGGACCCACTCCCTGCATGGACCATGACTGCTGGCATCTTCACCAGAGCTCAGTTCTCCCCCACTGCAGGCTCAGCCCTGAGTCCTTGGGAGCTTAGCCGCATGCTGGCCTTGTCTACAGCCTTGAGCCACGTCAGCGGAGCTGGGTGCAGGGTTGGCAGAGCTGCCTGTTGAGTTGGGCAGCCCAGGGCTCAGCCCCATGTCCTCACTGTCCAGCCAGACACCAGCCTTGTGCCAGTAGCTGGCAGCAGGGCAGTAGCTGCGTGATTACACAGTGGGGAGATCTGCTGCAGGGCCAGCCCTGTAAGCCACTAGTTGCTTGGGCGTTGAAGGCCAGAGCATTAGGCATCCCTCCTTATCCCCTGTTATCTTCCAGATAAACCCAAACTGGGTTTTCTGTCTCTCACACAGTCATTCACTTGTCAGCCAAGGCTGTCCTGTGCTGCCCCATGGATCCCTCCCTGTGGGGCCCCACAGGGCTGACAACACAACCCAGGCACAGGGCAGCCCCAGGGTGCTGGGCATGAGGGGTCACAAGGCATGCACAGGGCAGCCCCGGGGGCACTGGGACGGGAACACAGCACAGTGTGGCAGAGCCCATGGCAGGAGAGCTCTGTGGATCCCTATGGGTGGAAAGCTGGTTCTCCCACATCTGGGGCACCCCTGAGCAGAGCCCTTCTCCAGCCTTGGCATGCCAGTTCTGCCAGCCCTCATCCAGCTTCATGAACACAGCTCCCAGGACATGTGACATGTGGGGTGATGTCATGGGTGGCACATGGCAGCCCTATCATAGCCATAAGGTGGACTCTGCCCTTTCTGCAGTGCATTGCTGTCAGGGAAATCCTGATAAGGTGAGATAAGCCTACACTGCCAAGCACCATCCATCAGTGTCTCCCAGTTAGGGTTAGAGCACATGGGGATCCACAGACCACCTCCCCTGCCCCCCCCCCCCCCCCCCAGAACCCCAGCAGGGCAGAGCATCAGCCTGGACACAGACATGACTCTAGACTAGCCATGGAAGAAAAAAACACACCAAAGGAACCTTCCCTTCCCCTCCCTTCCCTTCCCTTCCCTTCCCTTCCCTTCCCTTCCCTTCCCTTCCCTTCCCTTCCCTTCCCTTCCCTTCCCTTCCCTTCCCTTCCCTTCCCTTCCCTTCCCTTCCCTTCCCTTCCCTTCCCTTCCCTTCCTCCCCCCTTCAGGCAGGGAGGTGCATCTGGACTTCAGTGGGCCAATTCTCCAGAGCGGGGCCAGCATCCTTTTGGGATGCAGCAGTGATGCAGCAGGATTCCCAGACTCACTAGCCACCCTAAACAACACTTCCCTGGGGCACTGGGGCTCTGGGATAGGTGGAGGGGTAAGCTCTGTCCCACAGCCCAGCTACCCTCCCAAGGTATTTCCAGGGTAGGGAGATCCTGATTCACAGGGGGATATTGTACCAGCATAAATTGTGGCACCAGCTGGAAAGCAGCTCCACAGGGATCCTTGGGATCCTGCTGGGCACCAGCTGAGCAGAAGCCAGGGATGTGTCCTCATGGCACCAGGCAAAGCCAGGCAGGGAGCACCAATGGGGAGGCTGTGCTGCTTCAGCTGGGATTACCTGGGCAAGGCACAGACATGCTGGGGTGAGTCCAGCAAAGGGTCGTGATGGTGGTGGAGCAACTGGAGCGCCTGCACTGTTTGGAGTGGCTGCAGGAGCAGGGTCTGCCGAGGCTGGAGCAGAGGAATTTTGAGGGATCCTGCTAATACACAGGCAGGGAGGGTGCAAGGAGATGAGAGTTTGTCTCTTCCCAGTGATGTCCAGTACTGGAACAAAATGCAATAAGCACAAACTAGGACATGACAGGTTCCTTTGAATATCAAGGAACACCTTTGTACTGTGAGAGTCACGCCTCAGTACAGGTCACAGGAGCCCTGGGGGCTGTGGTGGCTCCGTCTCAGGGATCCTCAGCTCTCAAACAGTGTGATCCTGGGCCACGGGCGGCTTCTGCTGGGCTGGAGAGGACAGTGCTCTGTGTCCTGACTGCACACAGTGGACACTTGAGCAGGGACATGGCTACAGCCTGTGCAGGGCACACAGATGGTTGGGCACGCACTGCACATGGGCATACACTCACACACGAGTGTGTACACTTGCGCTCAAGGTGAGCGTGCAGGCACCTGTGCACATCTGCACACACCTGCATCCAGGGTCGTGCACGTGAGAGCACACCCGTGAGTGCCCAGGGAGAGAGCGCGTGTGGTGGGGTGCGTGTAGCAGGGGGTGCCCGGGATGGGGAGTGCCCGGAACTGGCGGGTGCGCTGCACGGGGGCGGTACCCGGGATGAGGAGCCAGGGTCGGGAACTCCGGCTGCATCCCACCGCTCTCCCCGGGGCGGGGCGGGGCGGGGCGGGGCGGGGCCTGCGCGGCGCGGGCCAATCAGCGCTGTGCTCGCCGTCGGGCGCGGGGTTAAAGCCGGGTGCGGTTGGGGGGGGGGGGGGGGTGGAGTGGCGCGCGGGATGTGGGCGCGCGCGGTTCTGGCCTGTGCGGCACTGTGCGCATGCGCACGCGCTTGGCTCGGCGGGCCCGTGTGCGCGCGGGAGGCGGCGGGCGCGGGCGGCGCGCGGTACGTGGCGTTCCTGAGCGCCGGCACCGCCACCGGACCCGCGCTGGTCGAGAGCGTCTGGGCTGCCCCCGGCCGCCTCCGCGCCTGCTGGGCCCGCCGCGATCCGCGCCTCGCCCGTGCCTTCCGTGCCGCCTGCGCGCAACGCCCTCCTGCCGCGCCCGGAGCTGCGCTGCGCGGGGCCCTGTCCGCGCTGTGGCGGCGTCGTGCTGCCTGCACCGACCCCGTGTCGCCGGGACCGCAACGCCGCCGCCGCCGGGGCTGGACGCTGCCAGGAACGCTGTGGTGCGGCGCGGGGAACTCGGCGGGGAACTGGAGCGAGCTGGGTACGGATCGGCGGGGGGCGGCGGGAGCACCCGGTCTCGCTCCGGCTCATCGGCGCCTCCGCAGGGCTCTTCCGCGGCCCCGACCGGTGCTGTCGGGAGCATGACCAGTGCTGGGCGCAGATCACGGCACTGCAGTTCAGTTACGGCATCCGCAACTATCGCCTGCACACCGTGTCCCACTGCGATTGCGACACCAGGTGAGCCCAGGGTATGAGGAAACGGGGAGCTTGGGGAGCCCGCCCTCCTCACCGGTCCCCTGCCCTCAGGTTCCGGCAGTGCCTGCTCGCCATCAACGACACCGTTTCCAACATCATCGGCGTCACATTCTTCAACTTGTTGGAGGTACCGTGCTTTGTGCTGGAAGAGAGCGAGGAGTGCATCCAGTGGCACTGGTGGGGCGGGTGAGTTCCCGGGGGTGCCCCGGCCCTCAGCGTTTCCTGCCCGGCTGTCTCCTCGGGCACTGACTTGGTTGGTGTGCAGGACCTCACAACGCGTGGTGTCCCCAGGTGTGAGCGTTATGGAGTAGTGCCTCTGGCCAGGATGGTGCAGCAGAATCAGTACCACCCCAGCCTACCAGCAGAGGAGAGGGGCAGCCCCACTGTGCAGCCCCCGAGCAAGGGAAGGAATTTCTCTAGAACAGGGCGTAAGCGGTTTCGACAGAAACTGAGGGCAAAGCCTGGGCACCGCCAGGCACGGAGACATAAGACAGCCCAGCAGCCACAGGGCCCAGGTACCCCTGCGTCAGACAGGGACAAGACTGAGCTCACAACCAGGCACCCAGCAGTGCGTTGGGCGCTAGAGCCTGGCCGTGCAACAGCATCGACAGTGTCAGGACAGGATTTGGTTGGACCAGAGCAAGGAGCTGGAATCTCAGCACGTCCTCGGTGTGGCAGCCTTGGACCCAGCCCAGCCACAGCGCAGTGTGGAGCCACCCCCGTACCAGCTGTGAAGGGGCGCAGGCAGCAGGGTGAGCTGGTACTGTGGGCAGCATGTGCACACCACAGCTGGGGTGGCCCAAGGCCTCAGGTTGGTGGGGTCATGTGCTGGGGGTGCCCATTACCTCCCCACTGTCCTCAGGCCCGGGCAGGGGGTGCAGGTGCAGCAAGCACCTGGGTAAGTGTGAGCACCAGATTGCACCCCATGAGGTGAGGTACCAGCTGCACAACGTGGACAGCCGGACACTCTTCCACTGCAACTGCACGCGCAGGTGTGAGTCCAGGAGGAAAAGGCCACTGTGTGCATACAGTTGGGGATCAGAGGAGGTGGGATGCTTGCCCTGGCCAGCACCTGGTGACATGCGCCCTCCTGTGCCTGCAGGCTGGCACGGTGCCTCCACAGGGCAAGGGACTGCAGCAACATGGACTTGGCTGTCCTGGCTGACCACATCACCATGGACTGCTTTGTGCTAGAGCTGCCTGCTGCCTGCAGCCCAGGCAGGGGGTCACAGCACAGGTAAGTGCAGAAGTCAAGAGGCCAGGGCCTGGGTGGGGCAGGAAACCAGTAGTGCAAGCATTGGCCCCTGCTCTGCTGTGCCACAACCGGGCTGCAGGGCAGGGGCAGTGGATGTTGGTGCTGCAGGGTTACAGTGATGCTCACAGCTTTGCTTTTCCAGCAGCTGTACCATGATGACCAGGGCTGTGCTTGTACCTGCACAGCAGCTCAAAAAGATTCTAAGACGCTGGGGCCCTCCGCATGTGAGCTCCAAGGCCAAGCATCTACACGGGAAGACACATGCCAGGCGAGGTACCCTCTGTGAGCAGTGCCACCAGCATCGGGTTGTAGAGCAGACACCAGCTTGGCCCCACACAGTGCGTTGATGACACCCAAGCAGTGCTGCCTTGGGGAGGAAGATGTGCTGTGCAGCAGCTGAGAGCTGCTTGGGGTCTGGTCCTCAAGTCAAAGGATGGCACTGAGCATGGCTGTTGGCATGACAGCATGGAGCTGGGGACCACAGCCAGAGCAGGCAGAGGGACTGAGAAGCCTCTCAAGGAGCTGTGGCTGCCATCCCTGAGTATCAAAAGCAAGGGGAAAGAAATAGGAGGGCTCAGGAAAGAGGAAACTCACTGTCCTTTCCTGGTATGCTCTGGGGCAGGGAGGATGGCAGGGCATCCCACCCCTAGATTGGTGACCCTTCAACTGGGGGACCTGAGCAGTGAGGTGTAATCCTGACCCTCTTGCCCAGGTAGGGTAGGAGGGTTGAGGTCAGTACCTGAATGCAGCAGAAAAAATAAAGGGTGGGTGGTCAGAGCATGGTATATGGTACAAGAGTTGAGCCTGCTGTACCCTCTTGACACTGTGGCCCCCAACCCAGGGGTGATCCTGCCCCCAGCAGTGAGCACAGTGCAGCTGGGGTGGGCAGGATCATTTATTTTGTCACTTGCACTATGTTCAGGCTGAGGCACAGTAGTAGAGCAGGGAAGGAGCAAGCTTTGATCTCCGATCTCCAGGCTACCCTGTGGTGGTCCTTGCTCTGTGCCTGTCACCATTCCTGCCAGAGCCCTGCCCTGGCCTTTTGTGCCACCTCAGCACTCCTCCCATGGGACAAGAGTCCTGCACTTGGAAGTTCATGAGAGGTTCCCCAAACCGCATTAAACCAACTTTGCCCACCCTCCCCTGTGTGGTCACCTCACAGCCCAGGGCAGGAGCTTGGGCTGTGGGGGCAGCGGGGCAGCAAGGAGGGGGCCTCTACCTGCCAGGCACACAACAGGGGTGAGGAGTCACTGCAATAAATAAGGGAGGGAGTGTCTCAGCAGGGAAGTGGCAGAGGAAAGCACACAGCAAGCGCGCTATGGGGAGGAGGAAGGGAGCCACTGCATCAGCGGCCCATGGCACAGCTATGTCTGTCCAGTTCCTGGGGGCTGTCCCCCTCCTTTGGGGAGGTGCCACAGCCTGGGGGGCTGGTGGCACTCATTCTCCGGCAGGGATAATAGCCCTGGTCTGCACTCTCCTGCCGCCGGCCCAGGGCCTGGTCAATCATCTCCAGGCGCAGTGCAGGCAGCAGGCCCAGGTTCCGGGGGTCAGCCCTGGTCAGGGAGCTGTCAGCAGAGACACGCCGGAGGCCACTTTGCTCCTGCACAGTCTGGTAGAACGAGCTGCTGTCTGGGCTCTCAGCTGCCTGTCCCAGCTCCTTGCTTTTGACTTCATGGTGCCCCAGCTCCTCATGGGGCAGATGGATGGTGGGGATGCTCCTGGGGAGGCTGCAACGGCTCTGGGGTGAGGGACTGCGGCTTGTACCCCTGTCCCGGCTTGATGGCCGCAGGATGAGGCCCTGGAATTTGGCCAGGCTGGGGCTTCGGCTCCGGTGACGTTTCATCTTGCCTGGGCTGGGACTACGGGACTTGGGAGCCAGGAGGACAAGTGTACTGTCATCCTCTTCTGAGCTGCTGCCTGAGCTGTCTGTAGAGCTGCTGCCCTCCTCTGACCTGGGTAGGGAAATCTGCACCCCTGCATCAGCACTGCTAGCTGACCCTCACAGGGGACTGTTGGGTACCACACCAGCTGGCCTCCCCCATCCAGAGACACCCCCGACACCCCCCTCTGCCATCTCCATCCCCCCTCACCTCTTGGCTGTGCTCACCTGGAAGGGCTCAGTCACACCAGCAATGCTACTGGAGGTGTTGCTGTAATATCCAAGGATGTACTCTCCGTTTCCCTTGGGCAGTGCTTCCTCAGAGAACATCACCTGCAGCCCAGAGACACCTGATGGGCACCAGGATTGGCACAGGGGTGCCCCCCCGCCACCTCCAACCCCAGCCAAAAGCACAAATCTCTGCTGCCAATACCATGAGCCTGCTCCATACTCAGCAAAAAGCAGTAACGAGGTGCCTGCCTCCCCCATCCAGGGGCACAAAGGGCCGATTGTCCCTCTAGTGTGGGGCAGAAGTGCCAGCAAGACAGTAGGGCTGGCCCCAGCTCACCTGTGCACACAGCTGCTTCTCCAGGCAGCGCTCCCCATCATCACTCCTGGCCCAGACATATGACACGTAGTCTTTAGGGTGCCGAAACCCCACCTGTGCACAATACGTGGGACAATACAAGTGAGTGGGACAATGTGAGCCCCACTCGGCACAGTTACTCTTCAGTCTCCTGTTGCTCAGCTGGCTCTGCTTGCAGAGGGTGACCCAAAGCTGCCTTGCACCCCCCTGCAGCTGTGCCGTGGGGTGCTGTGGGGCCCACAGAGCAGGGGGAAGGAGGAACTGCTGGACCAGAGCCTCCTGAAGCAGGACCACATCATGATGCCAGGGGAAGGGAGGGCACAGCTCCATGCCCTCGCCATGTTCACTGGTGGGGGTTAGCTCAGAAGGGACCCCGCAGTGCTGTGCAGTGCTCCCCACTCCCTCCAGCCCCAGCAGCCCCCAAGCCCCTACCCGGTAGAGTCCTATCCAGTCCCAGGAGCTCCGGTGGAAGCCAACAGCCATCTTGTACCTGACAACTGCTTGCTCAGGCCTGCTCCACTCATCAGCCACATAAATCTCAACTGGGGGCTTGTCCACCTTGGAAGCAAACTGCCAGAGAAAGAGTATGGCAAAGAGCTGCCTCTGCTACCCAGGGACCCCATGCACATACCCACAGCAGCCCCCAGTAAGAGGCAAGGGTGCTGAGCTCGCCAAACTGGAGTAAGCTCCCCACACAAAAGGCCTGACGTTCCACCCCTGCAGCTCCTGCCTGTGTTCCCAGCAGCCCTGGACAGTGCTCACCTGCACGGCAAAGATGGCAGCTACTGGCTTGTGGTCGCTGACGGTGTATTCCATGTGACTGCAGTAGCACAGTTGGCTCACTGACAGCACACCCTGGCTGGGCCGGTGCCCACCTGTGCCCAACCCCTTGCTGGGAGGTTTTATCTTCCACAGGATGCGGTCAGTCCAGGCAGGTTTTCGCTTCTTGGCACTGCAGGGCAGAGAAGAGCATCTCTTGCCTGGCAGGGGCAGTCGGCTCTGACCCAAACTGCCTCCCCCTGGCACTACGGCACATGTGGGCAGAGGATGTGGCTCATCCTGGCACTCAGCACAGCTGCTGGGACAGACCTGTGCTGGCAGCAGCACTGCTATCACATCACAGTCCAGCCTGTGCCCACCCCAGCACGGCTGCTCTCCCCACCCATCCACACCAGCACCTACACTGGCTCTGAGCGCCACAGCTCCTGCATCTCTCAGCCCCACCTCATGCCCAGCTCTGCTCTCCTACCTGCTGTCATACTTGTTGGTGCCCACATCAAACTTGAAAGTAGGTGGGAAGTTCAGGGGTCCCTCCTGGAAGCCTCTGAGAACAGGCCACGTGCTTTTGGCAATGTTCAGCTGTGGGGAAGAGAGCACATCAAGGAGCACAGCAACCCCCATAGCCAGACCCCTCCGCAAATCCTGCCCAGATCTCCCCACCCTCACACACTGTGAAATCCCAGTCCCATTCCTGCCAGCTCCCACAGCTCTCAGGGTTTGTCTATGCCAGCAGCTAGTCTGTAGACTCAATGCCTCAGCTCTCCTTCACACACTCATGAGGGAAGTGTGCCCAGCTCCATCCAGACTGACCTGGGATTCTGCTGTCCCTTCCTCCCCCAGAGACATGAGAGCCAGGGCCCTTTGTGTCCTATGGGTTGCAAGAGGACGTGCCCTGACCAACAGCTGCATGGGCAGTTTTGGGGAGAGTCGATCACTGCTAGGGTTCCAGTGTAGGCTGGCAGCACACCCATCCCTCACCTGATCCTTCTCCCAGAGCTGGCTCAGGACATTGCTGTCAATGGCATACTTCACAAAACAGATGTCCAGGCTCTCAATGCGGAAATTGAGGTCCCCAAACCAGAACACGAGGCTGTGGATGGCAGCAAGGGCAATGGGCTGAAAGGGCTGAGGCTACCAGAGCAAGGGACAGCAGGGGAAAGATGTCCCCAGCCTGGGGGCAGCCTTAGCCCACAGCACAGGTGCTCTTGGGAACACTGGCACAAGTCACTGCTCAGCCAGCAGCCTGGCCAGCTGCCAGGATTCTGTAGGTAGGACCAAGCACCATTAGCCAAATGGGCCAGACTTCCCCAAACTGAAACCAAGGGTGGGAATTTCCACATGAGGCACCCATTGGATTCAGATCGCAAAGCCAGGACACAGGGACAGAGCTAGGCCCTCTGACTGGTCCCAAACCCCAAGAGTGCTAGTAAGGCAGGAATTGTACCAGCCCTGAATGTGGTGAGACCAAGACCCCTCTATAAACACCTACCCCACCATGCTGAGTCCATGCTAGGCCAGCTCTGCAGGCAAGACCAAATCTCCAAACTGTGCTGGGATGCAGGGGAGACCCCACACCCTACATGGAGGTGGTCAAGGACTAGGACTGGCACTAGAGCCCAGACTGGGAAGCAAAGTGGTGGGGTACGCACTCATGGTCCAGGATGCCGTTGGCCACAGGCCCCTCAAACTGCTGCATGTGCAGTATGGTGGCAAAGTCCTCCTTGCGCTGCTCCGCCTTTTCCAGGTGTGCTGGCAGGTGGCAGTTCAGGAAGCAGACCATGTGGCCGAAGATGGAGAGACGAACACTCACCCCACCCTTGTTGCCCTGCACCAAGAGGATCCCATGACTCCTTGGGAAGCCAGCCCCTTGCAATCTCCCCCCAGGGCCACACTCACCCAGTATCCCCCCAGCCCTGTCCTGGTGCAGTCTGTCTGGATGTCCTGAAGGAAGGGCAGGTGGTAGTACTTGGCAAATACCAGCAGGATCACACCTTGCATCCTCACTGTGCTGACCTGGAATTGGAGCAAGGGCTGGAGTAGGATGGTAGAGAGCCTGGGGACAAGGGGACAACTCCCCTCACTCCAGGCCATGAGGCAGTACCTCCACCCTTCGTGTGCCCCTCCATCCTACAGGTGACTAACAGCACATTTGGTTCAGAGATCTGTGCATACTCTCCTGAGCACTGACAGCCAAACCTGAACCTCAGTGATGCTGGGCTTACATATGCTCTGAGGCAAATGCCTTGGGGAGCTGAGCCTGCCCTGAGTCTCGCAGGCTGTTGCCAGCAGCACCAGCCAGTTCCCGCATTTACCTCCTCACCCTGGTTCAATGCAGGGGGCAACATAAAGCCACCCCAAAGCACCAGAGGGGAAGCATAACCACAGGAAAGACAGCTGGGTGGCACAAGCCAAACAACTTGCTGGGTGAGATGCAACAGCAGTCCCTGTGGCCTGGATGGCTGCAGGCTGTCCCTCCAGCCAGCTCTCCCACTGCACCTCCCTCCCAGCTTTCTATTGCTATGTCCCACCTGCCTGGCAGGCAGAGAGAACACCAGCAGCCAACTCCTTCAGGACTCCTTACCAGGATGAAGTGGAAGGGGCTTAGTACATCCATGAAGAGTTCACTCCACTGATCTGTGAAGAGGGCATCCTTCAAGCGTTTGTTTATCTTTGAGTTTACCTCCTGCAGCCTGAGAAGAAATGTACAGGTCCTTCAGCCACACCAGGAAACCATCTGTGTCCCAGTTAGTGAGAACTTGGGAGAGGTGCCAAAGCACAATACTGGGCAGCAGGACAGGGTGGAAAGGGCAGTTCAAGGGAAGACACTGATTTTGGAGCACAAACCAGCCACGTCCTTGCTCCAGTGATTCTGGGCCATGTGGTGGCAGGAGGCACAAGTGGCCCTGAATCCAGGAGGCTTTGGCCCTTTCTAAAGCAGAAGCAATTAAGCTGCACAGGGTTGAGCAGAAGCCTAAAGCCCATCTCAGTGTGCAAGAGGGGCTTATGGGGCCTTTCAGTCTCTACAGAGAAGTCATGTCCCAACAGTACAAGGTGTCCAGATGTATTTGAGCTGCATAGCTCAGAGCAGCAGCAACCAGAAAGCTAATAGTGCTCCTCCTAGCTGAGAAATTAATGAAAAGAAGGAAAAATGTCCACAGAGAACAGCACAATCAGGAAATGTCTTGCCAAAAAAAATCGAGCACTTAGAGCACAAAGACACAGGTCAGAGGAAGGACACAGCTAGGCAGAGATGCCAGGAAGTGAGCAGTAGCAGGACACCCTGCCCTGGCCAGAACACGGTCCCAGCAGGTCCCTAACTATCAGCTACACCCCTCACCCCATCCATCCAGCTCAGGTTGACCTCTGCCACCCACACAGACCCACTCCACTGGCCTGTAAGGCTGAGGGGACTGAGAGGCTGGCTGCAACATAGCTCCAGCAGTGTCAGCCTTTACACCACTATGCACCTGCAGCTGGGAGCTCGGGGGCAGTCCTGGAGGCAGATCCAGCTTTTCCACCTCATACCTATAGGCAGAGGCTGCTTCCTGCTCCCTGTGCAAAGACAGCACATCCCTGGCCTTAGCAGGAATTCATACACTACTGCAGTCCTCCAGGGACAGCCACCCTCACCTCACCAGCCTCAGCACAGTGCTGTGGTACTGCCCTCTCAGCACATCTGTGTACCAGGGCCACGGAGCCAGTCCAGCCTCGGGAGAACAGATCTATGCCCTTGATGCCTGCATACCACATGCAAAAGCACAGAGGAGGAGAATGCTCCCAGAGGACTTGGCGAGGTGAGTCAAATGCCTTGACAGACCTGACCCAAGGACTGCCACAGCTCACAGCAAGAGCAGGGCTAACTTGGTCCAGCATAGCCAACCTCAGGCTCGATGAGTATTCAAGTCTAATCAGTACTCAAAGGCTTCAGTTCCTCTCAGCACTCCCATTTTTACCAGGAGCTGATTCTCCATCACCTTTTCTGACATGCTATCATTTGTGATGCACACATCACCCCTCCCTGCTCCCCATGCACCAAGGGAGGCTGGGGCTGCAGCTCTTCCATTCCTTGTCCCCCAGGGCTTTGGGGATTCCCTGAAAAGGGAATTCACCAGAGGGGGGAGGGGAAGGAAAAGGAGGAGCTGCACCTCATCTTCTTACCCAATGGCGATCATGTCCACATCGTTTGTCTCGCCCGTGTTGAGGTGCAGCAGGGATGTCACATCATTTGGGGGCATGGCTGTACCTACGTTCCAGGTGACCACTGTGATGCTTGGGAGGACAAAGGAAGAACAGGCTAATATGAAGGCTCAGACAGGTTCCTTGTAACCCTGTTCAGCCCCCAGATCCACCAAAGAAGCCTTTTGCGGGCAACAGAAGTAGCCAGGGCTGAAGCTTAGTCATGGCATATATACAAGGTCCTTAACTCCTACATGAGAGAGACAGATCCTTGCCTCCAAGATCTGCACCTGAAATTCTAGAAACCAACACTAAGAGCCCTCGTCTTCATCACCACTAGCTGACACAGACAGGCTGCGAGACGGGGTGTCTCTGGAAACCCCCTCCCTTCCCCAGGAAGGCTCAGGCTCCTGGGGAAAAGGACCCGGATCTCAGTTCCCAGCCTCTGCCAGCCACAAAGGCCAGGGCAGCGCATGTGACAGCAGTGCTGCAACCCCGCAGCGGTGTCCTTCACCAACGCAAAGCAACATCCGTCACAACACATTAATGCCCTTGCGCAACGGGCACCAGCAAAGGGCCCGCAGGCTCTTTTGGTAGTGACAGGAGCCTCAGTCACGGGGGAGACGATTCAATATGGAAGGAGAGCAGCGCCACACTAGCCCCGGTGCTCGGGGACAGTGGGGGCAGGTTGCACTCACTCCAAAGTCGGTGTCTCTACCACGACATCCCGCACGAACAGTGCGCGCCAGACATCCTTCCCGCCGGGATCTTGCCTGCAGCCCCGCACCCCAATCCTGCTGAATCCGCCACAGCGGGAAGAAGGGGCACAGCGGATGCTGCTCCCACGGCACTGCGAGCCCCGTCCTCGCGAGCGCCCCGCGGCCCCACTCACCGGAACGCGCCGTCCTCCGGGGCTCGTCCCGGGCAGTCTGGTAGCAGATCGCAGACGGCGCTGGGGCCGAGACGACCGAGGGGCCGGGCGAGGACGGGCAGCTCTCCCGTCTCCGCTCGGGGGCTCAGGCCCGCCCACCCGCCGGCAAGGAACTCGCTGGAGACGGCCTTGGGCAGCGTGGGGGCGCGGGGCACGGCGGGGCCCGCCCAGGCCGCGATGTGGTCGCTGGACTCCGCTTTGGGCAGCATCTCCCGCCGCTCCGGCGGGGCCGGCGCGGGGAAGGTGACCCGGCCGGGCGCTGCCGGGGACGGGGGACCGCCCGGGCCGGGGGACAGCAAGGCCGGCAGCGGGAGACCCTCGGGCGGGGTATGGGCCTGGGGCCGCTCCTCGGTTCCTGCGCGCCGCGGGCAGCCGTGCCCGAAGCCGTGCCCGTCCGGTCGGGAGCTCCTACGGCCGCCCGCGACGCCGCCGCCGAGGAAAGGCACCGCCGAAACCCCAGCGTCGGGCGGGAGCCGAGCCGCGCTCCCGGGGCCGCGCGGGGGGCCGGGTCGAGACCCCTCGCCGGAGGCCGAGCCCCGGTCGGCGCTGCCGCGCCGGGCCGGGTCCATCGGCAGGAGAAGACCGGAGCGGCCCCGGCCCCGGCCTCGACCCGGCCCCGCGCACCTTGCGGCCCCGCCCCGTGACGTATCCACACAGTGACGTCAACGCCCGCCACCTGCGCGGCGCCTCAAAGGCGCAGGAGCGGCCCTGCCCCTCGCGCACCTGCCGCTCCGCCCTGCTCACGTGACGGCCCGTGCCTCGCCCCGTCCGCCGCTCGAAAGCCTTTCCTGGCGTGTGCCTCCCCCTCCCTCTTCACACCTGTCCTTGCGTGTACACACCTGTTCTTGTGCATGAACACCTGTCCTTGCACACCCTCCCTGCGTGTACGCACCTGTTCTTGTGCATGAACACCTGTCCTTGCATACCTGTCCTTGCAAGTGCACATCTGTCCTTGCTCATGCACATCTGCCCCTGCAAATGAATGCCTGCCCTGGTGCATTACTGTGTATATGACTATTCACCACCGAAGCTGTTGTGTCAGCTTGTGCCAGATATGTCTGTGGTCTGTTGCAGAGTGTTTGCATTGTTGGTGAGCACACGCACCCTCGGGCAGTTGTGTGTGAGCGTGTGAGTGTGTTTGTGTGTGTTGTTGTGTCTGGCTGTGTGTGTATTTACACATGGGCTGTGTGTGCTGCATGTGCATCTCTGTGTGTGTACTGGTCTGTGTGTGCAGCTGTGTGTGTGCAGCTCTGTGCAGCTGTGTATGTAGCTGGGGATGTGTGTGTGTGTCTGTGTGTGCGTGTCTGTGTGTGCAGCTCTGTGTGTGTAGCTGGGGATGTGTGTGTGTGTCTGTGCAGCTGTGTGTATGTGGCTTTGTGTGTAGGTGCTGCTGTACCTGTGTGTGGCAGTGCCCATGTGCTCCAGTGCCTGTACAGCGTTTTGTACAGGCAGGTCTGAACACCTGCACTTGGGGTGCACACATACATAGGAATCTGGGTGACAGGTTTATCCTCATCCTGTGCCTGCTACAGTGTCTGGGGAAGGCTGGAGCTTGAGGAGGAGAAAGAGCCGGGTGAATTAAGGAGTGAGGCAGAGGAGGATACTGGCCAGAGAGTATAAGATCCTTGGATCGCCATGGGATTCAGTCAGGAGCCAAAGGAACTGTGGGAAGTCCCTGCCATCGTGAAGGGGCACTTGCAAATCATTTGTGATCAGTGGTGGCAACTGGGAAAGGACTGAGGAGAGTCGATGTCACACTGCTCTGCACTGGACACAGCACTCCAGGGGTAGCCTCATAGGAGCCTCTGTGACCTCCTTTGGCCTGCTAACAACACCCCCCCAATGCAGCTCAGGATGTCATTCACCTGCTTTGCCCCAAGGAGATGGTGAGCTCATGGTCAGTGAGGGTCAGGGTGTGCAGGGTTGTGGGGGTGGGGTGCGTGTGTGTGTGTTGGTGTGTGCTGTTGGTATGTATGTGTTGGTGTGTCGTTGGTATGTGTTGTTTCTGTGTCGGTCAGTGCAATGGTGTGTTCTGTGTGTATGTGTAGTTGTTTGCGTTGCTCTGTGTGTTGGTGCTGTTGGCGTGTATTGCTCTGTGTGTGTTGGTATTGTTGGTCTCTGTGTGTTGATCTGTGCTCTACTGGTGTGTGTTGCTCTGTGTGTGTGGTGCCATTGGTCTGTGTGGTGCCAGTCTGTGCAGATTGTGTGTGTGTGGGTGTTGTTGGTCTCCATGTGTCAATCTGTGCACAGTTGGTGCTGCTGTGTGTGTGGTGCTTTTGGTCTCTGTGTGTTGGTCTGTGCACGGTCGCTGTGTGTTGCTCTGTGTGTGATGCTGTTGGTCTGTGTGGTGCCCATCTGTGCATGGTTGGTGTGGTGGGTTTCAGGGCTGGCTAAATGCCAGGGCACTTATTAGAATATCCTTATTCATTTCCTGCTGTGACATAGGATTAGGAGGAAGGCAAAGCAGACTTAAACTTGAAAAGGGTATAAAGAAAAGTTTATAACAGTAACTAAAAGAAAGAATAATAAGAATTCTAATAAAACTTTTAGAACATTTCTCCCCCATAACCTTTTCTTTCTCTCTAACAATGTACAGAAACAATTCAGTTTATTACTTTTAGAATAGTCTTTCTTCAGTTTACTTAGGGAGAGAAGTCTCTCGTTAATATATGAAGACTGCTCTATAAGAAAACAGTTCTCTCCTGGCTTTGAATTTCTATTAATAGTAGCCACCAGGAAAATCTGCCATTGTGAAGTCCTTCCCATTTTTCACAGGTTCTCGCACAGCTGTGTTTATGGGCCATGTCAACTTATGGGGTACTGTTTTAAAGATGAGCTGCTTAAGAGCAAAGGTTCTCTTCATCTATCATTGAAATCATAATTTCTGGGAATAGAGGTCTTCTTTTCTCCCTGGGGGCACAGGGTCTTCATCACTCTTTTCTCTCTCTGTATAAACTTATGGGATCACAGCTACTTTAACATCTGCTTACTTTAGCACAGAGGCCTTTGCTAGATATCTACCATTTGAATGATTCATCTCCCCTGACTTTTCAATGCATTACAGGGAAAAAGAGCCTGATGTATCAATTATATTTTTCTCCATATCTTTATAAGAGTACTTTCACTAAAGGCATTTCTTTATCCCTCCCTCTGGGACTTGACTTCTTCATTGACCTCAGTGACTTCGTGCTATTCTGCTACGTGTTTGCACTCTGTCCTTTTCTCTCACTCGAGGGAGGACTGAAGCACTGAAAGAGTTAATATCTCACCCGGGGCCTGCAGACGGTTACATGGCCCTGGCCAGGCTCTGTAGCTTGCAGCCGGAGCTGCGGCTGGGCTGGGGGGGAACGCAGTTAGGATCTCGGCAGCCGGGCCATGACACAGCAGCAGCACACCGGGGGCCGATGGCTTCTCCTCCCCCTGTCCGCTGGGTGCAGGTGAACCTCAATGGCAGCAGAATTTTGGCCGAGCCAGCCCAGCCCCGGCTGCTCCTGGGGCCCAGCAGACCCCGCTCGGCCTGGGCTGGTGGCAGGGCAGGGCTCGGTAGCAGCAGTATGTCAGCAGCCGCAGCCGCGGCCCGGCCTCGGCCCCGCGGCCTCCCCTTTCCTTGCCCGGCAGCGATGGGGCCCGGCGGGCGCCCTGGAGAGGGGCTCGGGCCCGCGGCAGGGGCTGCCCGGCTCGGCCTGCCTGACACGGGCCCGGCCCAGCCCGGCCTCCTCACCTGCTCTCAGGCCAGAAGGGAAAAAGACCCTCCTGGGCTTTTTTGTCTTTAACAGGTATCTTCACGGAGGCGTGTACAGTTTCCTTACTAGTTTAACAAATTGTCAGTTTTCAAAACTAATTACTGAATGATCTTTTTGTCAGACACAGGGGAAACTGCTAGCAGCCTCTTTTAGAAAGTCACTTCCATGACTGCCTCCAATATAAAACCGCGACAGTTGGTCTGTGTGTTGCTGTGTGTGTCGCTGTGTGTCGCTCTGTATGTGTCGCTGGTGTCGCTGTCGGTCTGTGCACGTTGAGCGCTCGCGGCTCTTACGCGCCATTCACAGGGTGCGCACGCGTCTGCGCGCGAGACTGTTAGCGTTCGTGTGCGCACGTGTTTTGCGCGCGAGCCGCCGCGCATGCACGGCGCCGTGCGCGTGCTCGTGGCGCGCCGGACGTGGCAGCGGCGGGAGCGATGCGGGCGGTGCTGCCGGGGCCGGGGCCGGGGCCGGGGCCGGGGCCGGGGCCGTGGCTGTGGCTGCTGCTGGCGGCGGCGCTGGCGGCGGGCGGCGGCTCGGAGCACCCCCGGCTCCGCGAGACCGTGCTGCAGGACCTGGCCCGCGGCAAGGTGGAGGTAAGCGCGGGTGGGGACCGCGGGACGCGCCGGGGGCGAACCCGTTTTCCCGCCGGGTGCCTGACGGGGTGTCCTCTCCCGCAGACCTGCGGCGGGTGACGGCTGAATCGCCTCAGGGAGGTACGTACTGGGGCCGGGCCGGGCCGTGCCGTGGCGGGGAGTCGGGGCTTCCCTACGCTGAGCCGGGCCCGACTGGCCATTCTCCGCAGGTGAAGGCGTTCGTCACCCAGGACATCCCGTTCTAGTACCTGCCGGCAGCGGCTGCAGCGCTGGGGTCCGGATGGGATGGGATGGGATGGGATGGGGGATGGGATGGGATGGGGGATGGGATGGGTGAGGGACAGGATGCAAGGGAATGAAGTATGGGAGGGGATGGGCTGAGGGACAGGATGGGGTTTTGTGAGGAATGAAGGACAGGGTTTGGGGAGGAGTGGAGAATGCGTAGTTGGGGAATGTGATAAAGGATAGGATGGTATTACATGGGAAAGAGGATGGGATGGTAGGCAGTGAAGGATGGGATGATGGACAAAACAGATGGGATGGAAAACAACAGGATATGAGAGAAGATGGGTTGGGATGGAGGATGGTACAGGACAGACAGGAATGGGATGTGATGGAGGACAGAAGGGGATGTGATGAAGGATGGGATGGTATAAGGATTGTGTGGGCCTGATCAGTGCTGCCCATTCCTTGACACATTGCCCAGCCATAACCTGGAGATGAAACACCTGCCTGGTGCTGACCCTGAGCTTGTGCTCCTCAGCCTCCGGTATGAGGAGCTAGAGGTGAGTGGGCAGTGCGGCACCTGCTGCCACAGGGCCTGGGGTGCTCAGTGCCCCACAGGTGCCAGGCTACAGCCCCTGTCTGGGTGCAGAGAATTCCCCTGAGCGACATGACCCGGGAAGAGATCAACCAGCTGGTGCAGGAGTTGGGCTTCTACCGCAAGGAGACGCCTGAGACCCCTGTGCCAGAGGAGTTCCAGTTTGCCCCTGCCAAGTCTCTGCCAATACTGCCGCCCCCCCAAGCACCCACTGCTGATGGCAAGACCCCACCCAAACATGACAAGGAAGAACACCCAGACCTCTAGCAAGGAGTGGCACCCTTAGGACAGGGTCCTGCAGCCAGTCCCCAGTGCAGGGAATGAGGGCGTTATGGCAGCTGGACATGGTGTCACAGGGTGGCAAAGGTTTTCCCCCCCACTCTTGCTTGTGTGCTGGTTGATGCCCTCCTGTCCTTGGAGCCCATTATCCTTGGCCAGTCAGGAGGAGCAGCATTTCTTGCAGTCTCTTGCTGTGCCCAGATGTTTAGCTGCTCCCAGCACCGGGCAGCAGTATCCTGCTTGCATGGGACAGGATGAAACCCTCAGCAGAAAGCACCAGGTGCTAAGGGTAGATGTGCTGAGTCCCAAAGGTGGGAGAGCTGTCCCAAGAAGGGGAATTTACCCCCCAGCAGGGTTTATGTCATATCCACCTCCTAGTAAAGCTTTTATTTGCAGTCATCTGCATTGTGTCATCTTTTCAGAGGGAGCTCGGTCGTGTGCATCCCAAACTGCTCTGTTCCAAGGACAGCTGGGTGCCCCAGAGCTTCTCACAGAGGTAGAAGATGGCACAGTCATAATCACTTCTGGTGAGCCATATACCAACCTACAGACCAACTGTGCTGTTCCTGTGCCACCCCTCCCCAGCATGATAGAGGGGTGAGGGTAGTGGACACCATGGCATGGGATGAACTGTTCTCACAGGGTGCAGGAGGATGGGCATGAGCCCATGAGTGAGTCCTGCAGTGTTGAACCAAAGCCCCATGGCTGCACTGGCCCAGTTGGAGACATCTGGCCCTCAGCTAGGGAAGGCGGTGGGGCACAGCTGCACTTGACCATAGTCTTGCTGGCCATGTGGGAGTTTTTCCCTGTGCCAAGCCTAGGGCAATAGGGGGCAGTGAACCTTGGTCTGGGGATGGCTCAGCTATGGACATCATCAATGAGGTGAGGAGCTGTACATGCCCCAGTGTCCCTCTGGGCTGGGTAAGCAATTGAGTTGCAGGTAGAGGGGCCTGCAGCAGCTGGACTGCCAGCATTCCCCAAGCACTGTGGTGTGCAATATGCCACTGGCAGAAGGACCTGAACCAGAGGCATTGCCCTAGATAAACCTTTATTATCTGGCTGGTGTTGGTACACGTGTCAGCGCAGGTGTAGAGATGTGACAGAAGGGCGAGCAGCACTGAGCACATGGGTGGCCTGAGCTGGAGAGGAGAGTGGGGACGGTTGTCCCAGCTTGCACCGTTCACCTTGCACTCCCCTGGGACCCCTTGCTGCTACCCCCTCCCCAGCCCACAGGTGCCCCTAATGTGGAAGTGCCTCAGGTGCACGTGGAGGTGGGAAGCAGGGAGTTGGCACGGTTGTGGAGCTGTCCCCAGGGAGGTGACACCAAGCAAGGCCTGCAGTGGGCAGAGAGGCTTCGTTGCAGGGGACCAAGGGAACCGCTGACAGGTGCTGCCTGCAGGATATACCATGACCCTGGCTGAAATGCACAGCCCTGCTCAGCCACAGACCCATGAGGTGGCCCGAGTCTGAGGGCACAGCTGTGCCCGCGCTACCCCAGGGACATAGGGATGGTACCTGCAGGGCAAATAATTCTTGGAGAACAAATAACTTAAAAGGCTGGAGTATGGGGGGCAAGCCAATGTGGGAGCATCCCCAGCAGTGCCCACCTGGCTCTGCCCACAGGGTCAGCCCACAGCTGGCCGAGGCAGAAGCAGCTCTGCCAAGGCAGAGGTGTGGGGGTGCCCTGGTGGAAGAGTTCTCCTGTCCCCAGTGCCAGACCCATGGCCCCCCAGACCCTCCCAGGCAAGCAGCTCCCTTGCCCGCAGGCAGCTCTGGGGTGAGGGCAGCAGTGGGGGTGGAAAGGGCAGGCTCTAGCACTCCTTCTGCCGCATGCGCAACTCGTGGCGACGCAGGTGGTTATAGAGGGACTGCACGTAGGTGAAGACGCACTTGGCGTCAGGCTTCTTCCCCATGATCATCATGTCTTCAACCTCCACCAGCGGCACGCAGTCCACCAGCGTCCTGCAGAGATGAAGCCTTCAGCATGGCCTCAAACAGGCTGCCACGTGTGGGGGCTGGGATGGGCACCCCACACTGCCCAGGGCCTGCTGGTGTGGGCACTGCTGCCCTCAGACCTGCTGAGCTCCTTTCACACCCCTCCACCCCACCCTGGTACCACAGTCCTGCTCCTGACACTGGGAAAAGCATGTGCTATCTGCCCTGGGAGGTGCCTGCCCCAGGGCAGGGGTTTCCCAATTGTCTGCACCCCTGGCTCCCCAGATGCTCTCCATCCCACTTCTTGGTGCTGGCAATCATTCCCTGCTAAAGCCGTGCCCACCCTCCTCCTCTTGCTCCTCCAGCTGATGCTGATGTCCTCTAGAGAAAGTCCAGCCTGGCTGCAGGTGTCTGCTGTGCCCTTGCCTCAAACCCCACCAAGTGATTCAGGGAAAGCAGGGGATGGGTCTTGGTTATGTGCTGCCCCTTACTCCTGCCTCAAATCCTGACCCTGATGTTTTGCCTTCTCCTAAGCCCTGCCAGTCTGGCTCCCTCCCCTGCCCTGGACTGGAACCCAGGGGCTACCTGCACCAAGCACAGCACACCCTACTGCCCTGCCTCAGCTCACTCAGCCCTGGCCTATCTTCTCTCTCTGCCCCACCACAGTGCAGGGGTCCATGCAGGACCTGGCTCCAGGAGCTACCAGTCTTGTGGCACCCTGGAAGATCAGTTGTGGTTGTGTCCCCATCCCCATAGTAGCCTTGGGGCTCTGCCACTGCCCTTTTCGTGGGGTGGCCTACTCTGCCTTGCCACCCATCCAGTTCCCTGGGCTATGTCTCTGCCCAGGTTGGGTCTCCCTGGGTCCTTGAAGGGACTGACAACACAATTAGGAGTCATGATGACAACCAGGAAAGGCATGGAGCAGATCTGGCAACCTCTTGTCCTCTCCTTCCTACAGGGAGAGAAGGGGTGGGGGGCACAGAAGCAACCCCACCACTTCTGCCAACCCTCCTGGCCTTGCCCAGGCCCCACACCCCTACCAGGCACTGTTTCCCCTTCAGGCTGCTGCTGCTGCTGGAGCAAGGGCTGCATTGGCACTGGGGGCGGTGCTGACACAAACTGGCAGCACCTGCTGCTGCCATGGCCAGTTCAGCTGCTTTGGCCTGGGCCACTCAAGTTTCTGGCCCCAAGGCTCTGGGTGCACAAGGATGTCCCAAGGCAGGGATCTGCCCCCAAAGACAGGGTACACAAGGAGGCTCTGAACCCTAAGCTTGCCACCCACCACAACACCCTCAACCCCCAAGCCCTGAACCTCCCCTCTCCCCTCCTGCAGTAGCCCCACTGCACACGTTGGCCCCCTAGAAGAGTCCCATCCCAAGGAGCGACCCCAGCCAGTGCCAGCCCCTGGGGAGCACCAGGGTCCAGGAGAGCCCCCCACCCTGAGTCCCATGGCCCCAGCCATTGCATTAGGTCTCTGCTGCCTGCTCAGTGGGCTCCAAGCCCACAGCCTGGCTGGCACCAGCCCCACCTCATGATTTGGCCACCGTGAAGGTGGGAGGGATAATGCTTGGGGCCTTGGGAAAGCCCTTGCCACTGCCAGCCTGGCTTAGGGTAGTGGTGGAGCAATGGCAGTGCACAGAGAGTGACTCTGCCCTTATAAAGCCATTGTTTGGGCCCTGGTGTGCCAGCACTGTGCAGAGCCAGGGGAGCCAGAGCTCTAGCGCCAGCCAGGATGCCCTGAGACAGGCACAAACACTGCAGGACCTGAGCCTTGAGTCACACTTTCCAGGCTCCCGCTTCTGCCCATATATGAGCAGGCAGCCTCTTGGAGCTGGGCATGCACCCTGAGGCAGGGGAATTAGGCAGCAAGTGGAAGCAGTGATGCTGCAGCATCCTGAGGGGCCACCCACACTCAGACAGCACCATTCAGAACACCTTGGGTGGCATCCCCAGCAGCTGACCCCTGGGTCAGGCTCAGCCATGGGGGCACAGCTCTGTTCTAACTACTGCCCTCCCCACAGCTGGAGAGCAAACAGCACTCCAGGGTGAAACAGTACCCCCTGCCCAAACCTCCACAAGGTGCTATTCCAGAAGGCTGAAGCCCAGCCAGCTGTCCCTGCCAATTTCCTGCTAGGCCCTGTCTGGCACCGCCAGGACTTGCCCCTCACCCATCAGCATCCCCCAGTCTCATCCACAGCCGAGGCAGTCAGTTCCCTGCCGAGCCCTGGTGGTGGTGGGCACATGGGCAGGTACTTGGAGGGGAAGGTTCTCACCATCAGTCCTGGGGGGGGCTGACAATGGGCTACGACTTTTTGGTTTTTACCAGCCCCTTCTGGACCAGGCAGCGATAGAATTCCTGAATGTATGTGTACACACACTTCCAATCTGGCTCGCGCATCCGGACCATGTCCTCCACGTCCAGCAACTGTGGACAGTCCGCGTGCTTCCTGGGTGCGGGGAGAGAGAGGGGCAAGCCAGTGACCGCAGCCCAGTCAGGGAGGGGAGGAAGAGAAAACAAGAGACACAGATCAGTGCAGTTCCCATCCCACTGGCAGCTGCTCCGCTCTGGCATGCTCTGGGGATGCACGATGCAGGGGCAGGAGGGCTCCAGGCACCCCATGCCAAGGCCATTCAGTGATACTGGGGGGGCACAAGCAAGGGGGAAAGGGGCAGGTGAGTGGTGTGGAGAGGCGTGAAGTCCAGAGGGAAAGACAGACAGAAGAGGAGGAGGAGTAGGAGGACGAGTGAGGTGTTCTGGCACGCCAGGTGCTCGGGGTGCGGGTTCCAGAGCGGAGCGGCGCTCTATACAGCTCCTATATAGAACTGCTGGGAGGATGGCGGGGGGAAAACCCAGCCCTCCTGCCCAGCTCCACTTGGAACCGCGCGGCACAGCCCTGGTGCAGGAAGCTCAGGAAAGGACGCTCACAAGAGCTGGAGGAGGAGGAAGGACGAGAGGCCACCTGGCTTCCAGGCCGGAGAGATCGATGGCTCTCTCAAGTCCGCACACCAGTTTCCCAATTAAGGCAAAAAATCCATTAACAGGAGCGCCAAGAGCCAGGCCCACAGCCCCCTTCTCGCTCCACCAAACAGCACCACGGCACCCTGGGAGCTTGTGGGAATCCCCATCTCACCCTGCCACCTTGGACATCAGCAGGATGGGACCCCCCCCACCCCCAGCCCTGCCCTCTGGCAGGGTACTGGAGGAGAAGAGTGGGTGGGTGGGAGAGAGACAGAAGGAAGGAGAGAGGGGCTGGCTGCCAGCCCTCCAGCTAGGTGCACTCCCATCTCTCAGCACCCAGGAAAACAGAAGCAAAAAGGGAAAGGAAGAGACTGGAGAAGGTGCAATGGTGTTTGAGCCCCTACAACTGTGAAAGGAGGAACCTGGCATAGGTCAACCCTGCTCCCCCCACAGGTTGCAGTCCCACACCTGGTCCCCCAAGATGGAAAGTACTGCTGGAAGCCAGGTGGGCTCATGGGGCTGCTGCTCTGCCTTTGGGTGCTCTGCCCCACATTCAGGAAACCAGACCCCTATACCCACCCTTGCCACACCAGACTGGGCTGCACTGGCCTCCTGTGACTCTGCCCATACCAGCTGCTGTTTGCCCCCACAGCACCTAACCTTGTTGCATTGCATGGGGGGAGTGACACCTACAGGCACCCACCTCCAGCACCATCAACTCCATGTGTCCCCACTCGCCCCAGCAGCGAGCAGGAGAGCCACCCCAAGCTGCTCCAAGCCATCCCAAGTCCATATGATGGCCAGAGAGGTACGTACTCTGCAGAAGAGAAGGCCACCTCGAAGTTTTGGCGGCGGTTCTGGGGCGTCAGCTTACTGTAGTCAAATGCATCAGGGAAGAAATTGTGGACCAAGGCACAGAAGGCCATGCCATCACTCCAGCTCGATGAGAAGTTCTGGATGTCCACGTGCTGAGAAAGCAACAAAGTTACCAAGGGATAGAGTGACTGGCCCTGGGACAGGAAGAGGAGGTGGCACTCACCTCATAGCCCCGGGTCTTGGCTCTGCACCAGTCCAGCAACATCTGCTTGATACTGTTGGCATTAGGCACACCAAAGCTGGAGGAGCGCTGCACAGTGGTCTGTGTTGCTGCAGGGTTTGAACTGTGACAGGAGACATGGAGTATTATCCATAGCTGCAGGGTGTTGTTATTTGTGCAGCAGTTACTGCCCTGGCCAGCCTGCCCCAGGCCCAGCCTCACCTCCCACCCTCCTTCTGCAGCTTCTCCATCATGGCCTTGCGTGCCTGAGAGGCCGATGTCTTGGGCAGGCTCTGAGCCTTCATCAGTTCCTTCTTCTTCTCCGCCTGACGCCGCTCCAGCGCGGCCAGGCTGCTCTGCCGAGAAGCACTCTCATCTTCACGGTCAAAAATGCTGGGAGAGAGACAGGCAATGCTAAAGGGGCTCTGGGCAGCCCAGAGGAGGGCAAGCAGTGGTCTCAGCCCATGGCCAGCCCTGGAACTCTGGAGACCTCCATGTCCTTGGGATAGAAGAGAGGTGGCTTAAGGTCCTCAGCTGGCAGACATATCTCTGTGCCCAAGGAAGGACCCATGAGAACCTCTGAACACAGTGGATGTACCTCAAGGACCAGGAGGCTTTGGAGTCACATTTGTGTGAGGACACTGCAAGCTGGGCAGAGGATTTGTGCAAGCAGATAAGTGACAGGGACTATGTGGGGCTGTACCCACAGGCACCTCTGCTCACCTGCCTGTCTTTTTGGATGAGGAGCTGTAGGATGATTTAGTTTGAACGAAAGTGCTGTTGCCATCTGCAGAGAGAAAGGAAGGAAAGAGGCCCTGGGCAGAAGCTGAGGGCAGCTGTGCCGGGAAGGCAGGACTCTGCCTGCACGGGGGCACTGATGGCTCAGCAGCAGTGATGCCCCAGGGTTACACCCTGAGGATGCTATGGGGAAAGGGCAGGAAAAACTTACTGTCTGATCTCTTCACATAACTTGACTCCATGGTTGTAGTACGGGAGGTCTTGCTGCCATCACCTGCAGGGACAAAGCAACAGGAACTGCTGGGCTGGGAAGAGCGGCAGCCACAGACACATGCTGCTGCCAAGCATTCACACCCACTCACTGCAACAGGGAAAAGTCCCAGGTGGTAGAGCCATGGGCATAGCAGGCAGAGGGAGGACAGAGCGCACGTGCCCCCCAGGCAGAGAACAAAGAGGCAAGCGCAAAGCAGCAGGGCGCTGGGGCATCCCTCAGCCCCTGCAGCCACTCAGCTTGAGCCATCCAGGGACTGGGAGAGCAGGGATATAGGAGGCAAGACACAGGCCAAAGGTGCAGATAAGGCCCTGCCATCCTGACAGGGTTGGGGATTCAGAGCGAAGTCACCAGAGCAAAACCCTAATTATCCCCAGGCAGGCTCTGGGCAAGCCAGAGACTCAGCTCTGAAACACTGTCCTGCTCCCAGGACAGTCTAGCCAGACTCAGGACAGGCAGTGAACGGTAAAGGAGCTGTGGTGGCAGAGCACTGGGAAGGATTCTGCAAGGCCCCCAAAGGGCTGGCACACCCCCCTCCTGGCCCAGTCCATACTAGACTGGATAAGACGCTCAGTCTTGGTGACAGTGCTGCATGCCGAGCCATCGGCTGACTGAGTGCTCTGTGTGGTGGTGGTCTCTGTGGCATGGCCAGCCCTTCCTGTCACAGATTGGCTCCTAGCCTCCTGCAGCCGCTGGTCCCGCTCCTTCTCCCGCTGGTCTGCAAACATGAGTGGGAGATGGCATCAGCAGGGAAGTGGGGTGGTGCTCATTGTTTCTGCCACACCAGGAGTCCTGCAGCTACTGCTGGCCCACAACTGGTTTGTGGGAAGGATGATGTCCTTGGTGTCACAAAGCCAAGGGGACAACAGAGGAACCAGCACACACTGGTTCCTACTGCTTCCCCACAGCTGGACAGCCACACTTCAGTGCCCTATATTTGCCACCACCACCATTCTGACCCTAGCAGGGATCACCATCCCCGAGTACCTCGCTTGCGCTGGCGCAGCTCCCGCATGGCATTTCGAATCAGCCGTCGTTCCTCAAAGTCTGTTGTCCGATCCAACTGCAGGAGGGGGAAGTCATCATTAGTCTTCTGCCATCAGCTTGAGGTCCCTTTACCTTCTTGCAGGAGCCCAAACCAGAGGAAGAAGTACCATCTTATCCAGGATATCCTCATCTTCAATCTTGCTCAGCTCCTCAACATTCAGCTTGCTCCTTCTCTCCACTTCCCTCACTTGCACCTTCTCCATGCCGTTGGGCAGCTCTGGTTCTCGCCTTGGCGCCTGCTGCTGCTCCACCACCTCTGGCTCCATCTGCAAGAACATCACCATGCAGCTGAGCCCCCTGCCAGCTTGGCCACACCCCCACCTCTTCTCAGGGTCCAGGCTCTCATCACCCTGACACCTGCCCAGTGCTACATACAGGCGGTGAGAACCCTAGAGAGGATGTGCCACATTGGGCCTAAGTGCTCTCAGCTGGTGGGTGCCACAAGCATCTGCAGCACCCAAGGCAGGCAGGGGAACATGGCAATCTGCAGCACCCCATGCCCCAGGAAGACCCAGCAGTCCCTCTCTTCCTTCCAGTCTGGCTGCCATAATATCTCCAAATCCTCTCTGCTCCCTGCTAGGAGGTGGCTGGGTTCCCCAGCAAGCAGGAGTTGCCCACAGCTCTGGGCCAGGCAGTGGCTGTTACCCAGCAGTGGGCAAGGTGTTGGCAAGGCCCGTGCACACCATTAGCAGCACAGGGATTTTCATGGAATTAAGGGACTTAGTGTAGAGAAGAGCTTGTGCAGCAGGTCAAGAGCCTTCCTCTGCATCCCTGCCAGGATCTAGGCCAGTTCGGCCCTTGCCTGAGCACAGCCAAGTCCCTTTCAGCACAACCCCCCAGCAATGCATAGCAGGCAGTGGGCCAGGCCCAGAATAGGGCACAGGGCACCAGAGATGACAGAGTGGGGCCAGAGCAGCCATGCACACACCTGGTCCCATCCTGCATCCTGTGACCTGGTAAACCGATCCATGGCAAAGCCATCAGCCGGAGTTAACACTGGCCACATGCACCCATGCCACCACCTGTGCCTGGTGCTGTGGTGGAGGCAAGACTGCTGCCTGGGGCCTCCCACCTGGCACACTGGGAATGCGAAACAGGTGGGTGCACAGCCCCACCAGCGAGCCCAAGGAGTGGCAGATCCCCATGGTACCGTGTCCCCGTGCACCACTGCCACAGTCACACCTTGTGCCAGGGCTACAGATACCCCCAGGAGCCCTGGGGGCTGGTGACCCCCTCCCTTCCCCCTGTCATGGGACAGGGCTGCCCACACTCACGCTGCTGTTGCTTCGGGAGAGATGCAGGGTTGATTGCTGGCGTGTACTGGAGAAAGTGGGTGGATGGGCCACAGGGACACTGGGCTCCTCAGTGCCCTCAAAGTGAGCGCAAGGGTCCTGTGCTTCCAGAAAGAGGGTGCTGATGTCCTCCCTGCGGGGCACCTGCAGCCCTGGTGCCAGCAGATCGAGGCGGCGTCCCAGGCGCCCCAGCTCTGCCCGTAACTCCAGGTGCTCCTGTTCCAATGTCTGCAGTGCCTGTGCCAGCGCCTGCACTCGCTGCAGAGCCCGCTCCAGCTGCCCCTCTGCTGCCCCCCGGAACGCCACCAGCTCCTGCCGTAGCTCTGCCAGCTCTGCTACCCCAGCCTGCGCCAGCCCCTCCAAGTTGAGCCCTGGCATGATGGCGGTGCAGGCGCTGCAGCGAGCCCCGTTCAGCTGTCCTGCTGCCCTTTATAGGGGCCCAGGCACCCCCCCGGCTGGAGGCTGGCCCGCTCCCTGCCTGTGGGCTATTCTGGTCCCAGCAGCCAGGGGTCCCGTGCAGGGGTGCTGAGCCAGGCGCCACACTTGGCAGCACATCCGGCTGTGGGACCAGGTGGCTCAGCAAGGGGAGCCCTGCAAGAGGCCCCCCCACCCCTGGAGGCTTCCAGGGCCAGATACCAGCCATGGGGCTAGTGGGGACTAGCCCTGACCACAGCAGTGCTGGGTGAATGAAAAAGCAAACCACTGCTGTGTTCTTCTGTCCAAGAGCCTTCCCACTCTGGGCCAGCATTGTCCACAGCACAACATCTCCAGCCCCAGGCTGGCATTGGTGCAAGGGCGTTGGTCACAGCACGGATTTTAGGTCTTCATACCCCTGTGCTCCCCAGTGCCTGCCCCAGGGGGAGCAGGTCCCTGCACAGGTACAGGCAGCACCCCACAAACAAGAAGACATGCCACTGTGGCTACTGCCCCCAGGTCTCTACAGCCTGCTGGTCCTCCAACCAAGCCCTACATGGCAGGGCTGCCAGCACCACTGCCTCATCCTCCTTCTCCTCACTGCCCATCAGGAGCATACCTGGAGGCTGCATCTCCTGCCAGGCAGCCAATGGGTCTCAGGTCCCCCACCTTGCTTGACAGACCCATTAATACCTTAATGAGAGCTGACAAGTGCTTGGGCCAAGCATGCCCAAACGCATTAGCACAGGGAAGTCACCGCACCGCAGCCAGCTGCCCAGAGGCAGGACCTGCTGGCAGGTGTGGGCAGCACCTGTGGGCACTGCCTGCCTTATGCTGGCAAGGGCTGGGCTGAGGATCGGGTGAAGCCAGTGGTACCACAGCCACTGGCAGTGACACAGGCCACCCACAGGGCCGTTCCTGCAGAGGCAGCCAGGCGTGCGTGGCCATGAGTGAAACAGAGCCACGTTTGACATCCTGGCTCCTGCCAAGGCGGCACACGGACGCCTTGCATTACCCTAGATGGGCAGGAGCAGATTAAAGCACTTGAAGGGCTGTCTCCTGTGTGCACCCAGCCCCAGGATGGCCACAGCCTCACAGCCTGCCCTCCCTGCAAAGACACTGCAGAGGGGTTGTTTTTTCAGATTTTTTTTCCTCCAGTTGCACCCAAGAATCCCTCCTCGTCAGGCTGGGGCTTTGGGCACTCTCCACTCAGCATGGCATAGCAGAAACTTGAAAGACCCTAACCCACAGCTCCAGGGTGCTTTAGAGACCTTTGAGGAGTAGCTCCCCTCCAAGGCAGGCTCCCCAGACACATGGCCAAGGTCCATCCCCGAGGAAAAACAGAGGGGTGGTTGGCAATGGGTTTTTCCCTGAGCTGCTGCCACCCTTAAAGGTGTTTAAAACAAAGTGAGACCCACAAAAGATTCCTTGTCCCCCTCTGCGCACCTCCCCAAGTGTCTGAGTACATGGTGGCACAGTCCAGAGTGCAGGGGGCTCATTCAGGGCAGTGCAACCACACACAAAGTCCAGGGTCTCTTGATGAAAAAAACCCTATCTAAACAAAAGCACCAACCAAAACCAGACAGCCTCTGCGGCATGCTGCCTACACTAACTCCTTGGTCCCTGGTCCCCAAGCCCTGGAGCTGCCAGGTAATGGCCAGGTGCAGCACAGTCCCACAGACCCCCTGGGCACTCACCTTGGTGACATTGCTGCTGACACTGCTGATGTTGCAGATGCTGCTGACGCTGCTGGGGATGGTGGTGATACGGATGGGGGCATTCCGCAGATCCAGAGTCACCTCTGCAAGGGGAGCAAGAGGCATGTGGGGTCTGAACCAGCCCACAGGCTCAGCCCCACAGCTGGGGAGTGGCTCTGGCTGGGCTATCTGCCTGCCTCACACATCCTGCCCTAGCAGGGAGCACTGAGCTCTGGCATAGGGAAAGGTCTTTGGGGGTGAGCAAGAGATGGGGCAATTGAGACCCCTCGCTGCCCTGGCTTATCATCCACCCCAAAGAAGGGCGCTTTCTGCAGTGTTTCAGCTGGAGCCAAGACCCCCCAGTGAGAGGGATGGCCACATCTGCGGGCAAGCAGGATTGGGGCAGGGCTGGAACAGACACGGTGCAGCTGTGGGATGGGACAGAGCAGGATGGCGTGGGCTCCCCTGAACCAGCAGGTCAGTGAGGAGAGGATGGGGCAGGGCTGCAGGGGCAGGGCAGGGATTGGAGAATGACCCCAAACATAAACACAGTAAGACGGTAGGGCTAGGGACAGGCTGCAGGGCAAGATGGTCTCCTCGAACTGAGATGCTCCAAGCACGATGAGAGTGCATGCCAAAGGATGAGGGCTACCAGGCATGCTTTGTTCTTCTGGCAGCACTCAAATGCCCCTGCTGCCACTCTGCCACCGATCAGCACCCACCTGGCCTGGCTCAGCATGCCTGCCTCCACCTGCCCGCCTCCACCTGCCCATTTGTGCCCATCAAATGTCAGTGCCCGACGGCCCACTGGCATCCACCTGCTCCACTGCCCAGCTGTGCACACTGTCGTATTAGGAGCACAGTCCCGTAGTGCTTACAGCCCAGTAGATGTCCATTCCCGTGCGGTGCCCACCTTCCCGAGAGATCCACACCTTTTTCAGTCCCACCTCCCTGCATGACACCCATGCCCATCACCCCTACAGTGTCAAGCCTTATGACAGATGCCATCTGCCCACTGGACCTGTCCTGCACACCCCGTACCCCATCAGTGCCCACCTGCCCGCTGGCCGCCGGGAGTGGCCGTGATGCGGGGCGCCAGGGGCTGCACGCGCCCATCCTTGATCTCGATGGTGAAGAAGGTCTTCATGGCGTCGAGGCGGGAGCCGGCAGGGCGCGGGGCAGGGCGCTGCTCTGCGCCGCCGCTGCCCCGCGCGTTTTGAGCGGGCGCCGGCGGGGCCGTGCGGGGCCCCCGCTGCCATTGGGCGGCCCCGGCCCCGGCCCGCCCCCCCGCGCCGCCCGCCCCCGCCGGCCCGAACCGCTGCGCGCGCTCCCGCACCGAGCCGGCGGCGGGGGAAGGCGGGGGTCCCGCGGGGAGCGGCGCTGCGGGGATGGGCGCGGGGTCACCGGACTGCGGCCGCCAACGCGTGTCCCCGCCGGCCTGGCCTCGCACCGTGCATGCAGCGCCCCGCGGTGCCCCCTGCGATACACTGCTGCCCCCCATCCTGGGGTGCCCCCTGCGATGCATGCTGGCCCCGCCCCGGGATATCACACTGCGCATGCAGCCCCCCCTAGGTTGCCCACACGACGCACAATGCCCCCGGAGCGCCTGACCGTGCATGCAATCCCTCTCGTGCTCACGGGAGGTACTGCGGTGCCCCAGAGATCCCATCATAAACCAGCATTTCCCAGGGTGGCTGCAGCCCCTCAAAGCCTCTGCTCCCTCCCCCCACTGCACATGGATAGGAGGGAGGGAGGGATTCTGGGCAGGAAGCAAAAGGGGCAGGTAGGCAGCCAGCAGCATCCTGCGGCATCCTGGCACTGCGGAGCTCCACACCTGCCCAGGCTCCAGCAGGGACATCCCACCACTGGAAAGCAGAGAATGGAGGCAGCCATCACTAGGATCTTACCCGTGGGGCCAGCCAGGGAGGAGGGCACCAGCTCCCACCGGTGAGTATTTGGGCGAGCCGGGGTCCCCATGACCTCCTGGGTGGGCACTGATGCTTGGAAAGAGACAGGCCAGGGAAGGAATGACAAAGGAGGCAGAGGGTGAGCACAGCACAGGTGCTACTGGCATCGCCCCACCACAGCACAGCACCCTGCAGTCTCCCTCCCCATCACTCCACACTCCCCAGAGCTTAGTGCCAAAATCCATCAGCACTTGTGGGCTGCCTTGCACCCCAGGCATGGGCTCTGTCCTGCAATGCAAAACCCCACTGCAGAGGGTAGGCTGTGTGCCGAGCAGTGCAGTGGGGGTCCCTGGGATCTGTGCTGAAAGGTTGGGATCACCCCTGTCCTCACCAGGCCCTGGCATATCATCGCCTCTGGAGAGACCTTGAAGGGGCCAGGTGGCTCAGCCTTCAAGGGTGCAGGCAGAGCTCTCTGCCCTTGGGCTGGAGTCATTGATGCCCATGGAGGGAGGGGGCTCAGCTTCTCCTCAGAATCCAGGTTTGAGCCCCCTGTGAGGCAAGGGGGGGGTCAGATCCTGCACACTTGCCTCTACCCCAGGGCTGTGCCATGCTTCAGCCTATCACCCCTAGCATCTTCCCAGGGCATCTTCCTTCCCAGGAGCCAGCAGCCTCCAGGGGCTCCTCAGAAGGACAGCAACCTCTGACCCTGGAAGCAGAGAGCTGCTTTTTGTTTTTTCCACATTTCCTCTTGGCATAGCCATGGGGATGGTTTTCCCAGCAGTAGGAAGAGGGCAACTGCTGGCCACTGGAATCCCTCAGGGCTGTGGGGAGGCCCTGCAGGGTGCTGGGCCCAAGGTGGGGGTGGTCAGAAGCCAGCCGTGCACAGCTCCCAGCCTTATTGGGACAAAGAATGCAAAAGGCCAGGATTTGCTACTGGCACCGATTCCCTTTCATGGCCCTGCAGTAACCCGGCCAGAGTGGGAGCCCCAGTAAACAGCCCGCCTTACACCCAGTTCCCTGGCTGGGGTGGGCATTGCCACCACTTGGCTAGGCAGCAATCGGCCCCCAGCTAGGGGTGGCCTTTCGCCTGGCCCTGTCCTGCACTCACATTCCTGGCCCAGCACACGTGGGCTGGAGTCATGTCCCCAGGGCTGCCTGCGATGTACATGCTGCAGGACAGGGGAGCAGGGGGGCCTTGGGGTGGCACTGCCCAGCTGGCAGGGGGACAGCTCTCATGTCACCCCCCTCAAGGCTACACTTACCCACTGATGGCCTCTCATGTCTCCCACCTGGCTCCAGCACCTGGCAGTGTATCCCAACATGAAGCTGTGGGAGTAGAGGGGCAGAGCACTCAGCTGGGGGTTACATGCAGTCCACCCATCAAGTTGGCTTCACCCACAGACTGCCAGCCCTGGGCAAGGAGGGCAGTGGCAGCTGCCACCAGTTTTGTACCTGGCTGCCAGCACTGGGCTGGCCTGGGATGAATTGCTCCCCTCTGGGGCTTTGTGACACACTGGGCTCTGGGGCGCTGGCAGGGCTGCCCAGGTTCCCTTCCTTCCAGGCTGCCTGGGGCTGACCCTGCTGCAGGTCCTCACCATCATCCTCAGGCTCTGGACTGGGCTCTGGGACTGGCTGCAGCGCCAGGAGCACGAGGTTCCCTGAAACCACAGCTGCGGGTGAGAAGAGTCTCTGCTCAGGTAGCCTGCAGCTGCCTGCAATGCATCCTGCAGCCCCTCCAGGCACCTGGCTGCCCTGCCCACCACTGTGAGATAGTATGCCCTCCATCGTCCTGCAACTGGCCCCAGGCATGCAACCCAGACAGGATTTTGCCATGGACATTTGTGGGAACTCACCCTGAGCACCAGGTTTCTGGGGGTCTCCTGCTTGCTGGCTGCACAGCTCCTGCATCCCAGCTGGGACATGCTCCTGCTCCACCACATCCTCTTGCTTGCGGGCCTGGGGGGAGTAGAACCAGCCCTGCTCCAGTCACCCACTGGGCCACCATGGCCCATTCCAGCCAGGGATGCATAGGTTGTGGACTCTTCCCATGCTATCCAGGTCGCTGCCTGCAGGCTGCTGGGAATTGACAAGCCAGTCCCTGCACAGGGGTCACAACAAGAGGCTCACAGGGGGACAAGTGTTCCCACACCCTGCTGCATCCTGTGGGCAGGGAGAGAGACAGTGTCTAGTGAAGGCGGACCCCAAACCTGCCCCATGCCTCCAGCCCAGGCACTCTAGGGCTCTGTGATGCAGAGAACATCCAGTTTTACAATACCGTGTCCCTGTCAATAGCACCTGCAGCTCTGCTTGGCAAATGATGAAATATTCCAAACATAGGACCACACGCAGGTGACAGATCTGTCTCTGACATAAGTCAGAGCAGGGTTGGGGTGTCCTGGTGTAAGCTAGGAAACAAGGTGCCAGTCCTGGCTGTGCCAGTGCCTCTAGCAGCACCATGACTCTAGGGCAGGGGGAGATGAAGAGGGGCCTGTACCCTGAGAGGGCACAGGAGAGCCAGGCCCCAAACCCAGGAATGGAAATGGCCACATAGAAATCAGCCAGATCAAGTGGAACAGCCCTTTCAGCTGCTCAGTGATCTCCCAGCCCAGCCAGGGCTTGGGGGCAGCATGGCAGCACATCCAGATGAGGAGGCAGACAGTGCTGAAAGGTGGCACAAGGCTACATGCCTTTGGCAGTCTCCTGCTACAGCCCTGGGGCAGGCAGAGGAAGAAGCAGGGCTGGACAGAGGCAGATGGGAGAACCCACACCTTCTTACCCGGCTGCGGGTACACCCATTGCTTCTCCTCTTCCCACCCTTGCAGGGCAACCCCACAGGGTTGGATGCAGAGATCTCCTACCACCACAGAGTCTCTGCAGTGTCATCCCTGCTGCACTGAAAACCCCAGTTTGTGCTCATTCCTTGCAGCTCTGCCCACCAGTTTATCCCTCCCCCATCCAGAAAGCTCCCAGCAGCTTCAGTCCAGAATGAGCTCTGGCCCCTCGAAGGCTAGGAGGAATAGCCATTATGAGAAGGGGGACAGGGAATTGAGGTTTCTACCCATGCAGGAAAATTGCTGCAGGAGAGATGAATAGCAGTTGCCTCCAAAGAGCCCCATCCCCAAGAACTGGAGCAGAGATGGGTGCACCATGCGCACCAGGGGCTCCCAGATCCCCATCAGGTAGCATCCTTGGGAGAAGCCCAAGGGGCACCCTGGCCTGAAGACCCAGCCCCAGCTCACCACTGCTGGGGCCATGCTGGCACAGCCCAGCCGTGTTTTCCCTGTCCCCAAAGACCCCAGCCCCACCTGTCTCAATCCCTTTGGGCAGGCAACCACAGCTTGCCCAGGGCTCTGTACTCCAGACAGGCTGGCACAGGAATCCCCATAAAAGGTGAAATCTTGAACAGTCCCACCCCCTGCAGTGCTCTACACACTCACCACTGAGCCTTTGGGCTGCTGGGCAGGGGCCTGCTTCACAGCCTCCCCATACCCACTCTCCTCTGGCCCAGCCAGTGGTGGCTCTGCATCGTCCTGCTGGCTGCTCTTCCCGCTTTTGTCTGTGCCTGGAGGCTTGGTGCTATCCTCACCACAGCTTTTTTCACTCCCGGTAAAGACTGGTGTTTCAGCATTGTCCCTCTGGAAGATTTTCCTTTCCCCAGGCACAGTGGGGGGCTTGGTGCCATCCCTTCGGCTGCTCTGCACATTCCCAGCCAGGGTTGCAGCTGAGTGGGAGCAAAGATGGTGTTCAGGAAGGAGCTGCCCACATCTCACACCTTCCAGGGCTTCCCCCCCAAGAACATGGGAATGGTGCCTCACCTTCAATCTCCTCAGCCCGCAGCTTACGGATGGCAGCTCGGATCAGCTTGCGCTCCTCATACTCACCCGCTGCCCGCAGCTGCAAGAGGGAAGGACCCAGGAAAGCCCCGGCACAGGGTGACCTGTGGTCAGCCCCAGCACAAGTTCCGTCCCAGCAAACAATCTGCCCCGGCACATGGTCGCTCACCAGTTTTGTCAGTTCCTCCACGCTGGTGATGGCCTCGAGCTGCTCAGACAAGGCAGCCAGGGCTGCCTGCTGCTCCTCTTCCAGGCGCCGGGACCTGAGCAGGGTGAGAGGAGTGGCCATCTGGGAGCTGTCACAAGTGCTTGCGAGCAAAGTCCCCTTGTGGGCAGCTGGCAGATCCAGGCAACAGGCCCCACCATGCACCAAGCTGCTCTGTGCCACGCTGCTCCCACCCTCATGTTCACTCAAATCTGTCCCAGCCATAGTGGGGCCAGGTACCGCAGCCCCCATCTCCCAGGGCAGAGGCAGGGAATGACCCCAGCTCACGACAGGACTCACTGTGGCCAATTCTCCTTGTTGTCCTGTCGGTGGCTGCTGCGTTCTGGGCGGAAGCGCTTGGATGCCAACGTCTCCTCGTCTCGCTCCAACTCCTGCCGCTGCAGCTCCCGGATAGCCGAGCGGATGCGGCGCCGCTCAGCCAGGTCCAGTGTGGCCTCCAGCTGGGTGCACAGGGCAGGGCTCAGCACTGGCTCTGGCTGCTGAGTCCCCATCTCAGCCCTGGTGCCGCCCTCTCCCACACTGCCATGAGTTGCCCACGCTCTGGACAAAGGCACTGTCTGTGTGTGGCACCCACGTGCCCAGTGTACGCTGCCCGGCACTGCCAGGCCCTTCAGGAAGTGGGCACGGCCCCCCCAGGACAGGATGCTGGAACCAGCCATAGTGAAGAGGGGCTGTCACAGTGGCACCGAGACCTCTGGGCATGTAAAGGTCAAAGAGACAAGCATGGGAAATGAACACCCACCAGTGGTCCTACTGCCTGCAAGGGTTGGTGCCCTGCAGCTCTGCCCCTCCCAGTAGCACCAGCTCTGGAATAAGTCCTCCTACCCATGCCAGTCCCTCCAGCAGCAAAGGGACAGGAGAGCCCATTCCCTTCTCATCCCCTGTTCCCCAGGAGGTGCTGGTTGAAAGGACCCCAGCATCCCACCAAGGAGTCAGCTTGTCCACCCTGCAGCCCTCCCCATTCTCATTCATTGCTAGCACATAGCAGGTGGCTCTTGGAACCAAATCCATGAGTGGGATCTGTTCTAAATCCAAGTCCAACCCTTTATTGTGTGGGAAGCATAGCCACAACTCACCCACAAATGCCCCTCATGAACATCTCACAGGCACTCCAGGTGCTCTTCAGCCCACCAAAGGCCAGCACCTGGCAAGGGCATGCAGAGCTGCTCCCCCTCTTCCAGATCAGGTCAGCCCCACTACCAGCTCCAGTTTTTCCAGAGCGCTATGAACACACCTCCTGATGTTCAAGGGGCAGAAGGCAGCCAGATATGCAGTGAGAGGCCAGTCAGGGCAGGCATGGCCCCACTATCCTTACACTGTCCTGCTGTAGGACATCAACACCACCCTAACATCAGGAACCCGGAAGGTGATTTTCCATGGAGCTCATTAAAATAAACCAAATGACCAACACCAGCTGCTGTCAGCATCAAGCTCCATTGTGCTGGGAGAAGCCATGGCTATGCCATAGGACAAGTGCATCAGTCCCTTCCCTTCCTATCCCATGGGCCACTGAGAGGCCACCCATGCAGGCTCTCCGGGTTCCGCTGCAGCAGGGATCCAGGGTTAGTCCCTTGACTGGACCTGAACTGAGCCACACTGCAGGCACCACACCACTACCTGTATGCAGACTTCTCTGCAGAGAAGCTATCTCCCTTTGCCCTCTCTGCTTGGAGTTTGGTGATATGGGAGGGTATTCCCATCTTAGTGAAGCCAGCAAGCACAGAGCAGGCACAGAGATGCCATGTGCCATCCCAGCAGCAGCCAAAACTGTTGTACTCTAACCTTTGCCAGCCACAAAGCCCAATAGGGAGCATTATCCTTCCCCAGCTGGGAAGATACTGGTGGCCAGGACTACCAAGCCCTAGGGCAAACCAACTCTATATAACACATAACCTTTGGGGGAGCTGCCTGGAGCCAGGGTGCTCTTTCCTTCCCACCCCAGCAGCCCCCACCACGCCAGCAGGCAGCACCATTCCTTCCAACAACCTGGCTAGACCTGAGGCCTGCAGCCCACTCTGGGCTTTTATCCAGAGCAGGCACCTCTGCCACCACAAGGCCAGGGAAGCAGCTGGGAAGAGCAGGAGCCACGGCACTGCCAGAGCAGTGGAGAGTGTTGGAGAGAAAACCAGCACCTCCATCCTCATGGGCCTCTCATTTCCCATCTGCCCTAGATGGCTGCTGGCATCCCAAGGATGCCACTACAGTGGGGACAACTATGACCACGAAAAAGGCATGGTCCAGCAGCAATGGCGGCCAGCCAGGAAGCCTGGCTCCCTGCAAACAGGGCAGCATAGATGGGCTGGGAAGTGGTGGAATTTGGTTCAGCTCAAAATGAGGGGATGAAGGCAGAGCTTTGTGGTAAGGACAAGCTCTCCCTGCAGACATCCAAAGGCTTTGAGAACAGGAAAACAGTCCTCAGCTGCATATTGGGTGGCCAAGGCCTTGGCTATTCCCTGAATAAGCTGCTGGCAGTGAGTGGCTTGGCCCAAGCAGCTGGGTCAGGCTAGCTGGTTGGGGGAGAGAGGAGAAGGGGCGTGTACACAGCAGCTGCAAAAGTCGTGAGTGCCAGGAAAGGAGGACACAATGCAACACCACCCCTGCAGACACTGGTGCAGAAAACATGCTGGCACCAGTGTGTGCTGAGTGGCACCCACATGCCAGCTCTGGGGTCTGCCCTATCCAGGAGGCTCCAGCTGGGACCTGACATGCACTCAGGTCCTGGAAGGCTTCTCCCCACAGGAGAAATGGCAGGGCAGGAGAAAATGCCTTATTCCAAGCCCACGTCAGCAGGGAGCTAGAATGAGGCAAATGAGCAGCTTTGGAAGCGCCGTAGCCAGTAGCAAGAGAAAGCATGACGGAAACCACAACAGCTGTGAAGGACCAAGGGGCCCAACCCTGCCAGCACAGGAAGACTCAGGGATCGGCACATGCCGGGGGCCTCATGGGCCCTGCCCAGCTGCCAGCAAATTAATGGTTCCAAGCAAACACCCTCCTCGGCACACAGAGTGCCTTTGTGAAAGGGCACTGGCACAGCACCCATAGGCTGCTTCCCCACTGATGCCCAGCACAGCAGTGCTCACAGCCCTGGTGCAGTGGGCAGCTCCCCCAGGAGGGCTGCAATTACCCTGGCATCCCCCATGGCTCTTTGGAGTGCTGCAGCACACAGCAATTTGGAGGCTGGAGCCTGGCCACAGGGAAACTGCTTTGGGACATCTGATGAGCCTGGAACACTGAGCACCACCTACAGCCTGAAGCTTCACTGGCACCTTTAGAAAGAGCCATGGGGAGCATGGCTGCCCCCCGGGCAGAGGAAAGGAGGAAGGACACTGGATGACAGGGATATGGCAGGGATGCAGTGCTTCTCAGGGCCATTGAAGATTTGCCAAAGGCTACTGGGTATAAGAAGAAGGGGATCTCATGGCAGCAACTTTTCTAGCTCAAGCCTGCCCTGCCTCTGTCTCCAAAGGTATTTATATCCTCCTTAGTCAACCAGACTAAGAGTTGGAGAGGCTGGGAGAGGGAAGCATTCCCCAGCCCAAAGCTGGCAGACCTCAGCCTGGAGCTCAGTAGAGCTGTAAGCACTCAAACAATCTCTTGCTTCTGGACATCCACCTAATGTCCACCCTGCAGTAGCACCCACCCCATCCCCCACAGCTCCCTCCTCCAGCTTCTCCAAGACCTTGGTCTCCTTTATGCAGCACCATTGGTTCATCACAACCGGCCTCCCTGGGACTGGGATACCAGTGGGCAGCTGGGGAGGGAATCATGCAGATGCCTATGGCAGGAGTTGCAGGGCAGGGGCTTCCTGGCAGCTCCCAGCCCAGCCAGCACAGGAGTGAGGGGGCTGCAGGGACCTCCTCAAGTCCCCCAGCCTTCTTCTTTCAGTTTCCCTGGGGACATTAGATGCTGCTGCCTAGGCGTCACTTGAGACAAATGAGGAGAAGCAAGGCAGAGTGGAGAGCTGGGGAGAGCAGAGAAGACGGGAGGAAGCTGTGGGAGAGGCAGTTTTCCCTTATATGGACTAATCCTCTTCCAGCTGAGTGGAGCCAAAAACCTAACCAGAAGAAAAATAATTCCTTCCCTGCCTCATGCCAGCTCAGTTGAGGCTCTCCCCAGCTTGTGCCACACAGCACAGGGAAATGTGGGTCACAAGCACAGTGCTCTGGGAAGGCGAAGCTTCAGCATGTCGAAGAAAAAGCATCCATAGAAGCAGTTCTTGCTGCAGGATGAGATCCACCTCCCTGGGCTGGCCAGACACCAGGAACCCACTGCTCCTGAGGCTCCATCTCAGATCAGAGACCTCGGCTGGGATGTGGCAGAGCTGGAGCACTGGCAAGATGGGAAGACACTCTGACCATCCATCCCCGTGCCTCTGGATAGATGGCCCATTGGCCCCGAAATCACCCCACGAGAAGCAAGTGGGGTCCTCAGATCGAACCACGGGCAGGTCTGCATGTCGTCACTCCGAGCTGGCTGAGGGCTGCAGGACAGAAGGCTCAGCCGGGGGCAGCCCCCGTGCGGACCCACTGCACAGCCCTCACTTCCCGCCGGCATCCCGACTCTTTCCTGTACCAGCAGAGCTGCCTTCCCGGCTGACTCAGCTTCCTGCTGTGACTATTCCCCATCGCTGGCCCGGGCCACCCCGGCTCAACCCCCAGGGCAGCCAGCATAGCCCTAGCCCCGGGCCGGAGGTCCCCGGGGTTGCCCAAAGCCGGGCACTTGTAGGGGCTTCCCGGGACACCAGACCCGGCTGAGTATCCTGAGTCCCTTTTCGGGACACGGAGGCCCTCGTCCTCCAGAGCCCACCGGCCGCGGCAGCGCACGACTGCAGCTCTCGCTCCTGGGGCAGCGCTCCGGCCGGTGGGTGCCCCAGGAGCCGCCGCGCAGGAGGGGATGGGATGCAAAGCCATTCAGGCAGAGCCCGGGAAGTGCGCCTGGCACAGCGCCAGCTCCCCGGCAGCGCGGGAGCCCGCAAGGAGACAGCGGGGAGCAGGGAACTGTGCCAACATCGGGGAACGATTCCCCGGGATCCGCCGGCCGAGAAGATGGAGCCGGGACAGGCGGTACGGCCAGGCGTGGTTGCGAGCAAAGGGCCAAAAGCGGCCAGAGCAGCGGGGCCAGAGTCTTCGGAATCACCAGAGCTCGTGCTGGAGCTCACCCCGGCCCAGAGCCCGACCCAGGCCAGTGCGGGTCCCTCCAGGTGCTGCCGCCTGGGACCAGCGCTGGATCTCCAGCGCAACAACCGCTCCCAGAGATGGCTCCAGAGTCCCCCGGCCGAGCAACAGACCCGAGGCCCGCCCGGTCTCATTCTGCCCGCGCCTGAGACAGCGGCCCCCGGCCCGGGGGTGTTCAAGGAAACTCCAGGCACGATCTACCCCCGGAACCGCCGCGGGCGCGCACCGTACCCAGAGACCCAGAGCAGTCTGGGGACTTACCAGCTTCCGCAGCGCTCCCTCGTCCATCCCGAGGAGACTCTCCTGAGACATCCTGCCCGTTGGGCCCGGGCTGCTGCGGCCGGGACCCGGTGTCGGCCGAGACAACAAAGCACGGCCGGGGCGGCGCGGCCCTGCGCTGGGTTCCACTGCGCTCCCGCCCCGCCCCGCTCCCCTCCCTTTCCCGACTCCGCTCCGCTCCCGTTCGTGCTCCCAATAGCGCCGCAGGGCCACCGCTTCCCACCGCCCCGCCTCGCCCCGCCGCCGCCAGCCCGGCCCGGCGCCGCCCCGCCGGACCTACGGGTCCTGTATCCCGGTGCCCAGCCCTGTTCTGGCACCGTGTAACAGCAGCCGTGCCGTACCATGCTGCGCCGCACTCACTCCCGTCCCGGACCCCACGCCGGTGCCGGTGTGGCAGAACTCGGGCCTGGCCACCTTGAGGTAGCCCCCCAGGGTGTATCGCTGCCCCCAGAGTGTCCCCGAGCCCAGCCGGGCCGCGGGGACTCCCCACCCGCAGGAGCTGCTGCGCCCCTCGGCTTGCGGGATGCGGGGCAGAGAGCCACCAGCACCTCCTGCCCAGAGGCCCTCCCCACCGGGCCCGGGGGATCACACCGTGGGATGCCCCTGCATGATCTGGGGAGCTGTTTGAGCTGCTCCCTGACACCGCTGCAGGATTAATGCTCAGGGCACCCCCAAAAACTTGTGAAGGCTCCCTGAGGATATGTTTTGCCCCTCACATGGTCCTATTGCTTGCTCCAGCTCAGAAGCTGCTTGTGGTGTCCTTGTGCTTACTGGTGTCTTTATCCTGTTCCAGGTCCTAGAAGGCAGTTCCGGGACAGCCAAGCCCTGGTGTCGAGAGGTTCCCCTGGAGACCCCAAGCTCCTCACCTGCAGTTGAAGTGCAGCCCTGCTCTGTAGAGGACAAACTTGTTGAGGCTCAATCTTGTTTCTGGGCAAAGGCCAGAAGTATTCCCTGGAGAGGACTAAGTACCTGACATAACCCAGAGGTGTTGTGGGCTCTGCAAAGCAGGCAGTGGCCATCTGCCTCCAGCTCCTAGGTGGTGGGAGAGGTGCTGCTCCTTGCCTTGTCCAGCAACCCAGAGACTAAGGGGTTCTCCAGAGAAGATCATAGAGATTAAGTTCACTGCTTTTCTGGGAGTTCCCAGCGATCTGGGAAGATGGATGGGATGGAGCAGGACCACAGCATCATCTGACACAGGGAAGAACCCACCATGTTAGGCCAGAAAGATGAGGTGTGGTAGAGGTACCTAGAAGGTCCAGCAGTTTCCATACTGGGAGTGTTGGTTCAGATGTCTCACTTCAGGCCTGTTTGCCAGGGTGGGTCTCCAGCTGCACTGGCATCCCAGAGCCCTCTGCTGCCCTAGGTTCCTCAGCAGCTCTCCACTCTCCAGGCCTGAGCAGCATTGGGCTCCACTGGAGCATGACAGCCCCTGCCCAAGCAACTACACTAAAGCCAACACCTCCAAGCACTGTGCCATCTAACATAGCATCACCCTCTGCCAGACTCAGCAGCAACATCATCTTCACTTGCTGGATGATCCCTGCCATGTCTGCCACAGAGCTGCCACACAGGGGTCTGGGGTCTGCCGTGCCCTCAATCTCTGCTGTCACACAGCCCCTCAGGGACCAGGCACCAGCACACTCAGGGTTCTGCATCACTTGCAGCTCTGCTGTCATGTGGGAGCAGGCACTGCTACATACCAAGCTCCTGGCCTTCAGGAAGCACAGCTGGCCGCAGCTCACCTGCCCTTGAAGTATGGGGGGGACCGCACTGCCAACCTTAAGCTGTTGAAGTTACATCAGGTTTGTTCCCCAGCCCCTCTGCCAGCAGCACTGAGCAGGGCAATGGATACTGATGTGTGGCTGGCAGCATGGATGGGAACCTCCCTTCCCTGCTGTATGCTGGCATTGCCAGATGGATCTGTGCATGGTCTTCCCATATGGAGCACCTGGAAGCAGAAGCATGCTGAGCTTTGTGGATAAAGTAGCCTTGTGTGCACAGCTCTCAGCATGTGCAGTGGCACTTATCCTGCCTGTGTTCCCACTGGTCTGCACCACTCCTGGCTCCATCCCCCCAGGTAGTGATCATGCCACATCCTCAATGACCCACTGCCACATCCCCAGGATCACCACCCACCACACAGCATATGCGGGGCTCCCCGGGGGTGAGCCAGCCAAGCACAGACTCCAGGCAGACCTCCTTATTCCATGAAGTGGAGCAAGGAGATATTTACAAACCCCTTGGAGAGCCCAGGGCTCCAGCTCCAGGCCTGTCTCTGGGAGGGCTGGGGGGAGGCTGCCCTGTGTGTTTGTGAAGGGCATGTGAGGGACTGATCTCACCAGTTTGCAGCAATCACAGCATGCTGTTGTGTATTCTGTGCTGACAAAGGTGGTCATATTACCCAGCAGATGGATGAACCTGCATCAAGGGGCAGAGGCCTGGGTGGGTGCACAGGTCCTGGGGGCTCCCTCAGCCAGGGGACAAGTGCAGCAAATGGAGGAGAGGCAAGAATCCTTTGGGTTCCCTTTGGGGATGCTAAACATAATGTTAAATAGCAGTGATGGAATTTTGTTGTGCAAGCATATGTTTGGAACTGGTCTGGGCGCCTGCCTGACTCAGAGATGGGACAATGCAGACAAAGGTAGGGACATGACTGTAGTGCCAGGCAGGGAGAGTTAAATCAACTCAATTCAATTCAATTCAATTCAATTCAATTCAAGTCAATTCAATCTCATTTGGGGTATAGCCCTTTGGACACAGGAGCACAGCGTGGGGCCAGCATTACCCTGCTGTTCTGGTAGCACAGACCCTCTGGCAGTGCAGGGCCACACAGGCTGCAGTGGGCAGAGGAGGGTCCTGGAATCCATCTCTTCTTCCTCCTGAAGCTTTCCTGGTTTCATACCTACTCTCCTGGGAACTTCTGACATGCACAAACCTTTGTCCATCCCACTGTCCACACACCCAATATTTTGTGACTGCTCCCAAAATCACAAATTGGCTTGACCTGGCTGACCTCAGTCCTGGAGGAAGCCAGGGAGGGGAGACCTGTCACCCCAGGTGGATGTTTGGGCCAGGCACCCACTCCTGGCTGACCAAAGCAGCAGGATGAGCTGAGGAAGAGGGGCGGGGGGGAGGAGGAGGAGGAAAAAGGGAAGGAGAAGGACAGTTCTTGGCTGCTGTTTGCCCATGGCATGCACATGTGAACCCTGATGCTGCCACTCCTCTGTGTGCTGCCAATAGGGCAGCTCCCACAGGACACCATGCTATTATCAACAGTGACATCATGGTGGCTGAGTTTTGGAGCTCTCAGAACTTCTTCCCAGGGCCTCCCATGGCAGAGTACCCCCGTTGTTCCCAGCTCCTCTGGACAGGAGAAAAGCTCCTCCATCTCCTTGGGGCTCCAGGAGAAACTGGGCTTTCCCTGCCTCCTCTTCCTCCTCTCTTGAGAATTGCAGCCGTGGGTGTGATGATGTGCCAAGATCCTCCTTGACAGTAGGTCCCTGGGAACTATGCAGCGTGTTTAATTCAGAGGCTGGCATGAAGAGAGGCCAGAGGAGCAGGACCTGGAGTGGATGTAGTGCTGTGCCCTCTGAGAGATGGCAGAACCTGGACATGGGCACACCCCAGAGATGGGTCAGGACAAGGGATGGGTTAAGGGCTGCCCTTGGGTGTGGATGGAGGCTGGGCAGCACAGTGGCCAGGATGATGCACAGGAAGGTGTCCTGGGGCACACAGTGCAGCTGGAGGGCAGTAGCAGCAGGAGGGCAGCAGTATGGCAGCTCTGCTGCAGCCAGACCAGCCACAGGGACCACCTGCCTGCACAAAACTGGTGCCACTTGCTTAGGACAGGGTACTCATGCCTAAACATGTCCCCATTTCTCAGGCATGATTCACATCCTGCTAGGAGCCAGGGCAGGACCAGGTGTGATGGATCCCTCACATCCTGCTGCTGGCAGAGGCACTGGGCAGCCTCCTACCTGCCTGGGGGTGCTGTTTCATCTGGGATAGGAAGGAGCCATGTGACAAGACAGGTCCCACTTTTGGGGTGCTACATTGCCCAAGGAGGACCAGTGCTGCCACATACAGAGGGCTCCAGTTGTCCCACTTGGCTGGCTGGTATGGGGACCAGCATGTGGAAAGCACACACCACTTCTCCATGAGCTAGAAGCAATTTGCCCCAGGTGTGGGTCTTGGGGGCTGGATCTCTGTTGTGCCTCTTTACCTGCATAGGGGAAGAGAATGGGCAGGTCTATCCCTCTGTCTGCAGGCTCTTGTCTGTTGCTTGTGCTGGTACAGCAGTAATGCTGGTGAGTACTCTGGGGCTGTCTGCTCAGGACATGCACCTGCGCTCCTGGTGGAGCCTCTCCAGAGGGTAGATCCACACACGAGGTGCTGGGTTATCGTCCTTCCTGTCCATGCCCACCCCGGTCCAGCTCAGTTTGTGCTGTGGGGGTTGCAGCACTAGGGCACTGAACTCCTGCCCCACCACAGCCTTGGCTTGTAGGAGTTAAAGGCCAGATAAGTGAATCCATTTCCCTCCAGTGACCTTTGGCCCCTGTCCTGCACAGAATCCCCCAAGTATCCTGAGAAGCGAGCACAGTCTGTCCCATTCCCTGCCATGCCACAGGAGTCAGTGGGTCTATCCTTCAGCACTACATCCGCCACAGGAGCCTGGTTCTGCTTCTGCTGCAGTGCCTCTGACACAGCCTGCACCTGGGCACCTCTTGGCCATGAGTCTACCTTGCCTGTGCCCCAGGAAGGAGGGGAGAGGGAAACACTCTCAGTACTCAGCACTACAGGAGCCCAGGGCACTGCATAGCACCCCACAGTGCAGGATGCAGCCACAAGCCATGTCCACCAGAAGCAGCAGGAGCCCTCAGGCAGAGGCTGCCGTGGAACTAGCACCTGCTCAGGACATGACTCCCCAGGCTGCAGCCTGTTCCCTGGCAGTGGGCCCAGACAACTAGAGTGCTTGAAAACTATCAGGGCCTTGATGTCAGCATCTCCAGCTACCACAGGGCTGCTAGCCTGCAAAGAAGAGTGGGAACCTCCCTTCCCTTCTGTATGCTGGCATTTCCAGATGGATCTGTGCATAGCAACATGTGTACCCAGGCTGAGCGCAATGGTCCCTGTCCTGCTGCACAGCCGCTGCTGCCAGGGCCTGCAGAGGCACTCTGTGGCATCTGATCTTCCCACGGAGCTGTACCCCTGCTTAGATGGCACTGGTAGGCTGCAGAGTTTCCCCTCCAGCCTGCCCAGACCTCCAAACGTCCCTTGTCTGACCGTCCTTCCTCCAAGGGGTTGTATTCCTCCTGCCGTGCTGACCCACAGGACTCTCATCCTGCTTTTCTCTGCTCCTTGAGCAGTGGTAAGAAACAGGGTCCCAGGGGGACCTCAGCTCCTGGCCACAGAAGAAGCTCCACCTGAAGCTGGAGAGAAATATCCCACAGAACTGAGGGAGGCTCCAGCTCATCTGCAGCTCTGGGATCTCACATGAAGCCCTGGCTGTGTGTTACACTGGGGGAGGCTGCTTCAGTATTTCCACAGACAAGACATTCCTAAGAGGTGACCTGACAGCAAGCTTCCCTCCTGCCATTCCAATTTCTCTGTCATACTGAATGAATGCAGCTCTTTTTTTTTTTTCCTTTTTGAGACACCTTAAAAGCCCATAAATCAAATGTTGAGATCTGCTGTGGCCAAGAAAGGAAGGATTTGGAAAAAGAACAGGGGTTCAGGAAAGATGCCACTCCTGGTCACTTACCCCTAAAACCCAGGACCCAGACATCTTCAAATACTGCTTAGCCCAAAGAAGAGAAGGCTCTAGGGAGACCTTCCAGAACTTAGTGAGGGCAGGTAGTGATAGGATAAGAGGGAATGGTTTAAAACTGAGAGAGGAAAGATTTAGATAAGATTAGGAAGAAATTTTTCCTTGTGAGGATGGTAAAGCACTGGCACATTGCCTAGAGAAGCTGTGGCTGTCCCATCTCTGTAAGTGTTCTGGGCCAGGTTGGACAGGTCTTGGAGCAACCTAGGATAATGGAAGGTGTTCCTGCCCATGGCAGGGGAATGAAATGAAATGAGCTTTGAGGTCCCTTCCAGCCTAAACTATTTTGTGAAACACACTAACCCTTTCAGGGCTTTCTCTGAAGACTAGAGCAGCCATCTGCATCTCCAAAAATCCTGCCTGTCAGTTAGGGGTTTTGACCACCAATATACTGGGAAGAAATAAAGGAATTGTTTTCCAGACTGCCCTAAAAAGTGGCTTTATTTACAAACTGTATGTCAACAGCAAGATGACTCTTCTTGCAGGGATAGATTTGGGGAATGTCCCCCAAATCACTGGGACTAGAGACCAAAGTAGTGCTACTGTGTCACAGGCAAGTGCCATTTGCCATAAGCAAGGCCAAACAGACTTGGGTAGAGGTGGCCAAACCCCCTGGACTGCCCAGGTCCTCTCTGCAGCCTTGTGCCAAGGCAAACAGAGTGTTTGTCCTGGAGCTGTGACACTGCCTGCATGGAGGGAGACAGAGCCCCAAGTGCAGGGTTCAGCATGGCCCACACTCACAGGCTGGCTGCAGGCAGCCATGGCTAGAGACAAAATTTCACCTCCAGGACTGAGGAGCAGGGGACAAATCTGCCTCAGCACTCAGAAGTAGCTCTCTTGTGATCACTGGCAGCATGGAAACCGCATCGCAGACACCAGTGCTATGTGACCCCAAGAAACCTGAAAGCTGTAATGTTATGGAGCACCTGTACATGACCAGACCTGATATTTGCTAATGAGCCACATCACACACTGACGCAAGTCAGTTGGGTGTGCTTCTCCCAATGGGTCATGTCCTACCAACAGGTGGAGGGCCTGGCTGTCTGTCAAACCTCTGGGCTTTCTGCTGCCTCATGGCTGCCCCAATGCTCCAGAACTACCATGTCCTTATGGATCAAGAGGATGAGGTTTCATCTGTTACTCTCTGGTGACACATCTATTTGCCTCTGCACCTGTCTCAGGCAGAGGCCCTTCTGTCACATTTACCATGTAAACTATTTCAAGACCAGACTCTTTTCTGAACATATTTTCTCCTTATAGACACTTGATTCTCCCCAGAACAGTCACAAGGAATTAAGAAGACTTGGAAAAATATTCCTGAGTATATTCTTCAGGGCTGCTCCTCCCCAGGACCATCCTCCTTTCCTGCAGCTCCATGCTGTGTCCTCTTGCACTACCCAAATTTTGTGGGCTCCCCATGAGTAGATATTTCTTGGCAATACTGCACCTTCTGTGTGCAAAACATCAGATGTTTTCCTAGCTGTAATAAATCTCACTACTTACTGTTCTTTTCCATTATTTTTATAGTGGTTTGTAGAATTTTCTCTGATGCATAGCTGGCTGCACTACCAACATCCTTTTTTGGTTCTCTCCCTGCTTTGCACAAGCTCAGATATGAAAGCTGTAGACTGGAGACCATCTGTGTAGGGAGAAATACTCTCATGCCAGGGCTTTGCTTCTTCTTGTCTTCTCGTCTTCTTGTCTAGATGGCTTACGTAAGAAAGAACCAAACAGACATCTGGTTGGGAGTTTTCCCTGCCCAGCTGTGATTCTGCCAACACCTGCATTGGACTCCTAATCTTTGCTGCTATGCCTAATATACAACAGGCAGGGTGAGCTGTTGCATTAAAATGCCCTATCCATACACAATGAGATTCACAGAGCTTTTCACAGAATCACAGAATAGTCTGAGATGGAAGGGACCCAGAAGGATCATCAAGTCCAACTCTTAAGTGAATGGCCCATAGGAGGACCAAACCCACAGCCTTGGAGTTACTAGGACCATGCTAGTAACTGACCAGCTGAGATTGCTCGTACTCCATTCAGCATTTCACATGTGATCTCCAATTAACTTTGGAGATAGAAGATTAATTTACCCACTGGAAAGCCAGTATGAACAAGTATGCAGCAAAAACTCCCACCAGCATCCCATGATGCTCTGCTGGCTCCCCATTAAGTGCTTTCCCATCCTTCCCTTTTCTGGAGGTCATTCTCTTAAGTCCCAACTTCAGTCACTGAACTACAGTCAACTGCAGCTCCATCATGTATGGCGGTTACAAACCAGCACTTTGCTCTTTTTGACTCATTTACAGCTGTCAGGTGCATCCCAATCCAGCTATGTCCTTCCATGATACTCCTTCTCCCTCCTCAGTGGTATGATGGCACACAGAGAAATCTTAAAATAACCTTTCACAAAAATTCTGTCATTCCTCGCAAGTTGTGCCCACAGTTCAATGTCTCTTATGCTGTGTTTGGTCCCTCAAGAAGCTGGTCTGCCTGCCACCCAAACCATGCCCCATTCCTGTCCCTACTCCAGTAGCTGTGATGCAGGACACAAAATCCAGCTGCCACAAAGCAAAGCTTCTCCCAGTCACCTCACAGCATTTATGTTTTATTCTTAATGCCACACACCTTTAACATTCTCCATATCAGCAGGTGGTATTACAAGTCTCCTTCTCTTCTCCCAGTACCTGTTAAGATGTTCCTGGCCCCAGGTACACATGGTAAAGTGAACCAGCAGAATAATGAAGGATATCATCAACATCCACCAAGATCATAAAATGGATCAAAGTCTCCATCTGATGTTACAAAAATTCCTCACAATTCTTAAGATGCTCCTACAGTGGACTTCTCAAACCACCCCATGGAAACACAGCAGGTACTGCCAGACTGGTCACTGAGGAAACACCACGGAACGCACACTAACTGCCAAACTTCCCACCGAAAGCAAAAAGAGCAGGCAGCTTGTCCCACCAACTACCATGTGTGACAGACACCATTACTCCAGGTTCCCTCGAACCCACATCCTATGCCTAGTCTTGTGGCTCAGCCTCAGTGGCAGCAGGAGCATCCAGTTGGTCCAAAACCCATTAGCTACACCTCAACACGAGGCTGGGGTGGTGGGCTCCCTGCTGAATGTGCTTCCCTGTGCTGGGCAAAACTTGCACCAACATGCTGCATGCTGTTAATTCTCTTGAATCCTTTGGCCTCCAGTCCTCTCATTTTTCTCCATGTTTCAGGGAAGCACTTGCTCAAGAGACACCCAGCTCCTATCAGTTACCGGCATCCCAAAAGGAAGTTGGGCTTCACACATCTGCATACCTGGAAGCTGGTGCCTGCTCGTTCCAACAGCTACAGCCCAGCAGCCTGACCTCAGCTCTGCCACAAACCTGGGAGAGGGGAGAGTGTGGCCAACCACTTGTGTGCTCTGATGGCAGTCATGCCAAGGTGCATCCCTCAGTGCAGGCTCACACTCCTCTCTGCCTGGTGCATCACCAGACCATGAATCCAGCAGACACTTGTGAACACTGCAGAGCCCTGGGTGCAGGGCAGGATGTTTCTCCACAGCAGGGACCATGTGGTGTGCCTAAAACCCTTTCCACACTATGAAACTGGGCAGCACCTTTGCCATCCAGTGGGAAGGCAAGTCCCTCAACAAGCAAAGGCTTTGGAGAACCTCAGGGAGGAGCAGGCAGGGACAAATTCCAGTTGTGGCACTTGACCCACACTGCCTGCTATTCACTATGCTGTGAGCTCCAGAGATCTCACATGCTCTGAGATCTCACGGCCTCTCTTTCAAGGGCTCCCCGTTCCTGGCAAGTGACCCTTTCCCTGCACAGCTGATGCAGGGAGGCTTGGTTTCTGCCCCCTAATGCTCCCATCCTCTTCCGATGTGTGTTCTTTCATACTCCTCATTTGAAGTGTATAAGTCAGATGGAAAACTCTTCCCAGGATTAACTAAGGTAAATTCTTTTCTCCCCCTTGCTACGACAGTGGCTGGATTAAGACCTTAGCTATATGTGAACAGTGGAGGGAAGCCCACATCATGGCCAGAACCTGAGCCACATAATCAGCCAAGGATTAAATCTCTATGGGACAGGGAAAGGAAATACTATCTTAGAGCAAAATATTTAGATTCTGTGGAATATTGGCTAATTACAATATTTCTCTTCAAAGTGAACATTTATTAGAACACTGAAACAAATATTTGAGAACACTACCAAAGCCTTGAGTAATTCCTGAGCAAAAGCGTTCCCTCATTTTTCAGGCAGCTTCCCCATTTAGTGTTTGGAGTTGGGATGACTTCAGGTGGGACTGAGGTGTACTGACAAGTCTGGTGGCATACACTCCTGTGGCCTGGAAATGCTGAATCCCTCCTGGCAAGGGTCACCTCCCAGTTTGAACCAAACGGCTGGGTGTGCTGGAGTGTGGGGTGTGCTGGAGTGCGAGACATGCTGTCAACTTCCAAGACCCTGCCAGCAGCAGCTTGGGAAAAGGCCTGCAGAGTTCTTCCTCTGTCTTTCAGTCCTGTCTGGGGAGCTGCAGAGGGACGTGGACACAAATGAGATTCCTTAAATGGCCTTTTCTGAGATTCTGATGAACTGAGCTGCTAATTTAAGTCACACTCACAGCTGCCATGTCAGGAGACTTGTTCAGTGATGCTGGGGGTCACATCCCACTACCATGGCGGCAGAAGCAAGGCAAACCCACCCGCAGAACCCTAGCAGATTTGGTGTAATGCTCCCAAGCCCACCCTGGCCCCAAACAGCTCCGTCACATGCTTTGCCTTCTATTTTGCCCCCATTTCCCCCTACCATGTGAACAACCTAGCCCAATTCTTCCTCTCTCAGGCTCAATTTCTGCTGATTTTGCACCCTTGTTCAGTGACTGTAGCCTTGGTGAGTGATCCCAGTCAGGCAGCACTGCTGATACTCATCCCTTTGTCTGGCTATTTCTTGCTTTTCGCTCAGCCTTTGGAAAGGGCTGGCATCTCTTTGGCCTAGCAGTCACCCCTCCATTTAACCTCAGCCCAGAGCCAGACACTTCCTTTAAATTTTGCACTACTGTCATTAATGCTGGTATTTTCCTACATTTCAGCCAGTGCCACCTGATGCAACACCAAAACTGACTTTCAACACAGGCTGGAGTCTCTTCATTGGCTTTCACATACCCATTATCCCACATGCCAGTAGGAGACAAGCCACCACGACACTCCTGTGAGCCTATGGATACTCTGCTCTTCCTTACATTAGGTGGGGCAGGGTTAGGGAGGGAGTTTGGGAGAGGCACACAGGCAAAACAACTTTCACAAAATAAAATCCATTGTCTTTTCAAAATATTATACAGATGATGTATTATGCAGATCACCAATGCAGGACAAAGAAGGGAGGCTTAGGACATATTGAACAAGCAAGATGATATCACACATCCTCCAAATGGATGGGATTATAGGATTGATGAGGACTGGTGAAACCATCATGAGATGATCCAACTGTGCAGATAAAACATTTCCTGACTTTGTTTCTCTTAAAGAAAATAATTAGGTTTGGATGGAAGATCTGAGTAACAAGAAATAACTTCAGGGTGAAGTTGCTGAAAAAATGACACTGCCTCACAGATTCTTTTTTTCACCTCCCAAGAACTTCCCAGCTTCCTGATAGTCCGAGCTCGGGCTAGGGACAGTCTCCAGAGCTGTGTACTGACAGAGTGCTGACATCTTTTTCCTACAGTACTTCTGCTCCTCACACCATCTCTTGACTGCCAGACTGACCAGCTTCCCCCAAACCATGACATTCCAGGGAATATATTACACATCTGTGAAGTTCCCCTCATTCTCTCCCACCAAGGCAGTCAGCTCTTCATGTTGATGTCAGATTCCTATAAGGCAGAAGGGCAGCCCAGGGCTCTCATGCACCTACCACTTGTCTAGAGCTAAAGCTAGGAGAGATGAATGCCTTCCGAGATGACAAAAGACATTTGATCCATGGTGGCATTCTCAGCAAATGCTAGAGGAGCAGTTATCTAGTCATCACTGAGAGATGCTTTGATGGAAATGACTGGCTAAGCCCTGCTCTCTCTGTAGCACTCCCCATGTGTGTTCTGTACCAGATGTGGTGATTCATCTGTTCATCTCTTCATTGGTACCACAGCTCAATCTACTTGGATGCTGCTCCCATAAGACACCCAAGATTTTCCCATTACCTTTTCATTATAAGAGTATGTTTTTGGTTGCTTTCAAGTTGCCAGACTGAAATTACCTGAACTACCCATGTCAGGCACACATCCATCAGCCTGAGTTTAACAGACACTCTGAGTTTGACCAAACCTAGAAGAAACACAGTCCACATATTTCAAATAATGAGACAGGAAAAACTATTTATTCATAAAAGGAATTGTACTAGTTAGTTACCTTGTTAAGAAGCCTGCACACCTTCTTATGTTGGTTGAAGCCACTAAAAACATCATTGTTACAGCTCAGAGCAGAAAGCCTCTGGGCTTGGGTCCTTTGCAGCATCCCTGTGGACCCTTTTGGACCTCGACCAAACGATTAATTTCTGACAGTGAGTTCATGCCATCCATAACTCTTTCAAGTTTGTGGGGAAAAGTCTTGTAAGACACCACGATCGCTCCTTTGCTACCATCTTCTTGTAGGCCCTTCTGCCTGTCTTTCCTGCCAAGGCATAGGGTGTTTTCTGCAGTAGGACCGAGGTGGTGACATGATGCTGTAACAGCTGTGACATTTTTTTCATGTTATTAATTCATTAATCAAACCTGGGCTCAGGACACTGGGAGCCTGACTGGCAGTAGAGAATCCTCCCTGTTCACCATTCTGCTGACAATTCACTCCAAGATGTCTCCCTGCTCTCAATCACCCTTTCTACTCTTCTGCAAACTCATTTACAAAGTAATTCGTGACAACCAGTGTCTCACTGAGAATGGTACCTAGACTGAAATAACAAATTTAAATCCATGGTGTGACATTCCCTGAAAACAAAGCATTGAGAGATTGACACCTGGCACTACAGAAAAGGTCTCTGAACTGCTATGCCAGTACCTTCCACATGTAGGCACTCATCTTTGAACATCTTGCTCTGCATGTCTTGTAAGGACTGATACACAGACTGTTCATAAAACTACTGTTCATAAAACTACTGCAGAATTTAGGCTTCCCAACATAGGAGAAAAAGACACTTCCATGAAGAGAGGTCCAACTTCATGATACTTACGTTTAGTCAGCAAATTGCTTTGCTACTTGATGCAAACGATGGAGAAGCTGGGCAGACGTGCCTATGAACACAAGAAACAGGGCTGCCTCAGGTCATACAGGGAATAACTCCTTACTAGGAGAAGCCAGGAGGAAAACAGTTCCTTCTAAATGTTTGACTTCAGAGTTGTGTTCTTCGATTGTATTGAATTGACATGGAGATACAACTCATGCCCAAGAAAAGGAATGCTTCTGATGCGTTTTGACATAGCTCTTCTCTGTGAGTGAGACTGGCATGCTCTGTCTAAAGGAGAACACCTCACGTTGGAGGCAGCAGCATTCTGTACTCACAGCAGAAGTTCCCATTCTGTACTGGGAGACAATGAGAACTCATCACACAGCAGAGGCAGCATACGGCATGACATGAAAGAATTAATCAAAAAGCTGTGAGGCAACATGGCTTCAAGCCCATTAAAGGAAGCTGCTTTGAAATTCTTTCTACAAACTCAGGGCGATGGAAAGGAGGTCTGTGCCAATCTGGTTATTGGGCTTGCAACTGCACCTAATCTTCTTAGAAGTACCAAGGTGAATGCTTGGTAGAACAGCACTGACCTAGAACTTCAGCAGCTTCCGTCATGAGGTAGACAGAGGACCTTGCATCCAAAGGCAACGCCATTTTTTCCTTCCAGAAAACAATGTATAAAGGCAGGACTAGTAAACACCTGAGGATTACTGGTGATGTGTCAGATTTGTTTCACTGCCTGTTTATTTCACTCTGACAACTGAAAACCTAATTTCTACAATGCAAAGTTTTACATTTCTTCATGTACATAAAGACCGAATAAAGCTACAAACAGTTAACTTGAGAGACCTCACAGGTGTGTGAAAAAAACACTTTGCTGCACTCATGGCACTTGTCTGGTACAGAATCTAGTACTTACCACTATGATGGCTCCTGCATTAAGTATTGGCTTAGCAGGCTAGCTTCTTGAAAAATAGGGAGAAAAAGAACAATTGTTGACTCAAGGCCCACACAGATGTAGAAGCAGTTACCTTCAACTTGCAGAACAATGGCCACATAAATAAACTCTTCAATGACCTCAGGCTATGGCTGGGACTCCAGTGGAAAGAAGCTTAACAAAATGCTGTGCCAGAATAAGGATCCAGCAAACACTATATGGGACTGCATAGGAACTTACATCACAGCCTAGAAACACAGATTTTGAACAGTGTGGAATCAAAAGACTAGTTTTACAAGGAGACTTGGGGATTATTTCAGAGTAAGAAACTTAGCCTTAGGGTTAAAGAAGAGCAGTACAGTTTGCCCCAAGCTCCACTTGTACAGGCTGCACAAACCATCAACCCACAGGTCATTTATGAGGAAAGCTATGTGCACCAGAGCAAACTGCTGCCTTCTACTACACTGAAGACTTCAAAAATGAGGGGGTACTGCCTGTGACACCTGAGCAGCCAGACTTATTTTGCTCATTACTGTAAGATGCAGAGATCCTGGGGCTGAAAGCAGAGATCCTGTTCCAGAGATCCTGTTCCAGAAACTCAGGGAAATGGTGCTGGTAGCAGAAGAAAAAAAAAAAAAACCAAAAAGGGAGGTTGCCTGTCATAACCAGTATAACTGAAAGACCTAGAACTACTTAAACAAAGTTTAGGGAGAGAGTCTCCAAGGAAAACCAGCTGCCCCAAAAGGGGGCAAAGGTGAATTTCCAGTGGGAAGACTTTCATCTCTAAAGTACTGAGAAACTCAGCAGTTTGCAGTAGTGGGACACAGGCCAAACAAGCCTGTTATATCTCCATCCACGGACAGAGAGGTTCCTATCAAAGCATGGCTCTGCCACGGCCAAGGCAGACCTGTGATGTAATCTAAATGCTGCTTTGCAAAAGGTGAATTCATTCCATTACACCTTGGGCCAATGTCTGGCAGGTGAGAAAGCCAGCAAATGAAGGTATAAATCTTTCAAGACTTGGGCAAGAGAGACCAAAGAGCAGAAGTCAGGAACATGTCTGAAACCTACTGTAGAACAGCTAGGGAAAGTGTAAAAATTAAATTCTCACTTCACTTTTGTAAAATTGATCACCACCAAATGGTGAGATGGTAATGAGCAATTTCCTGCCTGGGCTGACCAAATAACTGAATAGAAATAGAACTGCATTGTACTGGTCTTCTACCAAGGGCCAGATCCACAGAACAGGTCAGATCCCATAGGAGAAGCAGGAAGGTGTTCAACTGCTCTGTCCACAGCGCTGCAGTACTCGGATAATGTTGTCAATCTCTCCAACACCAGGAAAGAAACATTGGCTGCTCCCTGAAGGTAAGATGACGAGACAAAGTTCCTGATAGGCACAGACACACTCAGATTACCTAAGAGGACAAGGTTGATATGATGCATAAGTTCAGGCTCATGTTCCTCAGGAACACATAGTTGGGTAATTACCTTGCCCTTACACTGACAGGATTTAGATTGCTTTTGAATATCTGCAGCTGACATTGACTACAATGTAACAAAATAAAAGCTGAGCACAACAGATGATGCTACAATCTATAATAGACTCATTGATTGTCATAAACCCAATATACCAAAACATAGTTCTCAACAGCAATTTTCCTAATTCTTTAATGCAGTTCAGTGTCCTGCCATGCAAAGCTTTTCAGAGCTAAGGCCTAAAGGGGCCACTGCACACACATGCACAGTGATTTTTTGATGCCTTCACAAGGCGTTTTCTCTAACACACAGAGAAATCCATGCCAGGAGGAATGATACAACTTGCTGGCCTGAACAGGCCAAACTGAGGGTAAACAGAACTAAATGTTGCTCTGGGAAGTGAAGTTCTCAGGCCAAATCTGCAGACTTGTTAGCTCAGGCTCATACACAACTGGGGATCGGGATCAAACAACTCAAATATGAAACTCAGGTTTCAGCCATTTACCAATTATGAGTAACATTTATATTTGACTTTTCACCACATGTGTTGGATACCACAGAATCATGGAATGGCTTGGGATGGAAAGGATCTTAAAACTCATCTTGTTATACCCCCTGCCATGGGCAGGGACATCTTCCACTAGGCCATGTTGCTTCAAAAGCCCTGTCCAACCTGGCCTTTCACACTTTGAGGGATGGAGCAGCAACAGCTTCTATGGGCACCCTGTGCCAGGGCCTCGCCACTCTCCCATGGAAGTTCTCATTATTCCAATAACCCTGCCCTCTGGCAGTGGGAAGCCATTAGCCCTTGTCCAAAGTCCCTCTCCAGCTCCCTTGGAGTCCGCTGAGGTACTGAAAGGCTGCAGTAAGGTCACCCTGGATGCTTCTCTTCCCCAGGCTGAATAATCCCAACTCCCATAGCCTCCTTTTTTTTCCTTTAATGAATTAGATTCTATTGTTGGAAAATTATCAGACAAAATTAAAGTGCTTTTCTTTTTTTTAACAAAACCTTTATCTTTTCCCTTTGGTGCCCTATAAATAAAGTATCAAATAATGTTTATCCTTTTTAAATCTGCAGTCTTGTTTCATTCTTGCTGAACATTCTTCAAGAAGAAATATACCACAATAATTTCTGCACAGACTGAATTCCTTCAGATTTTGGATATTAAATTCAGATTCCTATTATCCAAGACACAGCCAGCCATGCTGTTTCAGTGTTCATTTCAGAAGAATGATTGGAGTTGTTTTTCCATTGGACAAGTCAGATGCTCAGACAAGTATTCCTAGTCTTCAGGGCTCCTGCGTTCAGGCTGCATTTCGCAGGGATGGGGGCAATGATGGGTGCAGAACAGAGGTAGGACAGCCCCTGAGCTCAATCCTTTCACATTTCAAGATGAACCAAAAGCACAGAATTGGAGCAAGAATATTTATGATTTTATATACCCTTTACATTAATGTTTTTTGGTAAGTACGGGCACTTTCAGGAGCTTCTCCTCGGTGACTTCGCAGAGCCTTCACCAGTGCAGCAGGACCGGCACCCGCCGAAATCCGCGCGGAACCGTCATAAGAGATCAGCGGCGGGATCCTTCCATCCAGATGGGTCCTGGAGCCACTCCCGCCGTTCGGGACCGGCAGGCCTCACCCGCTCCAACCTGGCCCCCAAGCAGACATCGCCAGCTGGTGCCCTCCGCGCAGGCCGCCAGCACCGCGGCGATCGAGCGCCCCGGCTCCGACGACCTCGGCAAAGGCCGGAGGGGGCTATCGCGCCCAGGCCACCTCACCGCGCAGCCGCGGCCCCACCGCAGCCGCGGCCCCACCGCAGCCACTCCCCCGCCCTAGGAGACCGCGGCGCTGAGGCGCTCGGCTGCCGCCTGGACGGAGCCTGAGGGAAAAAGAGGATCCCACACGCCGCACGCACCCACCTCACCGCTCCCACCCGGCTGCGCGCACCCGTCACGCGGCGGCGCAGAGCACACATTGGCAGCGCCGAGGCACTAGCATCACGTGCCTCTTCTTGACCAATAGGGGGCAGCCGCGTGGCTCCTCCCCGCGGGGGCAGTTGCCGTGCCGGGCGCGATCCCAGCGCGGCGGAGACAAAGCAGCACCGCACCGCACCGCACCGCACCGCACCGCACCGCACCGCACCGCACCGCACCGCACCGCACCGCACCGCACCGCACCGCACCGCACCGCACCGCACCGCACCGCACCGCACCGCACCGCAAGGGGGCGACGGGGCGCGGCATAACGAAGTGCAGCGCAGCGCCGGCTGCTCACCCGGCGGTCACCCGTGACCGGCAGGGGGCGGGGCGGGCTCGAGGCGCGCGCGGCCGCCGGTGCATGCGGCGCGGGCGCAGGCCCAGGCCCGATGGCGGCCACTGCCGCCATGTCCCTGGGTAATTACAGCAGCCTGAACCGGGCCCAGCTTACCTTCGAATACCTGCACACCAACTCGTGAGTACCGGCTGGGGTGGGGTGGGCCCGCGGCATCCGGCCTGCTCGGGACCCCGGCTCAGTGCGATGGGCCCGGCCGAAGCCACGCGGGCCAGTGGGGCTGAGCGGCTGCCTGCCCCCAGTCCGGGCGCTTCGTGGTCCTTCCGGGACCGGCTTTTGTACCGCGGACAGGTCCGCGGGTCACGGAGAGCCAGTGCGTGGGCACAAGAGGCCCCGGGAGGAACGAGGAGTCACCTTGGGCAACCAAACCCGCACGGTCGGATCTCTGCGGAACAGTGTGTGTGCGCTGTCGTGCCGGCCACCATCCCTCTGTAGCATCTGGCTTTGTGTGTGACTGAGTGTTTTGCAGGTTTATTTTTAACAGGATTATGGTACTCTTTTTCCAGTCAGATTTTTTTGCATGTCGCCAGTGAATCTCCCAAAATAACACCTCTTGAGAAGAGGCAAAGCCATTATTTACCATGAGTTTCTTGTGGGTGCATGTCTAGAAAATGAGGAGCACCATCAGGGAGCAGCATTTAAGTGGGGTCAGGCACCCATCAACACTTCCTGCTGCTCCTGAGCTTTTTAATGGCATGTATACAGGAGATGGAAGAGCTCGTTCTGCCCGAATTGGAAGAACTCTGTGGAACCACTTGGTATTGCTTCATTCTGATCAGCTGGTCACCGGCGAAGATTGTCTGCTGATGTTCTGTGGAAGAGTTGACTTACTGTCCATCAATAGAAGAATAAATAAAGTGCAGGCTTATCTTTTTGTTTCCCTTTTCAGCATGTGAAGGATCAGTGGTCTACAGCAGTCCAAAGAAGGCACAGAAACATGGGCAACTTTGTTTCAAAGGATTTTTGTCTGGTTTGTTTTGTTGGTAGTGAGATACATCTACAAGAGCAGTTAAAACTAATCTCACATATGCCAAGACCATTACAGTCCATTCATTTTCAGAATCAGGAAAGTAATGGGCTTTGAACAGGGAAATAAACCTAGTAATGGCTCCATGTCACATTTGGGTCTGCTCTTTAGCTTAGCTGGTGGCAGTTGCATATGGAGTGAACAATCTGGTGCCTGAAGATGGACAATACTGAGTCATGTTGTGGTGCTGTTGTTGATTTGTGAAATTCTCATGTCCAGCTCCAGAAGACAATCTTTTCTTTTGTGGATAAGAAGACTGTGCAGATGATGGCAATGTTCTTTCAGCAGCTTGTGTTTGCCTGCAAAGCTCCAGAACTCTGTCCATCTTCATAAGAAGATAAAGCCTGTGCTAAAGACTGAGTTGTTCCTGCTGCTGTCAAGTATATTAAATGTACTTCACGTTGCCATTGTGCTTACGCTACTGTCTGCTTGTGGTGGGCTGCATGTCTGCAGTGATACCTTCATTACCAAATTCTTGGAAAGAACTGGAAGCCAATGCTTGGATAAGCCAAAGCCAGAGCTCCTTGTCCATCGTGAGCAAAGAGCCTTTTGAGGTTATGGGAATCAGTGCCTAAGTAAAATGCTTCCCTAAGAATAGCAATAGGAGTAATAGAAGTCATTATAAAATCAAAGAAAGCAGCAAACTGACCCATAACGAACAACCTCTCCTGCTCCTCCAGAAAAAAAAATGAGCAAAAAAGAAAACAAGCTAATCCCCAAATCAACCCTAGGCCAGTATAGAGATTTTGATAGAGGAGACTGGTCTCCTCTGGACTGCACTCTTGTTGAGGAACACCATCCCATCTTAGATAAGTTCTAGTTCAGTGCTAAGTGTATTCTCATAATCAAGGAGGTGGAAATTTTTAAAATTCTTTAAATTGCACTGAAAGACCAACCATCTGGCTGCTAGGGTGCAGAAGAATGCTTTTTAATTTTTTTTTTTTTTCTCCTTCCCTTTTAAGACCTTCTTTCAGAAAAGTTTCCATGTGTCTGACTCAGAGCACTCAGTTTGAAGTGATTTACAGGAGACAGTTGATCAGGTCCCTGAGCTTGAGGAACTGCAGCAGATCTTTCCAATAGCAGCTTAATGCTTACATGTCTGATGGGACATGGAGTTGAGCCTCCAGCATCTACATGAATAGATTCAGTTGCCATATTTTTTAAAAGAAAAATTGTCACTGTGCTTTTCCAACTTACTCGATGAATAGTTGAGTGAAGACAGACCTTTTAATAAGTTCTAAAGTGGTGAGACAGAGGGCAATGGCTTTAACCTAAGAGTGTAGAGTCACACTAGATAGAAGGAAGATGTTCTTCCCTGTGTGGGTGGGGAGGCCCTGGAACAGGGTGCCCAGAGAAGCTGTGGCTGCCCCATCCCTCAAAATGTCCAAGACGAGGTTGGATGGGGCTTGGAGCTACTTGGCCTAGTAGAAGGTGTTCCTGCCCATGGCTGGAAGTTGGACTAGATGACCTTTAAAAGTCTTTTTCAACCCATATGTTTCTACGTTAAAATTCTTTTAAATCCTAGAATGAAAATCAGTGTGCATAAGCACATGAAAATTGCATGTGCATTGTTTTATGACTTTCCAGTGTCACCTGCTTGCCCTTGCATTGGTTTTCCTTAACAATTAAATGCTTACATTAAGACAATTCCAAAGTTATTAATTGAGATGATGCCATAAATATAACAGAGACCAGACAATTTATATTTGCATATTTTGAATATTTATAATAAAAAGTTGAATTATTTTGTTAAAAGTTGAGGACCTGTAATTGTCTTCTAGCAGTAGGTAGCCTTTAGTTTGCAACTTGTGTGTTGTTGTGTAACTAGAATTGTTCTGGTAAATACAGTTGGAGTCGAAGAAAGTCACTCGAATAGACTTCAAGATGACTAAATGATAGACTTGAGGAAAACTAGTAATAACAGACCAACAATATTTCCCTACCCCCCCCTCCACCAAATTCCCTCTTCTTCTTGTGCTTTTTGTCTATTTTGGCTTGAAACAGAGTTCATTGTTTAGAGAATGTCTGTTTTTCCTGATGCATGTGCCAAAATAAAGCATTTTCCCAGATGTGCTCTCCTTCAGAAGAAAAGTGAAATCTTAAGTCTCTCATTAGTAATTAGGTACTTGTCTGCAGGATCTGGAGTTCACCTAGGTTCAAGCCGGAGGTTCCTGTAGGAACAAAACAAGTTTTTCTTCCCTTTTACATTACTCCAAATGATTCTTTATAGAGGTGTTTGAAGTTAGTAATGTATTAGAGCCATCTAACTCGACCTTTTGTCACCTATGTTTCAATAAATTGCCAATGTTGGACTCCCCTTTTAGATTCCTTATCAAGCCTCCAGTTCTGCATGGAGCTGGCTCAAATGGAAGTGCACATTGTGGGATGATCCAGACCAGTCTTTGTCTACCCAGATGAGCTGTTGTTGACACTATGGATTTTGATACTACTTTCCTCCCTTCTATATGTTGTTTCACCCATTGTATGGCAGTAATAGTTGTATTTTGGGTACTCTGATGCAGGTGGTGGTTGCCTCTGATGATGCCTATCTAAAATAAGCTCACTGTGTTTGCAGGTTGCTAGCAAGCTCTGATAGGCTTTATTTTGCCAACAGTTTGTCTTGTTTTTTTTGAAGTTGTGCTGCAAGTAAAATAATCCTAAACTTTTTTGAAGAGATGTGAGAAATGGTCACTGGTCGATTATGATGGATGTGGAATATTTCACTTTTGACTGTAAGGCAAGACCAATGGGTTTGTTTGAGATTAGCTGATTAAATCAGGCCAAAGCACTTCATCTGACTTAAGTTAGATATTGACAAGTGTGTTCAAATTCATAAATTGAATAGAAGACTTTTATAGTATATATTCATTTCTGTTAGTGATAAATAGCTGGAGTGATTTTTCATTGGCTTGTAGCAAGGTTTCCCTTTGCTCATGTCTGCACAAGAGGTTACAGTTTTGGGAGATGGTCAAGTTCAGTAGTGTCAGGCTATGTGGAGATGTTTTGTTTTGCCTTTCTTGTCATCTATAGCTGTGCTATCAATTGTTTCATTCCAGCATCTTTCTTTGGAAATCCTTATTTGTATCTTATTTGCATCTTTTCTTTGAAGTATTCCTAAAATTGTGGAGTAAAAAGTGCTCTTTAAGCATTGATACTAGTGCTAAAGCATGCATTTGCTTATGGGCTACTTCCTAAATATACTTCGGTGATGTTGACCTGTGGAGCTGAATAGACACTTGTAAACTCAAGAGAACACTTGAAATCTGTAATCATCTTACATATCTGCTCACTCACCTCCCCAGTGGAATGGGGAGGTGAATAGTACAAGGCTAAAACCATGGGCTGAGATAAGAACATTTCAAATATTGGAGGGAAGAAACATATGATAATAATAGGAAAAAGTGAGAGAGGAATAAACCCCAGAAGTCAAGTGATGCTCAATACAATTGCTCAGCACCCACTGTCCCATGCTCTACCTGTCCCCCAAGAGTGATTGGCGTCTCTTGGCCAGCTCCCCTGGTTTGTAGACTGAGCAGAAGATTCTGTGGTATGGAATATTCCTCTGGCTGATTTGGGTCAGCTGCCCTTACTATGCTCCCCTCCAGCTTCTTGTGTGGCTGACTAGTGCAGGACACTGAAAAGCCCTTGACTTAGGGTATGCTTGGCTTGGTACCAGACATCAGTGTGTTATCAACATTATACTCGCACTAAATCCAAAACACAACTCTTAACACCTACTGAGAAGAAGATTAGCTCTATCCCTGCTGAAGCCAGGTCAGCAGGAAATCGTGTTCAAAGGAAGGAATACCAAGATTGTGTTTTTATGGAAGCTTTCTGATTGGGTAGATAGTCTTCCAAACACTGTTCCCATTGGTCTTGTCTCTGCAGGAGAGTGGAGATACGGAAATCTCTGTTCCCATGGTTTTAGTGATAATTTTAAAGCCTCATGTGTTTTCCTCTGACTGGAGCTGTGTTGATGGGTTCAGTGTGATCACCCTGAAGATGGCTATGAAAGCGTGTTTTGTGGTTATTAACAGTGTGGACAGCTATATATTTTATGTGTGGGAAGTACCTGTGTGTCTGTTCTTGGAAGGCTGAAAATATGAAGAAATATCTTCTTGGTCACCTGTTGGCTGTATGTGAGGGTTTTGTGCAAACTGAAACATGCTAATCAAACTGGTTTCTGAGGTCTTAGTCTCTTCATTGAACAACCTGGAGGAGTAACAAATTCCATCAGCTGTTTCTCCACATCTTTGCTGTTAAACTTATGGTGAATGTGGTTCATCTATGTTTAAAAAAATGTTAGATTTGAAGTTAAGTTGCCAGCTTGGGCATGAAGTGGAGATATGGCATTTATGTCAACAGACAATGTATTATAATGATTTTTATTAGCTGCCTGAGTTTTTCTCACCATCTGTTTCAATGCTGAGGCATATAACTAATGGCTTCCAAATGGGAGCTGCTTAAAAGAGGTGGCAGTTAAAGAGGCTGGAAACTAAACATATCTCTTGAGATTGTGCTGAAGTGGTAGCTGGGTTCATTATTTTAGTGTTAATTTGGCAAGGTGGTGTGGTACTGTGGTGTTAGAAGACTTTCTCTGGATTAGCAGCAGTTGCATCTGCTGGATGTTAGCCAGGATCTGGAAGCATTTTTCTGTCACAAATAACTTCTGCAGTGGGACTGGGTGCGTGGGGGAGACTCACCTTGTTCATAACGTTGTTCATGTCTTGTTGCCCAGAGCGGCTGTGGCTACCACATCCCTGGAAGTGTTCAAGGCCAGGTTGGACAGGGCTTGGAGCAAGGTGTCCCTACCCATGGCAGGAGGATTGGAATGAAATTAGCTTTAAGGTCCCTTCCAACTCAAACTGTTCTATGATTCTATGATAATCCTCATCTGGCTATATTTCCTTATAGGCAGTATTTAGTTGCTGTGAAAAGACCTGTCGTTGTGCGCTATAAGGACTTCTTTGAGCTGTTGACTGGGTCATAGGCTGGTTTATTGGATCATCATGTGTTCTCTATCATGTCTCTATCATATCACATATTTTAGACCATAGTGAGCTGCAATTTGGGGCACACTGGCTGCTGCATGGCTGCCTCTGGCAGACAGGAAATCACTCGTTCCTAGTCTGCTGTCAGCCAGACCGTAGTGTTGTACCTATTTGACTGGATTTGTTTAAACTGTAGTTGAGATTCTCATTTATTTAAAGGTCTCTCTTTTTTTAAGTGTTGGTGTAACTCTGCTGATTTCTGTTTCATTGCAGAACTACCCATGAGTTCTTGTTTGGTGCCCTTGCTGAACTTGTAGATAATGCCAGGTATGTACCTGAGACTGCCTAATTCCCAAGGTAACTTTGGTTAAGATTTAATTCACCTATGTATTAGTTGATCTTAAGCAATTTTCACTTCTAGTAGATTTTACAAGAAAATGGAATTTTAATTTAATATAAGTATTTCACTTGCTCGTCTTACATTGCCATATCAGCTCCCTAAAAGAAAATTATTATTCCTGGAAAGACAGGTTTGAATGAATCCTGGAGCAACTCATATTGGAAAGGAAATTGATAGCAGACACAAGAGAGATTTAAAGAAAAAACTAGTCTGCCTTTTTGTGTAAAGAAATTGCTAAAATAAATATTACAGGAGCTGTGACTCATCTGATATATAAAAAATGATAGTATCAAACATGACAATGAAAATGAAATCAGAAGCGGGAAGCTGAAAAATAGAGCAAGAAATGCTAAAGGAATTTTGACACTTCAGGAGATTTGGTCTTTGGAAATTGCAGCTGTTGGGCCACCTGTCTCATCTGTGTGTGGAGGGAATCCCTGCTACAGAAGCCTCCCAAGCCTTGCGTGCTTTTGTCTTGAGCTAGAGGAAGTACTGTCATGAAGCACAATGGAAGTATTTTGGGATTGTTTTCTCTCAAAGGTGATTTGTCACAGTGTGCATTTTGTGATGTAACAAGCTGAAACTGGGACATTTTTGAGTTGGAAAGCTTCTGTTTAGGGAATCAGCTCTGTGTGTGTGTGTGTGTGTGTGCGTGCGTGTGCACGCGCATGCGAGCTGGTGCTGTGTTCATGGTTGCAACAAGGTAAGAAAAAGTAGGGTCTTTGGGGGTGGTTTTTCCTTCCCTCGGTTCCCCTCTGGCTATAGAGAGGTTGTCTTCTGGGAAGAAGTAGCTAGGCTGGGCTGGAGATACAAAAGTGAAACAAAGTGGCTGTGGCATTTGTCAAGTGGGGTTTTGTTATCGCTCTATAATTCCACGCCTCTAGTCAGCAAACCGAGGTTGGTTTGGGAAGAGGGCAGTAGTGCTGTACATGCTGTACTTTCAAATACAGAGGAGGATGCAGTGTGTGAAGGGCCTCACTTCAGTGATCTTGTAATGACAGTTTCCTGTAACAATCCTGAATGTATTGGAATGAAGCTTTATATGGAGTTACTAAACCTTTTGTAGGCAGCTCAACAAAAAAAATATAGGTGATGTTTGTTTTGTATAGGAGGGAGCTCAGAAATGTATACTCATTTGATTTCCAGCCCCAGAATGACTTTTGTTAGAATGCCAGTGATACTTCCTGTCACCAGAACTGTTTGTGTGCTAGCAATGTCTTATGCTGGAGTTTAGGTTCAAATAGACAGTGTTTTCTGTCACTCATGACTGTGGGGCCTCTGTGGACTTTGATCTATACAGCCAGTTATTTTGAAAAAGCTTGTGTATGCCTGGATTTTTAGCTTCGTTTCTGTTTAATGTTTGGATATCAATTGTGGTTCTATTTCTTTGTAGAGATGCAGATGCCACGAGAATAGACATTTATACTGGTAAGTCACTCATGCTGCTTCCTTGCATGTCAGCAATTAAGTCAGTAGTTAACTTGGATTTAGGCTGCAAATGTATGTTGTCCTTGATTGAATAAGAGCGAGAGTCTTATGCCCAATCCTGGGGTCAGTACTGGGCCCCTCAAGACAAGAAAGATATTGAGGGGCTGGAACATGTCCAGAGAAGGGTAAGGGGGCTGAAGCACAAGTCTGATGAGAAGTGGCTAAGGAAGCTGGGGAGCTCACCCTGGAGAAAAGGAGATTTGTGGGGGGCCTTCTTGCTCCTTCAGCTCCCTGACAGGACAGTGCTGCCAGGTACAGGTTGGGCTCTTTCTCCCAGGTAACAAGTGACAGGAACAAGAGAAAACAGCCACAAATTGTGCCAGGAGAAGTTTAGATTGGATATTAGGGAAAATTTCTTTACTGAAAGTGTAGTCAGACACTGGAACAGGCTGTCCAGGGTAGTGGGGGAGTCACTATCTATCCATATTTAAAAAATGTGTAGATCTGGTGTTTAGGGGCATGGTTTAGTGAACTCAACTGTGTTAGATTTGTGGTTGGACTTGATGATCTTAAGGGTCTTTTCCAACCTGAATAATTCTATTGTTCTACCATTTCTTCTGTGCCATAGTCCCTGTTGCCTTGCAAAAAGGAATAACTTTACAAATATCTTGGGGAAGCAATTAAGTCAGCCTTCACCAGGGGTCAGGTGAAGTGAGTTGCTCTATGTAGTGAATGCTAAAAAACTCACTGACACAATACAGTTTTGTAGCTCAGTTTTGTAGTGAAGAAGTTCTTAGTCATTCTGTAACAAAAATCTGGTGCTCTTTCTTGCAGCTTAGCCATATTGCAGGTTTAAAAGTCCTATTTGTTGTGTTACTTTTGTTGTTAACACTGATCCCATTTTATGGAACTTTTAACTTCTGCTTATGGGAGCAGTGAGTAACTCTTCTCTTGCAGAGCAACGAGAGGACCTACGAGGTGGATTCATGCTATGTTTTTTGGATGATGGAACAGGAATGGATTCAAGTAAGTGACAGAAAGTTACACCTGCATTTGCAAGCTGAAGTTTCATGTTATGGTTTAAGTTGAATTAACAGCTTAGTTCCATTGAAAAGGACATGTTCCATGCGTCTATACATGTTTCTGCCTCTCTACTTGCTCTTTCACACCATATTACATATCAAACCATTTACCTCTTCCATTGCAGAAAACAAATTAGTCAAAAGAAAATTGTTTTGCTGCATTATAGAGTTGGGTCAGCCTGGCTTGAAGTTTATCAGTACACTGAAGTTGGCCTTGGGGCTGAAGGGAGAATAGTGGAGCAAGAAGGGGCACAAGCACAAGGTTTGCTGGCATAAGGTTTTTCTCCATCTGGCTGCCAGATGATCAGTGTATCTCAGCTCTAACCAGAAGGTGTGCCATGGCAGAAATTAAGGTTCTGCTTTGAAAACAGTTTGCCGTTGTTTCATCATGGATGTTGTGTTGGAGATCAATACTGGACAATATAAAACCTTAGTAATATGATAATATAGCAAATGTATTTCTGCCTTGTAAGAATTGCTGTAAATTGATGTTGTATCTAGCAGGAGAAAGCTAAAAGCTTTTCTGCTCTACTTTAGCATCAATGAACAGCACTGTCAACCTACCTTTGAGTCTTGAGGACTGGTAAGTCATCCTGTGAGGAGTTCCATACAGGGCAGCAAAATTGGGTGAAACTGGGAGGTGAATATGGAGAAGACAAAGGAAATGTAATAAGCAACAACTAACATTTTTGCACTGATTCCTCAGTACTTTAAGTTCCTCTTGTGATATTTTCATAGTTCAATCCCAGCTGGCAACTCAGTCCTACACAGCGGCTTACTCCAGCTCCACTGGGATGGTGGAGAGAATCAGAAGGGTAAAATGTGAAACCTTAATGGGTTGAAATAAAGACAGTTCAGTAGGGAAAACAAAAGTTGTGCACGCAAGCACAGCAAACCAAGGAATTCATTCGCTACTTACTGTGGGCAGGCAATTGTTCAGCCACCCCCAGGAGAGCAGGCCTCCATCATGTAAAACAGTGACTTGAGAAGACAAATGCTGCAAGGTCACACATGCCTCTCTTCCTCCTACTTCTCCAGCTTTATCTGGTGAGCGCTACACCAAGATGCATGAAGCTTGGAGCAACCTGGTCTAGTGGAAGGTGTCCTTGCCCATGGCAGGGAGTGGAACCAGATGGTCTTCAAGGCCCATTCTAATCCAAACCATTCTGGGATTTTATGATACTGTCTGGAATCCCTTGGGTCAGTTGGGATCAGCCATCCCAGACTTGTCCCCTCCCAAGTCCTTGTGCAACCCAGCCTGCTTGCTGGTGGTGCAGTTTGAGAAGCAGAAAGGACCTTGATGCTGTGTAAGCTGTGTTCAGCACTAATGAAAACCATGTATTACCAACACTTCTCTAAAATACAGCCCCATGCAAGTTAGCATGGAGAGATTGAACTCTATCCCAGCCCAAACACATATAGATACAAAGCATTTCATTCAATTTAATTTGTGCTCTGATACACAGATTTGTGACTTCCATAAAGGAATTTGGTTTGAACTCTAGGTACCTTCTGTATATTCTTTGGAATATGATTAAGGATGCTAAACGTGTCACCCAAGAGTACTTTTCTGCCATCAGTTTAGCTGAAGGAAACACTAAAGCCCCATCCATAAAAAAAAATCTGAGGTTGAAGTGTGGCCTTCTGATAGTTCTTAGGATCAGGGAGAGGAAAATAGGACCTTCTCTGCCTGTGTGTTTCTCTGGAAGGTGCCAGATGTCTGTTCTAATGCCACAGAATTTTATGGCAGCTTTTATACAATTATTGCTTCTGTAGTGCTGGTTTTGTGACAAAATGGGATTTAAATAATGGCTATTGTCTTGGTTTAAGACAATTTAAGGGGGATGCTCTGAAATGAGTTATATCCCCTTAGTTTTAACCAATCCCTTCCCACAGGAATTAAATGTGTAAAAATAAGTGGAAAAATAACAGTTTACTAACAAGCAAAACAGCAACAGGCACAAACTAACAGTAAATAATCGCTAGATACAAAATTGCTAAATGTCATGGACTCCCTGGGAGCCAAGAGAAACTCAAAATGGCAGTGACACCTTTCCCCGAGGTGACGCTTGCCGTGGGCAATTGTGTGTGGGGAGACAAAGGGAGGGCAGCCCTCCCTCTTACCTCTCTGGTGGCAGCAGCTCCATCGATGTTTGCGACTGACATGCTCTGGCTGCTGGTACTTGGTCAAGGACTAGAACCTCTGGAAGGACTTCACCTTCATCTTGGCGGAGGATGGCAGGGCAGCCAGCTAAAGTGGCTCAGACTCTGTGACTCCTTGTGTCAGCTGGCTGCTGCTGGCAGCTGCAGCAGCTGCAGGGACTGGGGCCTTTTCACTCATCCTAGCACCTTGCTACAGCTGCAGACAGATGTTGCAAAATTCAGTCTGAAACAGTTTTTGATTATGACATGCACGGTCCCATTTTGTAGCAACAGTTGCTACTGTTGTGAGCACAGAAAACCTACCTGAAACAACCCCCTCTGGAGGTCAGAGAGGAACAGAGGAAAAAAAACCCCAAAGCAGAGCCTCTGCCTTGAGCAAAAGCTATGAGGGGAGAGACGAAGGTCTGCCCAAATGCCTTGACTTGAAAGAGCTTGACACTCGCCTGCTCCCATCCCTGTGGTTCTGATTCTGGCCACACCACTGGGTCTTAAAGTGACTTTCAATTTTGAGCACAGATGGATATGAAATACAATAATATTTGGGTTACTTAGGACAGCTATTAATTGGCTTCTTTTTGACTAATCTTTCAGCTGAATGTTGAAGAATTTTATCCTGATGGCCTGAAATGCTTAGTGAAGAAGATGGGCAGATACTGTGCCTTGCAGGGATGTTTCACAGTGCTATGCATTGTGTATAGAAAATACCATGTAATTCAGGTCCTTTGACTGTCTTGATTCTGGACCAAGGGCAGCCAGGTGGAAGCTCTGTGTGCTGCACCATTTGCCTGTCAGCATGGACAGAAGCAGCTAAGGAGAGTCTTTCATTCAAACTCACTGCATGGAACCAGGGGCTCTCTGGTTCCATCCCTAGCTGTAGGGATATGAGCTTTAATTTCTCATAATGCAGGGTTTACCAGTTTTAAAGATATCCTGAAGATCTCCTATCTGACTTTAAAAGATGTCAGCAGAAAACTTTATTGGACTTTTCTCCCTCAATACAGACTTTGCTTCAACAGAAATCATGGATCTTGGGAGTGTTTTATTTTTGTGCATGATAACTTCAATTAAAATTATTTTTTTTGTACATAAAGCTGACATGTTAAAAAGAATACTTCCATGACTTGCTATATGCTGTTGTAGCCCATGCTAGCATGGGATCTTCCCAAGTCAACTGAAAGGATGGCTTGGAAGACTGGATGGGGCACCATCTGGGGATGATGAGTGAGTAAACCCAGTTGCGTCTGGGCACTTCTAAATGGAGGGAAGAGCTGAAGGGCTCAAGTTAACTGTTCCAGTAACAGTTTGTGTTACTCCGTCTTGTTGCTGTTCTCTTTGGTCTTGTTCTCTCTTGGGCAATTCTAGATTTGTCTGGCAGGCTCTGAAAATGGAGGGGTATAGTGAGGCAGTTGGTCAGATTTGAGTGCTCTGTCTGATGGCTTCTGATTAGCAAGCCAAATGACAACTCCTCATTTCTAAAAATTAGGGATGTTTGTCAAGTGATTCCTGCTGCAGTTGCATTCAGTACTCACTGCATTGGCTCTCTTAATGATCACTCTGGGTTGTGTGGTCTCAAGATCAAAAAACATTTGTACTCAAGCTGGAAACATCTCACATTGTAGTCATGAGTTATCATAAGGTCCAAAGATTCAGTGATGTTACAGGACAGCTCTTTTCAAAGGAACCATCATGTCCTGCAGAGGGGTATCAAAATTATAGAATCTTCTGAGTTGGAAGGGTGGGATTTTGGGGTGTCCTGTGCCTAAGAGCGTTGTCCAAATGCTCCTGGGGCTCTGTCAGGCTTGAGACCATGACCACTGCCCTGAGGAGTGTGTTCCAGTGCCTGATCACCCTTTTGGTGAAGAACCTTTTTCTAATTTCCAATATTAATAAATATATTATTATCCAGTAAGTACCCTCTGCCCCCAACACAGAATAATAGTACTGGTCCAAAACTTTGGCTCTTTTGTAAGGAACTACATAGGAGTCCATAGAAAACCAAACAATAGATTTCATGCAGCACATCACATTTCTCATACTATCAGTGAAATCACTACTTAGGCTTGAAATTTTATCTAATGCCTGGCTCTGAAAGTGCTGCATGAATTTAAAGAATCAAAATACAGGTTGAATGATTCAATGAATCAACTTGTAGGTTGAGAAAGTATAACAACCAGTTTAGGAAGTGACTAGTTTTATTCTTAAGCAATTGAAGAAAATAAGTCTCTAACTGGCATTTTCATCACAGAAGTGCTCAGGTTGGAAAGTACCTCAAAGATAATTTGTTCCAGCCTTTCATGGGCAAGGGAATAGATGATTTAGCACCCTGTCTCTCCAGTGATGGGGGACTCCACCACACACCTGGGGAGGTTGTTCTTGTGATTGATTAAATGACTGACTGATCTCAAAAAGAATTTTGTACTTATTTTAAGAAGAAACCTCTCCCAATGCAACATGTATCTCTTGCCTCTTTTTCATGTGGCTCCTAGGGAAGGGTAGCCTTTGTAGCTTTCAAGTACTGTAGTATTATGATGAGATTCCCCCTGGGCCCTCTCATCTCAAGGAAGGAGGCCTAGTTCTTCTCATAGGGCAGTTTCTGCAGCCCTTTGATCATCTCCTTTGCACCCTGTTCAGGCTGTCTGCATCTTTCCTGAATTGAGGAGACAGAACTGGGCACAGAACAACAGGTGGGGCCTGACAAACACAAAGCTAAGTGGACTAATCACATTTCCATCTCTTTGGCAATATCCCCTGGATACAGTCCAGGATCCTTTTTGCCTCAATTGCTGTTGTGAGACACTGCTGGGTCATACTCAGCTTGTTGTCCACCAGGACCCTTCCAGCAAGGCTGTTCCTCCCAACCTGCAGGTTCCAGTCTGTGCTGGGCTCTTAGGTTATTTAATCCCGGGTGCAGGACTTCACAGTTCCCTTGAACCTCAGACACAATCTTGCTTGCCCACTATTTCAGCCAGTCGAGGTGTTTACCCCCATCAATGAAGCTGGTGAGAATTCAAAAGCACCCCACTGTCAATATCCTGTATGGAGATGTTGAGCAATATGGGGCACAGCGTCAGTCCCTGGGGTCTCTGCTTGTGACAGTCTGTCAGCTGGAGTGAAAACCATTGATGATCACTTCTGAGCATGACCCATGAGCTAGTTCCCTACTTGTTTTGTATACCACTTGCCTGGTCTGTGTCTCCCCAGTTTGTCCAGGAACAGGCTATGTTGAACTGTGTCCAACACTTTGTTGAAGTCCAGCCAAACAACACCCACTACTGTCTCCATATGGACAGGAAGTGCTGCCTTGTAGAAGGTGACCAAATCAGTCAGGTGTTACTTGCCTTTGTAAATCTCTGCAGACTTAGCCCGGTTACCTGCCTTGTCTGGCTTCTAATACTTTTTAAGAGGGCTTGTTCTGTTGCTTTTTGGGAGATTGAAGCAAATATATCAAGTCTTGCTTTTTTTCAACAGTGTTTTTGAAGTTTGGAAGCTCAAAGCAGCTTTTGTTTTAATGGAAGCAGTTAATTAAGTAGTAGTGTTTTGGTTGCATTATTAGTATTTTAGTATATAGTATTTCCTATTTAGTATTTTAGTAGTTGCTTTATTTTTATTTAAAAAATACTGTTTATCCAAGGCTCACAATGGTGAGGAACTGGAACTCCAACTCCTACTTTAGAGTGTGTACACACTTGTGTGCGTAGACAGTGACCCTTGGGGGCCACTTTCAGGGGAGCAGTCTACACAATTCTCAGGAGAAAATGTCTCTTTAACCTTGTTTAAGGTTAAATCTTTAACCTAAACATTGATGTTTCCTATAAAGTTAACAGATTTTTCAAACAAATTACAGGAACATATATCAAAGCGATTTGTCAGTCACTGTCTGTTTCCAGTCATTGCCCCATGTGGGGTTGGTGTCCTGTGTTTGTTACAGTCACAAAGGACCTCACAGCTTTTCCCTTGTTCCCCTATCCTCAGGAAAGTTCAACTTGACTTTAGGCTAATTTCCCCCAGGTCATGAATTAAATCCTGCCATCTTGACGATCTCGAGTGAATTTCTTCAGCTTGTTTTTTCTCTTCTTCGTTTTGCATAGATCTCCCTTCTCTATTTTTCTTGCTGGGGAGTTGGGCTTTTTGAAATCCAGTAACTCTGAGGCACAACAAAACAAAAATAGTGTGACAAAAATAGCTTTAAGTAGAAACACCCTCCAGAGCCTATAAAGAGCTGGGGAAAAAAAAAATTGTGTCTTGATTCTTGGGAGGATATAAATATTAAATCTCTCCTAAAGACAGCTTGGAGAGAGGTGCTAGCTCACATTCCCCTCTGCTCAGTATCACCTTCATCCCTCTGACCTTAAAGAGGAGTCATAATAGGGTGGTTTCAGACATCCAACATTGAGTGGTAAACCATCTGGTCACCTTTCCTGAGAGGGGAAGTGCTTTGGATAATTACTCTTTACCCTCTTTAGGCTTTCTAAAAGTTTCTTAAAAATAGTTACTGAAAAATGTTTGTGGAGCAAAAAGATTCCAATAGTCCTTCTCTTTTTAATATCCTGTATCTACTTTCCTTACCAGGCTTTAAAAATAACACAGTAACAGTAGTTAGAGTAATAATAATTGGATGATAATGGTGATGATCATCATCATCACCACCATCCTTAGCCAGATCTCAAATACAAGACATTCGAGTGTTTTCTTTGTTTGGCTAGAAAATATTACAGTAGGCTGAAGAGAAGGTAGAGGTACCCTTATCCAGTCCAAAGCTGTTTCTGGAATAGCTGTGGAGTTCCATTGAGAACAACTGCAGTTTAGGCAGCAAGGTGTTTGCACAGTTGTTCTCCTGTATTTGTATCTTTAAGTTTCAACTGAAAATGGTGTTCTGACACCAGCTCAGCGATGTCATGTCAGACCAATGGTGTTAGTACTGAATATTTTAATGTAAAACTGGTCAATGCTGATAGGCCTGTGTGTCTCCTGCATGCTGAAATCTAGCTTGTCCATGGGCTCAGCCTCCCCATAGTTGCCTGGTGGGGTGAGTGATGTCTTGTGCTCCCTTATAGCTTGTGTGTATGCATTTGTTTTTAGCCCTCACAGTAAGGCACTTTGTGTTCCTTGTCTCTGGAATTAAACTTTATTTCTCCCAGTAAACTCTGGTGAAATTATTATTATCTCTTGGGGGAAGGGAAAGGAATTTGTCCTAGGGATGACTTTTAACAAAAGTCTTTATCTCTTGAACAATAGAAAGGCTGGAACTAAAAATGACAGACCCTCTGAGCTGTAAAGCCATTGTGTCCTTTCATTTTGTCCTGTGCTAATGAAATCCTATGCTAATTGCTGTAGGACCTGCTTGTGTTGACTTTCTCCCCAGCTGTCCTGCTGCCAGGGGTCCAGCAATCTGCTGCCAAAGTTAGCTTGTGTCCTACTAGTGCTTTAATTAACCAGACTGTTAAGTTCAGCACTGTGAAGAAATAGCAGTGTTTATTCTGGATTTCTGACCTTTTTAATAGTCCTGACATGTGCTCTAGTGCCAGTGCTCTCAAGTGTGTGGTGTCAGTGGGACCTGGGATACAACAGACCCACTGCATCCTAGGGTCTTAATTTATAAGAATTGACAACTGTGATGGACACAATAGATTATTTTTGTGGATTTTTTTTTTTTTCAAAAAGAAATGTCTTCATGCAGTTCAGATGGGACAGTGAACTAGACTGAAACCTAAAACTCTTTCTGTCAGCATCATGGCACCTGTACAGATCTTCTGGTAACATCAGTGCCCTCAAGCAGTATGTGTCTCACAGGGCTCTGTGGTACAGCTCCAGGATGCAGCTTCACCTTGCGCTTCTGGCCTCTTTTCTGGCCTATTTCCAGTGGTGAAGAAGTTAACTCCCTTCTTTATCTAAAAGATGTGTCTGTGTGTGTCTGTACACTGAAATAAGCCTTTTCTGTTCCTCTGTTTCTTGTTGCAGATGAAGCTGCCAGTGTTATCCAGTTTGGTAAATCAGCCAAGCGATCACCTGAGTCCACTCAAATCGGGCAGTATGGAAACGGCTTGAAATCGTAGGTACAACAAGAGCCAGCCTCCTGAGGTTGGGGAGGTCATAGTCCAGATGATCAATGTAGTTTTTGCTCAGAGGTGTATAGCTTTCTTCACAGAAAAAAACCCCAAAAAACAGATGAACTCTAAGATCCCCTGCTTTGGTAGACAGGAGCTCTCTCAACATCTGCTGTAGTTCTCCAGTGGCCAAGAAGGCTCTGTACAACTGACAGCAGTGATTTGGGACTATGTTTGCACAAGGCAGAGGGTACAGGTAAGAGCTTGGGGAAAATAACAGAAGAGCTGGAAACAAAATGGTCATCTCCCTGTTACAGTCAGGCAGCAAAATAGTGCTTCAGCCTCCCAACAGGAAAGTTATCTGGTGCAAGGCAGATGGACTTAAACCATTTCTTTTTGTTCTCAAACCGAACAAATGCAGGGAGAAGGGGAATGATGGAAGCAATGAAAGGAGGGGTAGGATTAAGTGCAGAGGAGCACAACACCGGTTGGAGTGGATTTGCTAGGAAAGAGGAAGAAGTTTGCTGTGTCTTTGGAAAAGTTACAGGTCTTTGTGACTTACTCCGGCTGTTCTGCTTTGTGCTCACCCATGTACCTTGATTATATGCATCCTATTGGGAAATCAGTGGGACTCAGTAACCTGGGGGGAAAAATTAGGGGATGTTGAGACGCTGTCAGTTCAGCTACAGTGCAGGACAGATCCCAGATCCTGACTGTATGCTTCCAGGAGAGATCTCTGTCCTTTCTTAACCTTGAGCAAGAGGTGTACTTTATTGCATCAGAAAAATGCTGCCTGAAGCCCCAGCATATGCGAAAGGTAGGTTGTGGAATTGCTGTGGTATGGACTTAAGGCAGTCTGAAGAGAAATGCGCTGACTTAACACCAATACTTCTTTCGATGCAATGTTCATTGTTACCTGTTAAGGTGTTTTGGATGAGCTTGGTAACAGGATAACTTAGGAGAGTGAGGAGAAGGAAGGGACTGTCCCTTTTTGTGACAACAAGCTGCTAAGCTGCCTTAGCTGAAGTGTCAGTAAGGCTTTAGTTAGGTTAGGAAACGAATTTTCTGTCTCCAGACTGCTGCACTTGATTCTGGATACAGTGAAATGAGGAATGTGCTTGCTTTCTCACTGATATTTCTGCTCAGAGATTTGAAGGTTATTGTCACATCACACCTCAGTTGTCTTTTAAATTTTTTTAAATTTCTGTTTAAACTTTCTACACAGCATGAGTCTGCAATGCTGTGCACCTTTTAATTGTGACTGGTGTTAAATGTTTTGAAACATTGTAAAAATGCCCAGATTGATATGCCTTCTGAAAGAAATGAGGTGTTTAGAGAGAAATGATAGTTGCTGTTTCAGCCTTTCTGCCTAATCTGGTTTTGGCATCTCATAACTGAACATAATGGGAAGAAAGCTCAGTAATGTGGCCTGCATTCTGAACAGTGTGGTGCATCAGGTGTAACACACAGTCTGACCTCTGCCTACAGGGGTTCCATGCGGATTGGGAAGGATTTTATCCTGTTCACAAAGAAAGATAACACCATGACTTGCCTCCTCTTATCACGGACGTTCCATGAGGAAGAAGGCATCGACGAGGTTTGCATGTGCTTCTTGTAATGAACTAATATAGTGAATGCTGCCTCATCTGAACTTGCCTAGCTCTTACAGAAGAGTCTGTCTCAGGGCTGTTTGTGACTCTGGTGGGATCAGGGTATGGTTTTCTTTTAGCATTATGCTGTAGGGCTTCTGCAAAGTCAACACATTTTTTTCCTTTTGGTTTTAATTCTAATTCAGAAGTCTCTAGAGTAGAGCAAGTTTGAAGGGCTTATTTCAGTCACTTAAAGGCGTGCTTATGCTAAGTTCAGGACATGCCCAGACATCTTGCATTTTTCTTTTCTCACAAAATTTGAGCTTGAGATGTATTTAATTTTACTGTGCTGATATGATTTTGTGTAGAGAACTAAAGATGTTTGAAGTTGCTACCCATGGGTCATTAACTGCAGGTGTGTCTTCTTACAGATATTTTTGATTTTTAATAAAAAAGTCAGTATAGTTCTACCTATGAAAAACTTGTATATTTTAATAGATAACTCAGGCATTGTTCCAGGCAAGGTTGATAATTTAAATTTGCACTGGGCTGGTATCTCAGAAAGCATCTTCTGGTATGAGGGAGGGATTGAAGGGTGAAACTGGGGAGGGTCAGTGCATGCTGGTAGCCAGCCCATGACTGAAGCAGGTTGGGAAGAGTAAAGTAAGTCTAATTCCCACAGCAGCTCTGGCTACTTTTTTGGCTTGACCACAGTTCTGGGATGGGATTTGTGTCCTTGATGTGCAGCTGCAGTTTATAATTCTGTCTGTATTTTTACTCTACATGGCAGAAACCACCTTGCTAGCATCCTTTAAAAAAATCAAAGACTGAGGTCCGGATAAATATGAGTGAAGGATATCGAGGAATTAAGCCAGAATGTTTTTTTTTTAGTATTATGAAAGTTGCTACATGAGAAGGGGGAAAAAAAGCCATTGCGTGTGTGAGTAGCCAGTACCATACATGTAACTTGGAATGGTTCACTCTGAGACTGGTATGTTGAGAAGGCTACTCAGAGGCTGGCAAAGAGGGTCTGTGAGTATTTGACAGACATGCAAACTACTGAAGAGCTGGAAAGGCCTCTCCTGATGACTTAGGGGGCTGTCAGGAGGGGTAAGTCACTGGACCATGACCTGCAGGAGGGGCTGACTGGAGTGGGAGAGCCTGAGTCACTCTCAATACAATGGGATTTGCAGGTCATCGTTCCCCTACCCACCTGGAATGCACGGAGCCGTGAACCCCTGACGGACAACATGGAGAAATTTGCTATTGAGACGGAGCTCATTTACAAGTATTCCCCTTTCAAATCAGAATGGGAAGTGATGGACCAGTTCAATAAGATACGTGGTGAGAAAGGTACATGTGGATGGTGCAGGTCACAAGTGAGATATTTGGGGTTTGGTTGGGATTCACCTGGTTGACTTGTTACTTTCTCAGGCACTCTGGTGATCATCTTTAACCTGAAACTAATGGATAATGGAGAGCCAGAGCTGGATGTGACTTCTGACCCTCACGATATTCAGATGGCAGAAACACCCCCAGAGGGAACGTAAGTGTGACTGGTGTAACAGGCCTTGATCAAATTTGGTGTAGGGTTTTATACTGGCTATATACTGTGTACATGGATTTTTTTTAAGATTCTCATTTTGTAGTGAATTAGGGAATTTAGAAGATCTGTAGTTTGTTCTTAAGCTGTTTGGGGTACATGTGTGTCAGCCCATGGGTGTTGTGGCTGTGTTTGGGATGAATGCCTGCAGTGGCTGATCTCAGCTTAGCCAAAGCAGAAAACTCAGTGTCCTTTAGACACCATAAAAAAAGGAGCTCTAAGCTTTATGTTTAATTTTATACACCTATCAAAGATGTTTTCATCAGAATGAGAGCTGGTTGTGAGGCAGTGCTGCTCCCAAATTGCTGTTCAGTTTTGTGGCAAAACATGAGGTGCTGCACAGGTCAGCCTCTGGGGGTGGATAGTATGGAAGGCAGGTGGGGTGTATCATCACATCTGTCAGGGACCACTTCTTCCTGTAGAGGGGCAAGAAGGATGTGCTCAAAGGGCAGCTGGAAGAGCACAGGCCCCTATTTAGAGAGAGCTGAGTGTTTGCTGAGTTGATCACCTGTAGCCTGAAAACAAAAAACTGAGCTGAAATGAGCCAAATGCTTGGTTAAGTCCCAGAGCTCCATGAGCACACCTAGCAAGCTTTACGTTTTTGATGAGATTACGTGCTTCTCCTCTGCAGTGCTTGAATTTTCCATAGGAAGTTTCAGACCCTGTAAAGCAGCTCTGTCTATGTATTAGAGTGATGTTACTGAGCAAATTCCTTGGGGCCCTCTGAGGGTTCTCAGCATCTTTAATATGCCTGTTTGTAAGGCAGGTGTGATTGCCACTGATCACTGCCTCTTCTTTCTGATATTGTGGTACCATGTGTGTCAGTGAGTAGTGCAGGTTCTGAGGCAGCGTACCTGACTCACTGAAGGGTGGAAATGCTCTGAGTAGGTGGGCACACTTTTAGTGTTAAATAGGCCAGTTGATAGCTTTGGCCATTATTATCCAGATGTATTCAAACTTCCTCTTCAGGTTGCAGTAACACGAGTATCAGTTTCTTGTAGCAGTAGTTATGATGTACAGCTCAACAAAGAGTCTGGAGAAGACATAGGTCAAAAAAATTTGAAGAAAAGCTTTACTTAATGTAGTTTCATGGTAATTAAAACAGAAAGACCTTTTCTTTCACCTGTCTGTTTTGCTAAGGGTATCTCTTGGGCATATTCTGAAGTAGATGTCTCTCTTGCAGCAAGCCGGAGCGACGCTCCTTCCGTGCCTATGCTGCTGTGCTTTATATTGATCCCAGGATGAGGATCTTCATCAATGGACACAAAGTACAAACCAAACGACTCTCATGCTGCCTCTACAAGCCAAGGTAAGTGTTGGATCCAGGATCTGTGGGTCTGTGGGACCATTTGGAATTAGAGAAAAGGTGTAGTGTTTTGCTCTCCAGGTGTATAATTCCATTCCTAACCCTAATAGCACAGAATCAGACCATAATAGAATGGCATGTGGTGTTGACATCGTGGGAAGAGAGATACATCGTGGAAAATCGAATGCCTTTGAAAGTTGCATGAGTCATTGGTGCAATTTGGCTCCCTTTCAGAGCAAACAAAGAAATTAAGATCCTGGTTGTATGAAATACCATATTAATACGAAACTGTTGGGTAACTATGTTGTTGTTGTTGAGCAGAAGGAAATACATATGGTGGGTGTTAGGATTATTTCCAAAAAGAAACTAGACCGAGTGCTTTGAAACAGTTGCTTTTATATGTAGCTAATCCAGGTTTAAATAGAGATTGAGAAAAAGCTTTCCCTATATTCCTTTTAGATTTCCTTAAACAAAAAATGTGACCGTGAGCTGGGGTGTGCTGTCAGTTGGCTGAAGGGAGACTGGAAAAGGTTACTGGGATGGGAGGGGAAAGGGAAACCTGTATTTCAGTCTACTTGAGGTGGACTCTCTCTGGGAGCACACAGTCTGCATTCTAGATACCCTGGCATAATTTATTTGAATCAAATAGTAGTAATTTTGTAGAGTATTTGTGGATTTTTTAGTATAGCATTTTGGGCTCACTCAGCCTACTAGGCACTGTTAGCAGCCACAGGCCAGTGTCACACCACTGACAGTGCCTGAAGAGCCTGGCTGGTTTTTAACTTAGGCTTCCTCAGCTCCTTACATGAGACTCTGTGAAATGGCATCAGAAACCTGACCAAAATAAAAGAATGTTACACACCCTCTGCTCCTCATGCTGGCCAGGCCAGTTGTTTCCCTGCGGAAGGCAGGGAACTTGCCAATGTAAATCCTGATTTACTGGGTAGAGAATCTCTGGATTTCTGTATTTTTGACTGTGTTTTATCTACATGTGAGGGCCTTGTGCTGCTTCTGCTTGTGCTGTAGTTCATCAAAAGTACTAGGGAGAGAAACCGGGGGAGACCAGCTCTTGCGAGACTTCTGGACAGGATGCCATCATTGTGGGCGATGCTGTCAGCGTCATGACAATATTAGGTGTCCCAAGTCACCCCAGATGTTCATCTACCTCAGTGTCTTCTTTTTCAAGTGATCAGTAGTCTATTCTAAGAAGCCCCAAGCTGATGTGTGCTGGTGGCAGGTGTATCTTACAGATCTGCTTGTGCCACATCTGAGCAAACTCCTGTAGATCTGCTTATAGTGACAGGCCAGTACAAATTCCTGAACATTGTAAAGACATTTACATTTAAAATCCCCATTCCTGCAACAGAGCAGTAAAGACTGCAAGGCCTTCCTGCAGAGGACAGTGTAAATCTTCTCAGTCTTGTGGCAATCATTGTGGCTTTACTGGGCCTCTCTGGAGACTGTCCAGACTGCTCCCTTCTGGCTGGACTTCCCAATGCCAGCTTTGGGCTCTAGAAGCTGCGTGGCCATCAGGACAAGCCATCAAAGCCTTTACTGTGGGTTCTGAGAGCCAGCACCGCTCTTGGGGTAGATGCGATGCTGTGCCCTGGGCAGGTTGAGGAAGCTGTCTTTTTCCTCAGGAGAGCTCAAATCTGCCTTTGGTGGCTCTTTCTAAAGGGAAAACCAGTAAATCAGTCCACTCTGAAAGTGGTTACTTTGCTTTTACTGCCATAGGTGTAGGGTTTTTTTTACATTTTTCTCCCTGAACCTGCTGAAAAGGGTCACTTATGCCCTCACTTTCCCTTTAGAGCTGAAGCCAGAGCTCACCATCCCCATTTATCTACTAGGCTTTGAGTGCTCCGCAGGGTAATACTGGATTAATCCCTTGTATTTGTGCCAGCATTGTTTTGTGTGTGAGTGCACAGGGAAGGGACCTCCATTATGGTGCTCCTTTGGGACCAGCAAATGTAGCAGTGATGCTCAGCTCTTTAGCATGGGTGTGTTTCTGGCCCAGTAGCCTGGGCCAGGTAAATCCTGAACCTTCCTGGTCAAGCAAAGGGATGGGGAACAGACAGTGGAGGTGCTGCTGCCTTACAGCCTGAGTAGCTGGTGTGCTTGTCTGGGACATCTGAAGGGCTCTTTTCTTTCAGAGGGGCCTCCCTCCTGCTGTCAGTCAGGTTGCCTTTATCTCTGAAAGAAAAGCCTGTACAGTGGCTTGTCTGCAGGTTCCAGTGTTGGTGTTTGTGGACAATGAATAGAAATTCACTGTGGATTTGGGGTATGTAAGTGCCTTTACTGAAAAAAGGTTTTGCAGCCCTTGCACTGTTTTTCAGGAATAACAGCGCATCTCCTGAGCAGGACACTTGTTTTCTGTTTGTCACCACCCATGTTTCTATGGGAGAGGCTTCTCCTCACCTTTCTGGAGCTGAAAACATCCTGGTGGCAGGGGCTGGCTGGTTTTGTGTGGATCTTTCACCAGCCTTTGCACTTGTGTTGCCACATTCCCAGCTTCCCTGGGAGTGGCCTGTGTCTCCTGAAAGATTGCTTCCATCTCTTCCCCGGTACCTGTTGGAGCTTGTTTAGCAATATGGGCTATGCAGATAGAAATAGCCAGGCCACATGCAAGGCCTGTGCCTCCACAAGGACACTCCAAGGCAGTTGGAATGAGTGTCTTGAAGGTCGTGATGGTTCACAGCGCCATCATCTAGGACATCTGACAGTTGCTTACAGTGTTCCCTACAGCAAAGGAGTGCTGTCCCTATGGTCCCCCCAAGTGCTGCCCTGTCTGCTGGGCTGGGCATGGGGAGATAATTCAGCTTTGCTCTACTTCTCTGTCTTTTTATTTTCTCCTTAGAATTCAGGCAGGTGTGGGTGAAGTAATGTAGTTATGCCAACATGTTGAAAGCAGTCTGGTTTTCAGAGTGTACTATCTCCTGGCTCCAGATAGCTTTAATCAACCTTACATAGGTTAGAGATGATGCCACCAAAATCCTGACTCTGTAGCTCCTGACCTGATGAAATCACCAACTGTGATTTCTGGAAGTCTTAGCACCTGCCTCCTTTTTCCCCAGGGAGGAAATCCTTAAAAATAGCAGAAGATGTGTTTCTGGGAAAATGTATTTCGAGGAACGGTGCTTGTGGTATTAATTTTCTAGATTTGGGAGCAAGGGATTCCTGTTGGTGAGATTATGTCTGATGTCAGTACCACGTGTGCTCACCCACAGAAACAAACCTAAACAAAACTTTTCATAAGTACAAGGTTGTTTCTCATAAATCCTGACAGTTTATCTGCATTTGGGGGGAATTTTGTCTCTCATTAGGATCTAAGTGTGATTCCAGTCAGTTGGTCAGTCAAGTGTTACATCTCCATGTGTTTTTGCCTCTCTGTAAAAACAGCATTTCTAGTGGCTTTTGCTTTAGCTAAATACTGGAAAATTTAATCCCATCCATTTGGGATGGGATTTTCCTCTGGGTATATCCAAACCCTCATGTCTGAAGGTGATCTGAGTTCCTGCAGGCTCTGCTTGTCCTAGGTGTCATCTTTCCTTGTGACGTGCTTGGATACATGTTCATGAGCTTCTGCCTCACAAACACCAGTCTTTCACTCTGCAGCAGTCAGTGAATTTGGATCTGTATTTGGCATGTTAGCATACAGGGAAGGTGAAACAAGCTGCTTCATCTCCAGCACAATTTACAAGGTTATGAGTCAGATACAAAACACAAAGAAGTGTCCTGAAACTTGAAGTTCTTACCAAATTGTTGTTCTACTTTGAGATAGCCCTGTGTGAGATGGACCTGTCAGACTGCACCTGTGGACAGCTGTTCACAGGAAAGGTTATTTAGCTGTAGTGGAAGCGTTTTGAGAAGCTTTCCATATATATTCACTCCTCCTCTTTACTTCCGAAGAAATTATTTCTCTAAGTCTTGAGATTTGCGACAAGAATATGGATATATTTCACCCCCACTGGTTAATGCAGAAGAAGAGAGGATATTGTGGTTGGAGCTACTACTAAAATATCTATGACTTAAAAAGATTTTGCTTAGCTTCATCCAAAAATGTCCGGTTCATGATATGTAAACCTCCTCCATTTATTGAATCTATTGGGAGGAGTAGAGTAGCATGTGGGGACCTTCTTCTCTCACGCAGTGATGAAATTTTGATTTGACCTTACTGCTGAGTTTGCTGATTACTAAATTTTGATCATCACAGGATGTACAAATACACTTCAAACCGTTTCAAGACCCGTGCAGAGCAAGAGGTGAAGAAAGCAGAGCACTTGGCAAGGATAGGTGAGTCGTCAGGGTATGCATTCATCTGTTGCTAAGGGGAGGACTAAACCCTTGAATGGTGTGACCTGGGGTTGGCTGCCTCTGGGATCACTGAAATTGCTCAGGAACTGAATTATTGCAGCAACTACAGATGACACAGACTTAGGTTCATGCAATGGAAGGAATGTACATTGTTTCCAGAGACCATTTCATCATCTGAGTAGCAGATGTACAGGATAACCCTTGGAGTCCCAGCAGTTTTCCCCCACTCCAGCAGAAGCCTGGCTGAGCCCTGTCATCCTACAGTTCTTCTCTCACCTTTAAGATATTATGAGCTTTTGGCTATGTTTTCATTCTGCACCTTTCCTGTTAAGGCAGCTAAAAAAGTAGATTTTTATTCTGTCACTTAATGTAAAGAGTCTGGGGTCTGGGTGTACAAGGGAGCCCTGGTTTGTTTGGTTTTAATCCTTCCTGGCATACCTTTTGCCCATCTAATCTTCCTTTCCTGTTAAGTCCTGTAATCCTCAGGGAAAACTCAGTTTGTCGTAATTGATTATTCAGCATATAGAAATCACACAAGCATATAAATACAGCATTAGACTGTATTAGAACTGCATTAAATCTCCAGAAATATAACACAAAAAGCAGCATCCCTCCCTAACCCTTAATGCAAAAATACTATAGTGAAGGAGGAATCTTGGAAGTTGTGATTTATATGTGACCTGTATCTTCTGGTAGGTTTCATAAATCAACTACATAAATCACTTGGAAGCATGTGTCCTCTGTCCTGGTGTCAGAGCTGCTTTAGGCATGTCTGCACATGGCTGCAGGTCATATATACAAGGGATGGTGCCGCATTCAGCCTCTACAGCATCACAGAGGGCAGTGTGATTGTGACCCTGCCCTAAAGAAAAGCAGCAGAGTGAAATGGTGTGAATTGCCATGTTCCCTGTTCCTCCTTTAGGAAGTACAGCCTGGCAAGATAGACTTGGTAAGATGAAGCTTAAACAGATTTTATTGTGTGCCTCAATCCTCATAGGTGAATTCATTTTTACATTGAGTCCTATAGCCAGGGCATGTCTTGAGCACACACTCCCATTGCTTTTCAAGAAGATGCAAAGAGTAGGATTTAGAGAAGCTTCTTCCCTGAAGCAGTCTGTGAGGCTTTCGTGACACTTAAAAGTGGAGTTCAGTGTATGGCACTGAAAAATGGTGTCCATTGTTGTCCCAGTGCTGAGAACAGGTCCCATTGGCCCTAAAATATCACACATTTCCATCACCAAACCAGCCTGGTGCCTTTGGGTGTGCAGGGATCGCTGAACCTGCAGTGTGTCCAGGGGGCCAAGAAGGTGAGTGACATCCTGGCCTGTGCTAGAAATAGTGTGGCAAGTAGGACCAGGGAAGTGATTCTTCCCCCCTGCCTGGTACTCAGCACTGGTGAGGTCACACCTCAAGTACTGTATCCAGTTCTGGGCCCCTCATTTCAAGAAGGACATTGAGGTGTTTAAAGTAAGTCCAGAGAAGGGCAATGGAGCTGGTGAAGGGTCTGGAGTGCATGTCCTATGAGGAGAGCTGGGGTGGTTTAGCTTAGAGAGAAGGACGCTCAGGTAAAACTACCTGAAAAGGAGGCTGTAGCCAAGTGGGGGTAGGTCTCTGCTCCCAGGCAGGTAGTCACAGGATGAGAAGACATAGTCTGAAGGTGCACCAGGAGAGGTTTAAGTTGGACATTAGGATTAATTTCTTCACAGAAGGGATTGTTGTATATTGGAATGAACTGCCCAGGAAGGTGGTGGAGTCACCATCCCTGGAGATGTTTAAGGAAGGACTGAATGTGGCACTTAGTGCTGTGGTCCAGTTGACATGGTTGTGTTGGTCACAGGTTGGACTCCATGATCTCAGAGGTCTTTTCCAACCTAATTGATTCTGTGATTCTGTGAACTGGCCCAGTGCTTTTGGTGTGCAGGGATCACCAAACCAGCCCAGTGCTTCAGGGAGTGCAGGGATCACTGAATGGGCCTGGTTCCTCTAGGGGAAAGAGGGTGCTGAGCAAAGGGCGTAGGACACTGTGGTGAAAACTCCCAGCTGACCTCAGACTGTTACTTGAAGATTGGAGCACACATGGAGCCTCCAGGACTAAAACATGCTCGGAGTATTATCCTCTGGGGCCTAAATCTTTACTTGTAGGAAAATAGATTTTATCTGTAGCACCAAGCTTTTTTGTTCTCCTGCTGGTAGAAATTATTAATTTCTCATGGTCTCCAGTACTCCAGAGGGATCATCAGGAATGATTTGCAGTTTGCTCTTTTAAACCCAGGAGTACATTGTGACAAATGGTGGGTCTCAGCTGAGCAAACAGCAGTTCCAGAATGCCAGAGATACCTGCCTACAAGGAATGTGTTGGAATCAGTCAGATTGAGAGATTGCTGAGTCTCTGAAAATAGCTTATGAGCTTGTGGAATCAAAACAGGATAACCAAAAATAGCTGGATAGGGAAGATGTATGAGTAGCAGAGAGGGGGTGCAGGTATTGTTTGCCTTGGCGTGAGCTATGCCATCCCTCAGCATGCACCCTTTGTATTGCCAAATTACAGAATCACAGGAGGGGATCTTAAAGCTCATTTTGTCTAAAGTCTCCCTGAAGCCTTCTCCAGGCTGAACACTCCCAGCTCTCCCAGCTTGGCTCCAGAGCAGAGGTGCTGCAACCCTTGGAGCATCTCCATGGCCTCCTCTAGACGCTCTCCAGCAGCTCCAGGTTCTTCCTGTGCTGGGCCCCAGGGCTAGAGGCAGCTCTGCAAGTGGGGTCTCACCTGGACAGGGCACAGGGGCAGGATCTCCCCCTCCCCTGCTGCACATGCTGTGGGATCAGCCCAGGGCATGGAAAGTTTCTGGGGGCCAGAGCAAACAGCTGGGACAGGTCCAGCTCTCATCCACCGGCACCCCTAATTCTTTCTTACTCAGGACTGCTCTCAGTCCATTCTCCTTGCAGAAACTTAGGTTTATTGAATGAATCTTAAGTAATACCAGGGTGATATGTGCCTATCATCAGCATTCCTGTTTGTCTAGGAGAGAGGCAAAAAAGGGAGTTCCTTTTACATGGTAAGTTTCTTGCATGCAAGGATCACGTGCAGGGTAGGTTTTCCAAATGCTGGGTCCTATGTAACGTGTAGCACGGATTTGTCGTTTTTCCAGGCAAAATTTAGCAATTATTAGAGATAAAAGCATTTCTGAGAGTAGTCCTTTCCCTTAATCTTTGCAAGAAAATTACTTCTTTGGAACTCCTTTTCAAGCCTGAACTTAGTCTTGGTTTTGTGAGAACCTTTCTCTGAATCACATTACCAAGCAGAGCAGGCAGGGCCACAGGCATTCTTAGAGACTTTCCAGTTCCTTGTTGTCTTCCTCACAGATCCTTCCTTCAAATGTGCTTTTGCACAGTTTATCCCTACTGTTGTGCCAGTGTTGACTGGGACCTCTGAGCATGTTTAAGATGCCATGTCAGTGGGACCCTCTCATGTAAGGTTTGATTTTTGTACATTTTTGTGTTTCCTTTGTACCCTTGTACACATCAGTGCAGCAAAGGCTCTCTGGAATTGCTCTCTTTGGGTGAATGCCTGATGGTGTCTGTCTGTACCAAATGGCTGACAGCATCCTTGTCCCTGTATGTTTCAGCGGAAGAGAAGGCTCGCGAGGCGGAGAGCAAAGCCCGTGCCCTCGAGTTACGCCTTGGAGGGGATCTCACGCGGGAGTCTAGGGTGAGCCTTGTGCTTTTAGCAGCATGTTGTGTTTTGAGCACCAAGGGGTGTTCGGAGCACTGGTGGTGGAGCGATGCTGACTGGGCAGCACCCCATGGCAGCATGCTGTGTGCTGGTTAAGCAGGTGGTGGCTCCAGTCAGCAGTGAACTTCCAGCAACATTTAGCCATCTCCATGGCTTCATCACCACTGGATGTGTTTCACCATCTTCACATGATGTGCAGCCCAAGTGAGAAGTGTGTTGGCATTCCCCTGCCTACACACTCAATATATCCTGCGTGAGAAGGTGACCTCCTGACTCCAGGTGCTGTTTGCTGACAGCCTCTGTGGAAGTGGCCCGGGGAACAGAACTAGAGCTATGGGCTTTTTGGCTGTTCCCTGCTGCCTGTGCAGCTGTCTCCGCGGCATTTGGGCCGGGGCTTTTGGAGAGGGCCTCTTTGCTTCCTTCCAGTGGGACTGTGGCTTTGAGGGGCAAGGCTGAGCCCTGGCGCCAGGAGTTGGGAGGAGGGCTGGCAGGGGCACCAGAAGGTCAGCAAGCAGCACCAGTTTAAAATCATTGAGCTTCCTATTGGTATGTCATGGAAACAATAGCATCCAAGTGCCCTGGATGTGTCCTTGTGCTCCATTGCCACTGTTTTCAATTTCCTTAATCCTCTTTTTACATTTTCCTCCAAACAACCTAGCATAAGTTTGCCCTACTTCTGGAGTCACACTGGTTGTCACTGTCTACCAGTTGTGACTTATTTACACTTAAAACATTTCTCAGCTCTTCCTGAAAGAGCAGAAAATCATAAATGGAGTGAATTTTATGAATTTCCCAGCTTGAGCATGCAATGCCTGTTTGCAGGTGACATTGCGTCAGGTCCAGAACTCGGCCATCACCCTACGGCGGGAGGCTGACGTCAAGAAAAGGATTAAGGATGCAAAGCAGCGGTGAGTGCAGGGGCTTCGAAACTCTGGAGTACCTAGGCTGTTTGCTCCAGGTGCTCATATAGCTCTCCTGTTTTGCATGTATTTTTGGTTCAGCTCAAAGCTTAAATATCCATGGGCATCTTATATGCCTGGGCTGTTACACTGAGCTGGGGCACTATTCTGGTTACCTCTGGCATTCCCCTCTCACCTGCTGAAAGACATGGTGGGTCTCTGGATTGGGTTGTTGGCTGTAAATATTTAACTGGTTTTCACATCAGTTTTTTTCAGTCTTGCTTTTTCACTTGCAGATGAGATTCAGGCTGATGAACAAATGTTCACAAGTTACAATGAAACAGCTTTAGGAATTTTAGGCATGCTTTCTAAAAAAAGCTGAGTTTTGGTGTAGTCGGTGCTGTGAAATCCCAAGGCATTCCTCTAGCTTAGCTCTGGTGGCACTTAACTTTGGTTTTTGATGTACTCACAGGAATATTTCACTCTTCATATACGTTTGTTTTGCATTTCTCAAATGAAGTGAAAACCAGAAACAAATGCTCTTAAAACACATGCTGAGTTTGAGGAAGTTGGGGGTTTGGATACAGAACGTCTCCATTCCCTATGTGTATGCATGCCCATTTACATGGCTGCCTGGGTCAGAACTATCGCAGACTTGTTGCCAGAGGTAGATCTAGTGCATCTTAAGTGCTGAAAAGAAAGAAATAAATACAGCTTTAATTTAAAAGTGCTAGAGCTAGGATCTGAATGATACAGAAGCTTGTGAGAGAACCTGTTTCCTTCAGCTTCCACATACTTTTCCATCTACACCTTTGTTCTTTAATTCTTGGGTTTGGTGACATTAGTGTGCAATGAAAAATTTGTGAATAGTCTTCTGCCCTTCCTGCCCATGGGCAAAATACTTCTTCCTGTTGCTAAGCTGACCAGCAAAAAGCCACTCTGGGCAGGTACATGGCTTTCCCTGTGTCCCTGCGTTCGTCGCTGGTGATCAGAAGCAGATCAGAGGATTATGCTTTTCTACAGCATTGTACTTCATTCAGAAAACCAAAAAAAAAATCCTGAAAGATGTGTATAATAGGCACATTAGCTTCTATACTAAGCAATCCCTGTTGTCTTTTGGAAAATTCTTGAGTTACAGAGGATGTCCTAGGACAGTTTTCTGCTGTTTCCCTGATGCTGGGTGCATCAATGAAAGAAGTGCTTTCAGGTTTCCAAAGGCTGTGTAAGATCAGGTTGGCTCTGAATCCAGACAGTAGGACAGGTACTAAATTTCTAGTAATTAAATCCCTGGCTTTTGACCCACCACTTCATTTTCCATGGTTTGGATGATAATTTTACTTCCTGTCCTCTCTGATAAAAATGAAATGTCCTTTTTGTTTTGTAGGTGAGTACATGCTATTTCTTGAAGTATAAGGCTCTACATTTTTTTCCAGAAGTTAGAAAAAGAAAATTAATCCCTGAGATGGGTGTTTTGCTGCACTTGCTCATGCTCTTGAATCGTGGTTTTCTACAACAGTGAGCTGAGACCAACAGGTCACATTCCAGCCCAGCAGCTGGCAGTGTTCAAAACCCCTCTTGGCAAAGGTTTAGATTTGAAATTACTGAAAGCTGCTATTTCAGGTGTCTTCCTAGTAATGTACTACAGTCACCAGTCTTAAATGAAGCTGTGTCACAGGGTACCATTGCATCTGTGTGAGAGATGATGGCCTTAAACAAAAAATGAATATGAATTTTATTTATTTTTGGTATTTATTTTGAAAAGTTTCACCATTAAGACAGACTCAGATCTCATATCTGCAGGTGATCATTGTGTAGGGTTCACGCATGCATGGTTCAAGTCTTCCTAATATTTGATATTAGTAGACAGTCAACTGAACATTTTAAGGAATTCCACTATCTTCAGCTAACCATTTAAGCAGAAGTCAAATTCCTCATTACGATAAGGTACATAACTGCAAAGGACTTGATGGGGGCTGGTGGGGAATATAAAGCAGGTCAAAATTGAGAGGGATGGGCAGGACCATGGTATAGGCTATGCCTTGCAGTAGTTACTGGTTTAGACCTCACATTTGAGGATGCCTTCATACTGAGGCTGAGTATCCTTCTTATGAAAAATCCTCAGCGTGGGTATCAGGGAAGCTGTGGAACCTGATTAATTTAGTATGTTGAAGAGCAGGACTTGTTTGTGAGACACAGGGATTTTGTTTGATTTATAGCACAAAGAGATCAAAATCTCAAGGCTTTTGGCCTTAATGGAGATAGAATTCCTGGTAACCAAAGATTCAGATTGGGAAATCCTTGTGGGCTCACAAACATATTCGAGGCCAACTTTTCTTGGAGTCATCTGCTGCATAGATAAGGGAGAAATCATGCAAATTGATATCCTGACATTCCAGAAAAAAAGAGCTCTGCTTGGGCTGTATGTTGTATCCTCCAGATTTTGAACTCAAGGAGCAGCCTTGTGAAATTTGGAATTAGGAGAACTTTCTAGAATCAGAATATCAAGACTGTAGTTTTGTATTGAAATCTGAATTTCCATGCTTTATCTAGAAAGGGATATACAGCTGGAAAATACAAACCAAAATAGCATGAGAAAGGACCAGTCTGGATGCAACAGCACTCTCATAAAATTAATTCACTGAATAAAAACATCTGAAGTAAAAACCAGAATCTGTTTTGAAGGAGAAAACATATTCAAACAAAAAATTCTCTGTCCAGCCTAAATTAGTATTTGTATTGCAAAGTTTTTGTATTTTGTTCATATTCAGTTGTAATGCTCTTTCAGCAAATGTTTTGTATTTTTCAGAAGTAGCAGTTGAATGCTCAAGGGTGTTGGCCTTCCATACCCTCTCTCTAACACCAGCAGATAGTATGTTTTATTTCCAGCATCCCTAGAGGCTCTGTTTTGTCCTCTACAGGGCACTGAAGGAGCCCAAGGAGCTGAATTTTATCTTTGGGGTGAACATTGAGCAGCGCGAGCTGGACGGCATGTTCATTTATAACTGCAGTCGGCTGATCAAGATGTATGAGAAGGTGGGCCCACAGCTGGAGGGTGGCATGTGAGTCCTGCAGATTTTTCTGCAATCTTTGCTTAAGCTTGGCACATTTTTCTGTATCTGACTTAGGCTGTGCAATAACCATGTTTTGCATTAATCATTCTTCATGAGCCTGAGGCCTGCTCATTTTGTCAGCCTTCAGTTTGCATTCTGACAAATAAATTATATTTAGTACTGCCTCATATTTTCCTGGTTTCTTGATAGAGAATTCTTGACACAAATTTTAAACATCCCTGCAGCAGTATGAGGAGCTTGGTATTTGGTGCTAATGAGTGCTGGTAGTACTAGTGCCTCATTCCAGAGACAGGCAAAATAGGTCTTGACAGCAAGTACAAATATTTGAGCCCGTCTTACATTTTGCGTGACAGTTCATGTTGCCAGCCTGTCGGTTTAATCTGTGTCCTTCTGTGTCACTCTGTGTCCCTCTTCCAGGGCATGCGGAGGAGTGGTAGGCGTGGTGGATGTGCCCTATTTGGTTCTGGAGCCAACCCATAATAAACAAGACTTTGCTGATGCCAAGGAGTATCGACACTTGCTGAAGGCCATGGGAGAGCATTTGGCTCAGTATTGGAAGGATGTTGCAATAGGTAGTGAAGCTTCACAATTACCAGAGTCTGGAAGGAGAAATTTGGGTGGCTGAAGGTCAGCCAAAAGTGCAGATGGTGATTTTGTGATAATGGCTCCATATTGAGCAGAATATGGTTTGTTTTCCAGCCCAGAGAGGTATCATCAAGTTCTGGGATGAATTTGGTTATTTATCAGCAAACTGGAACCAGCCTCCGTCTAGTGAACTGCGTTACAAGCGCAGGAGAGCCATGGAGATCCCCACCACAATTCAGTGCGGTGCGTCTGATCCAGCTGCTTCTCTCTGGGGAAGGGGGGAACACTCCTGGCTGCAGATGGGGACAGTTAAATGCATAGGAGATTTGGGATGGACTATCATCCCTTCCTAGGACCTGTCTCCTCTGCAGTTTGCCTTTGTCTGCACTGAGTGGTATTCTGTGACAGCCAGGCATAAAGCTCCTTTCCTGCACAGTTTGCTAGTTCACTAACTGATCTTCACAGCTGATCTTCTGACAGAGCAGGGTAGGTATGGCCAGTAGCAGTGTTGAGAGCAGGCTTAGAAATGTCATATGAACTGGAACTCACCAAAGGCACCCATCCCAGTACCAGAATAAGATCTGAAACATCCTCACAGGCAATGGGAAGTGGCCAAGTAATTTGTACCCTGATGCACTGGCCTGCACTGTGTCAGCACAGAGGGAACCTTTTGCAGTTCCCTTGGAGTTTAATGCAAGTTCTCTTCTGTGCACCTCTAAACAGCTCTGGCTAAGCCCTTGTTAGAGTAATGGGAAGCTCCACACCATCACTTTGTCACCTGGTAGAGGGACACCAAACTCCCTTATTTTCTCCCTGGGACTTGAGGATGTGGTTGTAGGAAGGAATGTGAGGCCATTCTTGTGGAATTATTTGTTAGGCTCTTCTGCCTTGATGGTTGTCTCAGTCTTTTCATGGTTCTTTTGAAGGGGGAGGGACTTTTTTCTCCTTCTTCTTGTCTTCCCTTGTTGATATCCTTCCAGAGCCTGATTTAAGGACATTTGGATTTTCTTGGCAGAACTTGATTTTGTGAAGCTGTTGGTTTCCTGGTAGGCTGGCAATACTCTGGAAGACAAATTTGTGTTCCTGGTTCATCAAAAATTTAGTAGATTTTTTTTTAAGTGGATATGTCTGTGATTTGTGTTACTTTGGTATCGTTGAGAGACAGCCTGACTGCTGGGCAGAGCTGTGATGTCTGGACTGGCTGTTCAATTCAGTTTGTATATGTCATAGTTGCAGCAGGAGTGTGAGGTTCTCTGGTGTTGGTTGGTGCCAGGCTTCATTGTATTCTTGTTAGGTAGGATTGTCTTTGAGGGTTTCATTCAAGTGTTTTGTGAGCACAAATAAATAATTGACTCAATATATTCTGTGACTGTCTCACTTTTTTAGCCACTAGTCTTACTGTTGTTGGATACACTTTGGTGTGGTACTTGGGCATTAAATGGGCTACAGGAAAAAATGATGTGTATCAGGCTGTGTATTTCTGACTTGCAAAGTGTCTGTCTGACAGATGTCTGTCTGAAGTGGCGGACTCTCCCATTCCAGCTGAGCTCGGTGGAGAAGAACTACCCTGACACCTGGGTGTGCTCCATGAACCCTGATCCTGAACAAGACAGGTAAGAATCAGTTAATATTAAGATTTTTCTGCAAGGTGCTTTATCTGCACATTTGGAGCTTTTTTCTGGTCCTCTGTTCTTTGAAAACAGTTGGAGGGATACTGTACCTTTAAGTTGTGCTCACAGTCTGAGAAAAGGCAGCAATGGCAATTGTATAGGGAGCTGAATGCTGGGTGGGCATTTGCAATGTGCAAATTGCAGAGGACATCCTCAGGAAGTGACAGGTGATACCAAACTGGGAGGAGCAGCTGACAAGCCAGGCAGTCACAGATCCCTCCAGAGGGACTTGGAGGTTGCAGAAATGGGCCAGTAGAAGCCTATCCTGACATTCAACTAGGAAAATGCAAAGTCCTGTCCTTGGGGAGGACAGCCCCAGCACTGGTGTGTGCTGTCCATCCCAGAGCTGATCAGGCTCAGGGCATTCTCATCAATGTATAGAAACATATAAAGGCAGGTTGCAAAAAGCACAGAGCCTGGCTCTTCCCAGTGGTGCCTAGTGCCAGGACCAGACACCAGGAGCACAAACTGGAATGCTGGAGGGTCCCTCTGCACATCAGAAACACTTTTTTCCCTGTGAGGGTGACCAAATCCTGGCCCAGGTTTCTCAGGGAGATTGTGCAGTCTCTATCCTTGGAGATATTCCAAGATGTGGTCCTGAGCTCCTGGTCCTGGGTGGCCCTGCCTGAGCAGGGTGGAGCCAGGTAGACCCCAGAGCTGTCTCTAGCCTGTCAACCAAGTGATACGGTGAAATTTGAATCATTGGTTGTTTTTCTGCACTGGCACCAGAAACACTATTATAGATTTAGATTATATTAGTTTTGTCATGGGCAGGATAGATGGCAGCTGGAGAACTGTCATGCTGCAGGCTGGGAGTTAGGTGAGTTCAGGGGGGCTTCGCAATTGCCTTTATTGCTCCTACTGCTCCCACCCATCAGACACCAAACTGCAGCAATTACACATGGTTGGGATGAACCTAGGACGGACATTTTGCATGCTTGAGGAAGCAGCACAGTGGTTCATTTTCCAGTGATGTGTGTTACAGTCACAAAATGTAGGTAGAATGTAGTCATTTATTTGAGTGAGGAAAATGATTGCTTTAGGTTGCTTCTCTGTGGAAAGCAGCACTGCTGGAAGCCAGTTCTTGTCTGTATTCTGTAAGGAAGGGAAGCTGCTTCTCTGTAAGTCAGGTCCCTTGGCTCGGGGCTTAAAGACAAAGGGGATGAATCCAGGCAGTAACTTTTGATTGGAATAAAAAATTTAACATCTATGGCTGAAAATATTACAGAATATTGATGCTATTTCAAAGTATTGACTTTCTGACTTCTTCCTTTTGGTACCTCCCAGTGGAGAATACCTGTGCTGACTTCTCTGTTTGCTCCATATGTATGTAGAGCTCCTGCTGTAGAGCTCTGAGGAGTGTGGCAGTGCTGAGGATGTTCCTGGACAAAATGTTGGGGCAGGGCTGAGCCTGGAACCTAAGGGGCTGGCACATCCCCAGCCCTTCAGCTGGAAGGAGTAGCAAGGTTCAGAAGATGTTGCTTGTAGACACACAGAAACACAGACAGACCGTGTATGTACGTACATCCAGTAACACAGATAGCACAAGTGGGCATGTGCAGTGCTCCCACAGACCACACCAGCAGCTTCATCCTTTTCCCTCTTGGCTCGTCAGGATGAAGGATCACTAGTGGAAATACTCATGTCCATACCTGGCCTTCAGATCCCGTGCCTCTGGTTACTTCCACTGGGATAGATTGGCCCTGAGGCCTGCAGTCCCAGGGGGGAGGTGTACAGACCTCCTTCTGTGTTTACACATAGCGCACACACACTCCAGACCTCCCAGTGTCTCACACTGGGGATCTCTCTGTCTTGATTGGATCAGGATCCTTGCTCTTCCCCATGTGCTTTCTGCCTAGAGACACCCACAGTTCCACCTACACCCCTATACCCATCTCCATCAGCTGTGAGACTCACCCATGTCTCCAGTGATCAGCTCCTGAGGGTCACCCTTAGACATCCCCTCCCTTGCTCCCAGGTAGCCTCCTGGTTGGCTCCTCTGGCCTGACATTCCCGTGGCTCATATTCATTCACTTGCCTGTAGTCACAGCAGCTGGTGGCACTCAGGCCCATGAGTCACTGGGACCAGTGGTCCCTCTCCAGCTGCTGACACTTGCACCCCAGTACAGAGGCCCTCGCCTAGGAAAGGGGAAGACGTGGAGGTTAGTACACAGAGGTACTGACCAGCCAAAGGTTTATGTACAACTGGCCCTTGTTATAGTGTATTCTTCCCATATTTGTTCTTCCCAAATAATCTCAGTCCTTTCCTTTACTTGCTTTTGGTCCAAAAGATGTTTCAGAGGGCTGCCCCCATTGACCAGACACCAGAGCTGAGGCAGCCGTAGGACAGTCTTGGCAGGACCCCAAAAGGGGTTTCTGTTCCTCTGAACAGATTTGCATTCCACAATTCCCAAAAAGCCCAGTTCACATCCCCTGAGCTGCCTTTGGGCCACTGGGCTTGTGGAAATGGACCCTAGATGGGCTGGTAGCTTCTGGGATGGCCTGAGGGTAGCCATGGAAGGGTGTTATTCAGGTCCCCTCACCTGCCATTATATTTGTGCACTTCTGTCTGCAGAAGTGGGGGTCTTTGTTGTATCACCTACCAGGAACTTGATTTACTGATGAAAGAATTCAGATCTTTTATTTGCAATACCTTGAAAATTGGGGGTGTGTGGGTGGGGCTGCTTTTCACATTGAGGTGTTGTTTGGAGTGAGTCCGAGTACCTCCACAGTGCATGCTGTGCCATCCTACATCCCCTGTGCAGGAAGCTGGGAAAGGGCAGGTGGGGCACTTGGCACTGGTGAGCCAAACTTCTGGTCATTTTAGCTTCAAAAGGGGTCTCAGGAGTCTTACTCTGGGAGAATAAATAACTCCAGGACATTTCTTGATTAAGTAGGCTTACATGTGCTTTCCAGCAGCAAGTGCAGTTGTGTCCTTTACATGAAGTAGAAGTTTCTCCAGCACTCCTCTGGCTTTTGGCTGGAGCACATTCCAAGTGCTGCACTGTTGAGTCCTTGTGCAGAGTTTGGACACCTTCATATCTGTGTCCTGACTATTACAGGTATTTGTAGTGTCTGAAGGATGACAGGATTTGAGAAGCACATGGGTGGCATCCTCAAGCTTGTGTACTGTGAGGCTCTGTGCAGGGTCTCATCCAGCCAAATTGGAAATGATGTAATGTCAGAGCAATGTCAGGTGTTGAAGACTCTCCTGGCATCAGAGGTCATATGGTAGTTTTGGCTGCCTCAGCAAAGTGTCTACTATTGGCACTGAGCTGTTCCCTGCCCTTCTGGTTTGTCCACCTACACTTTAGTGGCTGCTTGTGGCATGGTGTTCCAGATCATGGGAGCTGAATGCCCTTCTCAATCTGTGTCATGGGAAGCAGTCACTCCCTCCAGTGCCACTGTCTCTGTTGAGGTCAGCACCAGGTGCCACTATCACTCACCTTTGTTACAGAGAAGGCAGTGTCCCTGTTTCACACTGTGAAATAATGTCAGGCTTGCTTGCCTCTATTCTCCTATCTGATATCCAGTTGGATCCCAAATGTCGTTTGGATGGGTGGCTGAAGCACCAGCTGAAGATGATTGTGTGTCTCAAAGTTCCTTGAGCATTATCAGAGTCTTGGTTTTAGTCCATTCTGACTTCCAAGATGATACATTTGTTCTGATTTGCTGCCTCCAGTGATGCAGTCTCTGGGTTTGGATGCCATGAGTAGTCTGAATTTTTCTTGTCACAGAACTCAAGGTGCTTTTGTTCTTTACTGTGCTGTAAGACATAGCTTGGCAATGCTTCCAGCCTTGCCATGAGCTGGAAGATGCATTTCTGTGCTGGGAAACCTGTTTATGGTGCCACTTGTTCAGTTTTATCTTTGGGAACTGCAGGTTTCTGTCACGGGCAGTCATTTTGCAGTGACGACATACACTTTCTTAGCCGAAGAAGTAACCACTCTATGGAAAGTGCTTCAGCAGGAGAGAGGCTGATGTAGGAACTGCTGCTTGTGCTCCTTCTCACTCACAAAGCTGATCAGAATGTATCTGATAGATAGCGATCTTGATAGAATCATCTCTCCCCAGCTTCTTGGAGCTTTGAGTGTTCTACAGTGAGAGCAGGGTTCTCCCTTTACTTATAAGACTTACATCTTCAGGTTACCAGCTTGGTTCCAGTATCTGGTCCAGTGAGATCTGCTGCATCTCTTGTGTTGTAAAAGGGCCGTGCTGCTTTCCTGGCTCAAATCATTCTTCCATGACTTTACCCCAGCAGTGCTGATCCTCGTCTGTCTTTCTATGATTGTTTGGTGATAGGAGATGAGCCTGGGCTCAGTCCCCTCTTCCTTCTCTGGCAGTGCTCCTGCTGGCCAGCTGCTCATCCAGCACTTCAAAGGTGATGCCAGTGCATTTGAGAGAGTACTTCCTGCCTCTCTTTTCCTTCTCTCTCAAGGACACTTCCAGGATTCTGCACCTGAAAGGACCTGGGAGAGTAGGATACTCACCACTGTTGTCGGCCATGAAAGCAAAGGACAAAGCAAATAGCTACAGCATATTGCAAAGGACACTGCCTGACCTTCAATGGCAAGGCAGAAGGCATCTGAGACTGGAAGGCTTGTGGTAATGTCTTAGTCATGGGTTTCTGGTACTGTGCTTTCCTTTATGAAGGGAAAAAAGTAGGTAGAAAGAAGAACTGATATAAGGAAATAAGCTGATAGGAAGGAAAATTGCTGAAAAAGTCTGGAGTACAGATGCAGTACAGAAGCTGTCACAACTGTCACAGTTCCTGGGCTCTGAATTGGTGATTTCCAGCATAAATGCCTTTTTATTAGCAACTATGCTTTTGATGCTTAATTTGTATCTCTTTTCCAAGATGAAAATCACTGCTTTTGAGACTGTGACTACTGCAGAAAAGCAGGTGGCTTTCCTGCTGCCTTTGGAATGGTATGTTGGGATAATCCTGCATGAGATGATTCAGGTTCTGCTGTCCTTGGTGAGGTTGTCTTGCATTCCCTCCATTCTAGATGTGAGGCTGCAGAGCAGAAGCAGAAGGTACCACTGGGAACTCTAAAAAAAGACTTGAAATCAAATGAGGAAAAGCAGAAACAACTGACAGAGAAAATCCGCCAGCAGCAGAAAAAGCTGGAAGCTCTGCAGGTGAGTCTGGAGGTCTTCAGCTAAGCAGAGCAGGTGTGATGGACTTCTCTGTGCAAAGGGCTGCTGCTGAGTCTGAAACCATCTATGGTCCTTCATAGGGCTGCGGCTGTTGTAACAATAAAAATTGATCATCTCATCTTGCATTTAATTTTCTGTTGGGAAAATGGAAATGACAGATGAAGGAATGTCTCTTGAAGAACACAAAACACACCATATAATTGTTGGGTTTAGCCTGGAAAACTGCTGGGATGGGTTCAGGCAGCCCCTGGCAGCTTGTAAACGTGAACTTTCTGATCTGTTTTTGTTGTTGTTGTTGTGTTTTGTTTGGTTTTGGGTTTTTGAGTTGTTGGTTGGTTGATTTTGTTTTTGGGGTTTTTTTTTTCTTTCTTTTAATTTTTCTTTTTTTGTTGTTGTTTTTTGTAGAAGACCACTCCAATTCTATCTCAGGCTGACTTAAAGAAACTACCTCTGGAAGTGACTACACGGCCTTCAAGGGAGGTAAATGGGATCCTGCTGTAGGCTTTTTACTCTTATGTGCTTCCTTAGCTGTTCTGAACAGCAGTTCCCCACCCTTCTACCCTTCCTCTCTCTCTACCCTCCTTTGTTTCAGCACACCCGAACTCAGCGCCCACGATCTCCTCCTTTGCCTGATGTAATCAAGAATGCTCCCAGCAGGCCACCAGGATCTTCACCTCCTCACAAGTCCTGCACTCAGCTGAAAAAAAGTTCTTCAGATCGTCCAAATACCAGCTCCCCCAAGCTAGCCAGCATGCTCTTCAAGGAGGAGGCCAGCACTTCCAGGACACACCATCACACTGTGACAGCTGGGAAGTCTAACAGCACTTTAAAAACTCTTGCCAAGCCAGGTGCAAGCATGAAGTCTCTCTCTGGCCAACAGAGCCCCAAAAGCTCACGTGAGACACCCAATCCAAAAGCAGCCAAGGTGCCAGCAGTAAGGAAATCTGCCTCTGGCAGATGTTTACAGGTAAGAATCAATGGGATGAAACCCCTCAGCTCCTCACCCACTGTCCTGTAAGCCTGTCTGTTCTGTATTGTGATATGTGCACTGTGGGCACTGCACAGGACAAGAGAACTTCTACTTTGCTCTTGGGTTAGGGTGCCATTTACACTCCTTGAGAAGACTGGTCTCATCTCTTTCCTATTAGACCAGATTGTTTCCCCAGGGAAAAAAAAAGTGCATGGAGTGGTGGGGTGAGTGTTTGCATGATGATATACCACCTCTAAAACCTTCCAGAAAAGCTCATTAACTACCAAATTAAATACTGAATGTTGGGTTTTTTTCTGGGGGGTTGGTTTTTATTTTTTTTTTTTAACTTGGCTGCAAGAAGGTTTTGGTTGGAAGCAGGCTGGAATTAATAGCTAGAGCTTGTTTGCTTCCTTCAGGCCTCCAACACTCGAAAGAGGGCCTTGAACATCACAGAGGATGGGTCTGAGGAGGAGGGTGAGCCCAAAAAGGAGAGGACAAAACGAGGAAAATTTTTGGCAGTGAAAGAAGAGAAGGATTCCAATGAGGTGGTGGTGGAGGTAAGAGTGTACTGGTGGAGGTAAGAGCGTGCTGGTTTCCCCAGCAGAAGATATTTGTCAGGTGTTTATAATCTTGATGGGAGGTGACTAATTTGGGCTCTCTCTGCTCCCAGCTCACAGACAGTGCTGGAGAGGAAGAGTTGTTGGAACTGAAGAAAGCACAGAAAGGTGAGAAATAAGCCCTTGGGCTACCAGTATCTGACATAAAAAAGAACTGTTGTACCAGTTAAATGTGTGCTTTCATTAATTAGATTTTAAAATAAAAAATAGTGTAGATTTGAATTCCAAACCCCAAGATTACTCTAACTTGCATGAAAAATTTTGGCTGAGAACCCTTTGATTAGACCAGTGGCAATTGTGGCATGGAAAGGTCTGTGATTGATGGTTATATCATGTCGTCAGCAGTGGGGCTGGGCTGCAGGGTGTAGCTGATGGCATGTTCACCTATCCTGAGTGGATCATGCAGCCATGCCAGCTGGAAAATGCTCAGAACTCTATCCAGATCTGCACTGCTGTGAGAAAAGAGTGACTGGGAGACCCCAGGAAAGGTGATAGCTGGGATGGTACTGCACCATCTGCCAGAGCAGGGCATCTTTTCAGCATGCTTCCAGGGAGCTGTCTGGAAAGTGGCCCACTAGGGACACGTGGCAAATTGTCCTAGAGCCCATCATGAGACTATAAAGCCAATGTCAAACAGCTTGGAGTACAGGAGAAACCTTCCATCTGGAATTGCCAGCTCATTTCCATGCATCTTCATGTTTCTCAGCAGGAGCTGACCTGTGTGCCCATTGTGTTTTGATGGTGTCTGTACTGCTTGAGGGCATTGTCACAGATTCAGGTGTGCTCCCTGCTGAGGTGCCTGAATCTCTAGAGCCCCTGTAGAATGTGCTTTCCAGCAGCTGAATGTTTACAAACACCTTTGCTTCCCCCTCACAGATAAGGGGCTGCACGTGGAAGTGCGTGTGAACAAGGAATGGTTCACAGGCCGTGTCACAGCTGTGGAAAGGATCAGGCATGCAATCCGGTGGAAGGTGAAGTTTGATTATGTCCCTACAGACACCACACCAAGGGATCGCTGGTAACTATCTAGAGCTACTGAATTTTGGAGGCTTGGGGTTTTTTTTGGGAGGAAGGGCCTGTTTTATTGCCATAGATCCTGAAGACAAATATGCTGTTGTCATGTCAGGAAACATGTGAGGTCAAGACTGTCCAGGGCTACATAAGGAATGGGCATGACAGACTCCATCAGTCTGTCACTCTGATGCCTGCCCTGGAGGCAGCTGTTGTGTGTGTAGAGGTCTGTTTGACACTTGGGTGCAGGTTCTGATGAAACCGTTAACCATGTTTCAGGTATGTCCAATGTAAAAAAAGATTCCTGACATTCCCTTAATACTTTTTCTCAGGGTAGAGAAGGGCAGTGAGGATGTAAGGCTTATGAAGCCTCCCTCTCCTGAGTACCAGGCTCCAGACACACAGCAGGAAGAGGAGGTGGTCATGGCTGAACCTTCTACCTCGGATTGCATCAGAATCGAGCCTGACACCACTGGTCCCAGCAGCAGCCAAGAAACAGTTGACTTACTAGTCCAGATCCTTCGGTGGGTTCACTGCAGATCTTGTGAGCTCTGCAGTCTGATTGCTTCAGTCTGTTAAACTCCCAGCTCTGGCTTTGCATTTTGTTTTCCTGCACAGGAATTGTTTGCGATACTTCTTGCCTCCAAGTTTTCCAATCTCCAAGAATGAGCTGAGTTCCATGAGCTCAGAAGGGTTGTTGGCATTTCCCTTGGTGAGTTCAGTACTTCTAGAAAAGTAAGTTTATGTATTTTCCCCACACATATTCCATTCTTATGGCAAATGTGCATCTTGCTAATGCAGGCGTGCACTCTTGAAAAAATAATTTGGATCCTTGGCAGACTAACATAGCTGAGGAAAAGAATGAGAGCTCTGAGAGATGCCTTGAGTCTTGTAAGAGTTGTCTGAGGATTTTTTTAATTACCATGCATATGTGTGGGAATGCTGTTGGCTGCTACTATCTTCAATTCTTAACCATTGCTATTAAACTTCTAAAAAAGAGAGACCAGATTACAGGTTTGTAGAAGCAAGAGGTAGACATATCTGCTTGTTTTGCTCCCAGCCTTATAACTTATCTGGAGACAATCTTAAAAATTATAAATAATAACAAATAATTATCCCCAGATTCACAGAATATTCTGAATTGGAAGGAAGCCACAAGGATCATTGAGTCCAACTCTTAGGTAAATGGCCCATACAGGGTTTGAGCCCACATTAGTGTGGATTCAATCCACTTTATATTTACTTTAGTGTGAGAGAACATTGAAGTAAACCCCTTCCCACTTCCCTAGGAGAACAGGTTGACTGCTAGCAAGTCAGCTGCACACCATAAGACTTTTGACTTCTGTTTATTAGAGGACAGGTGGGACTGAGCTTCCACCAGCAGCCTGGTACTGGGGAGGAATGTTACCTGGTACCAGTGCTGGCTGCAATGCAGGGCAAGGGAACTGGCCTCTCTTACTTTTTCCTTCTCCAACATACCACCAAGAGAGACCTTTCCAAGGAGGCACATGTAAAAAGCCACCTGAAGATGAGCACATGACCAAAGCTTGTTCTGTTTTGCACTTCCAGACTCAAAGTGTGGGTATTGGCAGTCTCGTCTCCTCCCCTTCTCTTAACTCAGGCATCTGCTGGAGTTACTATTCCTGCTTCTTCTATAGGACACCTTGGTTGTGTCTGGGGCTTTTGGTTAGTGTAGCTGTCCCTACCTTGCAGTGGGAGGCTATGATGTCTGGGTGATCTGTACCAAGGATACTTACAATTTACAGGGGATGTCAGGCCTGCAGCATACCTGTGGGTTCATGCTTTTTAAAGTACACTGCACCCTTAATCTAAATTCAAGCAGCTTTGGGGGAAGTTCTGGTATTGGAAGAATGTGAAAAGCTGTGTGAATTCTGTGCTGGCTGCTGTAGGCAAATCAGATGTAAATACGAGCATGGGCAGAGTGTGCAGGGGCACACTTCAGGGAGGATTTGATCATGGGGGCCAGGGGTTTGGATCTTCTACAGCCTGTGAATGCTCATGTTTTTGTTGATGCTTGATGCTTTCTCTTAATGTGACATCTTGTGTTTTGCCTACTACAGAAAGAATATTTTAAGCAGTATGAGGTGGGTCTGCAGAACCTGTGCAATTCATATCAGACACGTGCCGATGCCCGGGCCAAAGCCTCTGAGGAAAACCTCCGGAACTTAGAAAGGAAGCTGAGGGAAACAGAGGAGAAACTGCAGAAGTTGAGGACTAATATCATGGCCCTTCTGCAGAAAGTGCAGGAGGTGGGTGAGGAGTAGCAGCAAACCCTGAGCTGTCTCAGAGTAGCCACCTAGCTCATCCCCTCCAAGCATTACAAGTGTTTCACTCCAGTGTCTCACTGGGCTCCAACTTCCTCAGATTGGAACAGCTTGGCTGTCACTGCCCACACTTGGGATCCAGGCCCTAAGAGTCTGATGTGTGTTAATTCTCACATGAGAATGATTTCTCATGGTGTTTATGTTATGCACAGATTCTGTTTGTTCTCTACCGTGAGGCTGCTTGAGAATTTCCCCAGGCATAGGCAGTGCTCATCAGGGAGTTTTTGCCACATTCCTGTGCAGATTCTGAACTCCACATATAGAAACACAAGCCTTTAAACAAACAACATGAAAAAGTGTTGAAAGTGTTGTGGTGAAATGGATATATTAGTTATACGATTAAATTAAAATAGAAAATATATAATTAAAACATTTAAATAAATAAACTCTAAACTAAAAAACTTCTTTAATAAAATCAGGATCAACCTGGAAAGGCTACTGAAAGCATCTGAAAGCACTTTCACCCTGTTAGGAAAATGTGTTAAATCTTAAAGAACCCCAACCAAATCTGCCTTGACCAAAATCAGTACAGTAAATCCATCACTTGAGTGTGTTGTTTGAGCATCAGGTGCTGGTGGGTTTCCTGTGTTGTCTTTCAGATGCTGACAGGGAAAGCTAGGGGTGCTGTCACTGCAAGCTGTCAGCAGCTGGAGGGTGCTGGAGGTTGGAGCATAGAGGTTGAGCAGGCCAGATGTAACAGAGGGTGCTAAGCTGCTCTGGCTCCTCTTTTCTTGTGCTGTTCCTCAGTATTCACTTCTCACTGGTATTCCTTGTTGCTTTGGTTTCAGGACATTGATATTAATACAGATGATGAACTGGATGCATATATTGAGGACTTGATCATGAAAGGTGACTGAGCATCTCCAGCACAAGTCGTGGAGAAGTGCAGAAGAGCTGGCTGCTGTAAAGGGAGATGTGGATCTCTGTGCAGGTGGACTGAGGCAGCTGATGAGGAGAGAGTTTTTTAGACAGTGCTCATGTTGGTGTACAACTTGTTCCTGTGACTGTACATGAGAAACATTTGTGCTGTTGGCAGGAAAATTTTTAACTTTGTAGTTCTCTGAATCTCTTCCTTTTGTTTATAAATATTTATTTTTAAAAGAAATGGGAACTGTGCCTGTTACAATGGCTGTTTTTGTGATGTAGAAATGTGACTACCGCTTTTGCAACTCAAGTGTATTCATATGCTAAACCTGGGAGCTCGGAGCACCCTGCTTAGCTTACTGGTTCTCCAGCAAGAACCTGGCAGTAATTAAAAAATAATTTTAAGCCTTGAGTTGTGGCAGAGGGGATTAGGCTTTTTTTGTGGAAGATACTGAACTTGAGGTAGAGAAAGCCAAGCCATGAATTAGAGCTATAGAAAGGAGATGTCCTTGAATGAGTGTGAGTAGAGGGGATGGAACGTTGATGGAACTCGGAAATTTGGCACTGGCACCTGCAGTGAGCTTCCTGGACAGGAGGTTGCTGCAAGTGGGCGAAACTGCCACTGTGGTAATAGCCAAGAGGCTGAGGTCCTTCTAGAAGAGGATCACCCCTGGACTGCTCACAGTGGGCTGTGAGCATCAGAGGAAGAATGCTGGCGTTCGGGTTCTCTGCTTGCAGTCACTTTATCGCTCACTTCTGCTGCTGTTTCTTTGAGACATAATTACAGCATCAGAAGAACTCCTCATCCACCTGACAATAAAGTGACCCCTGTTCTATTTTCACTCCCTCAGTTTTGTGTTGCTTTGCTCAATTTGCTCTACCAGGTAATTTTATTATTAGAGATTTCTAATTATTAGAAGAGGCTATTTGGAGCCTTCAGAGCCCTACACCACTGATTGGCATCTGGCTCTGTGCCTGCAGCAAGGAAAATACCTCTCCCTTATCCTTCAGCTGCAGCCAACTCCTGGTGAGCCACTTGTGGCCAAGGGGACTTGGTCAGAGTTTGTCAGCTGGCCAGCAGCTTTGCAGGCCTGCTAGGACAGTGTCTGTGGACTCATGTTCGGAAACTGGAGTCCCCTGCAAGCCAGATGGTTGTAAACATGGTGTAAAGCAAGAGGTACCCACTATCAGGGATGTCAGGTGGAATGGACCCTGGGGATTGACACCTGGATGTGTAATAGACGTCTTGCAGCAAACCCTTCTAAATTAAATATCTGTTGCACCAAAAATCTTTGCTACTAATTGTTTATAGTCCTGAAGAACTCCCAAGTTTCTACACACCACAGAAGAGGGAGAAGGCTTTTGCTTATTACCTGAATTCCAGGTGCTTATCACAGCACATGGTGAGACTGCTTCCATCCAGAATTTGGGCCTGACATCCCACAATAAATAAAGGTAAGGAGTATTCCCCTCTTCTCATACACCCTCCTGCACAAAGGGGCAGCATTCCTTAAGCAAAGAAACAGGCTCCACCAGTCTCCATTTCCTCACACATACTGGAGATTTATTAGTTGTGATGATACACTGCAGTTTCTGATGAAAATAATCCAGAGAAGATGCATTTTTTATTAAGATGAAAGAAGTCTCTGTCCTTCCCAGGAGACAGCAGACATTCTAAAGAAGGAGATTTTGTTATATTGCAGTTCAGAGCTGTTGCTGCACACAGCCTTTAATTTCTGACACCCAGAGGGCGCCAGGATGGGGCTAATAGTTCTCGAGCTTCCTGGCACAGTTTGATTTCCTACTTCTCCCATGTTAGGAAAGTGCAGTTGTTTTGAGGTTTGGTCTTTTTCCCCTCTTTTCTGTGGAACTTCTCATTTCCAATTTTAACTCTTGTTTTTTAATGCATTTAATTTTTTTGATCTTCTACCAAGGTTTTTTGCTAGGAAGAGAAAGCCAAGAACTTTGGTGCCAGTATAATAGATTTTTCATTCTTAAACCCTTTTGGACAATGCTCTGCAGCTGCTTTTTTCTTTTTCTTGATTTTGTTTCTGTAAATTTTTTAAGCAAGTCTCTGTGTAACATCCGGTTTTAGTAACACCTCTAAAACCCATAGGCTCAGAATGCCTCCAGAGGGAATCCAAACTCCTGGCTCCATGTGGGGTATACTCCACAGCTTTATCAAGTGGTTCAGGGCATTTTCCTGTTGAGCTCTTAAAATCAAGGGTAGAGACTAACCCACAGCTCTGCACCACACACCACTCCTATGGGTGTTCTTCCCTGGTATCACACACAGATGTCCCTATCACATCTTGAAGGTCGTTCCAGCTGCCATCAAAAACCTGTCCCCTGCCTGTAACCCTGTCACGACACCTCCCTCCTGCATTTAAGCCTCTTGATGCCTCAGATGTTCCCCTAAGTCTTCCTCTTCATTTCAGCTGTTTCTTACAGCAGAAATACTAAGGGCATGAGTTTAATTTTGCACGACATTCCCCTCCCCCTCTCTATGGCCAGCTTAATCCCTTGTTTATACATTCCATAGTTGAAATTTCTTCCAGAGCTGTCAGCTGGATACTTCATGCCAGCTTACTTCTTGTGGGGAGGTTGCATTTTTCCTTCAAGCTCTCTGCCACATTCCCTTTGCATCTGCTTCTGAGAGCAGCAGGAACAGCAGATGGCTGACGTTCTTGCCTGCAGGAAAGTAAAGATGAGGGTCACTCATGAGAGAAACCAGGGGAATCTGGGAAATTTGCCAATTCTTGATAGTTGCTGTGGACTAAAATGCTGTGGAAATGGAGGATGTCCTGGCATGCACAGCTCTGCAGAGGTGTAAAGTAACACTGATCTTTTTTGGATGGAGAACGCTGACGGGTGTGCGTGTTCATTGCCCCTAAGAGTTCCTCAGTGCCCAGAGTTGCTTCTTAGCAAGGAAATGAGGAGGAACTGTGTGGTTCCTGTCCTTTTGGAGCACTTCTTGAAGCACTTTTTGTGTCTCAACCAGAGCTTTCACCTTGTCTTGGTTTGAAAAGTAGGTGTCTGCCTTGGTGTCTGCCAAGGAAGGCAGGAACATCCCTTGGAATGGAGACTATAACCCCCTTCCCTAGGAATTATTTTAACTTTGAAATTAAGGTGCTTTTGGGCAAAGATTTGGGAAAAGGAATAGCAGCTCTTTCCTAGAATGCATACCAAGGCAAACAGACAACAACTGCGACATTACCAACACCCAGAGCCAGAGACTCAGTCCCAGCCATTTCCCCTCAGGTGCAGTTCCGGGCACAGCCGGCAGGGGCGCTGCTGGTTCCGGGCAGGGCAGGGGCGATGATTCCCCCGCGCCCGCAGGGGGCGCTGTGGCGCGGGCTCGGTCATTTCTCTCACGTAATGGTGGACATGCTGGTGGAAGGGTTGGGAAAAGGGCTTGCTCCACAAACCTCCAGGGGCAGCCAATCCCAGTGCCTCATCAGGAACCTTGGAAGTGGCAAGCTGAAACGGCAGGAACGAGCTTACCTGAGATAGCAAGCAAGAGTCAGCTGTTGCAGGAGCTGCGGTTTGTCCTGACAGGCAGGCAGTGTGGGGTTACAGTCTTGCAAAAAACCCCTGGAGCAGTAGCAGAGGCACAGCAGGAGCTGAGCAGCAGCAGACTGGCTCCCAAACTGGGCCCAGAGAGGCTCCCTTGGAGAGGGAAGGGGCTGAGGGATCCCGGCGTTTCCCCTGAGGCACCTCAGCAGATGGTGAAGGATCCTGTATTTGCTGAGGAAGGGTGCTAAAAATAAGGTCTCAGTGCAACAGCTGCTCTTACAAGCAGAGCTCCACTCACGGTAGGATGCAGCAGGAGACTGAGCACCGTGCTGGTCACAAATTCTTCCCACAGTGACCGAAGCCTCTTTCCCCTCCGAAAGCTGAGAGAGCAAGAGAGGTAGGAGCTGCACCCAAACCCATTTTCCCCAGCCCAGTTTTCTCGGTATCTCTGGCCCTCTGAGAGAAACGCTCTTGGAGTAGAGGGTAAGAGAAATGCAGCTAGGTGCCCTCCCCCTCAAGCTTGGCAACTTCTTTGGTCTCTCTTAAGTACCAATCATATTTTCTTAGAGACAGATGGGACAAAATTCCATTATAGAAAGAAACAAAAGGAAAAAATACTAAACCCAAACACTCCCCCATTAAAGACGCAAGCAATTGCCGTCACACAGAGCAGCTCCTGTGAGTACTGGTCTCAGTTTGGACACAAATTCTGGGAGAAAAATGCTCTAAAATTACTGTTTTTCTCCAAAGAGAGGGCTTCAATTGATACGTGGAGAGAGACTCTAAAACTCAAAGACAAAATGAATTTTAAAGTAGGTATGTTTTTATTTGGCCAGATGCATGGGGATATTGCTACAAAGACATGCGTACTCCTTGTACAGACACAGTTTTCTTTTATCCCCTTGAACGTTACACATGCATCATGTTTCAGAATAGATTATTTCCTGGCTCCCCTCCCTCTCTACTTTGTATGCTAATCATATCTGTCCTTTGCTGGTGTGCAGTTGTCTCTGGTGGTCGTCTTGGGGTCTCAGGGGTCATAAGGGATGAAGTAAAGTTGTCTTCCTCAGGACTGACTTCTTGACCTGCTGCCTTGCACATGCTTACTGATCTTTTGGCCACTGTTCAAGCCTGGCCAAATCTGAGTCCAGATTCATCTGATTTCAGGGGCTCAAGGAGCCTTGTTATCTCAGTATCCTTGCATACTGTATCCTGTTCTTGATAGACATCCTTCTCCTAATCAGGCATCCTTACATTCTTTCTTGCTGTTTTGCACATATTCCTTTCCTGTATTCCTTTTCTTTCTCACACAAATGACATTGCTTAAGGATGCAGCAAATATTAAGCAATGTCCACCATCTATGTCCCTATTCTTAATGAATACCTTCTAATTTCTGTGATTAATATATATCCTCTAGTTTCTGACTCCATGCTTCAGTCCCCCCTTTTTAATAAAGTAGTAAATTCTTTTACTTAGTATGTTATGAATAAGAAGCTTGACTAGGCCAATATTCAAGCAGCAATCAATTTATTATTAATATGGTAAAGTATGAGCAATACAGCACTGGGTACAGTGGGGGAGGTTTTCCCTCCAACTGCACACCGATAATTGATGGTTACAGGTATTTATAGGGGTACTCATCAGTTTTTTCAACAGTTTCTATTTCCAAATTATTACATCACAATTCTATACACTATTGTGATTTTAATTTCTCAGAATGTATTTTCAAAGGAGTATCCCCAGATGGTGATGGTCCAGTTTCTGAAAGAAGAAAGATGAATCCCATCTGGTGGAGTCCAGCTCCCCAGATGTGTCCACCTTTTAATTGCAGAGACTATAAATCTCATAACAATGATGTCTAGCTTCCCTTTGGTCAAAACCATAAATCCTTGATTGGATTGGTTCATCTTCCTTTCTCAAACTGTTTTTCACTGCTTCGATAAGGCGTGAGATAAGCATATTTCCTATATATATTCTAAAGCTATAGTTTCAAGGATACAAGTAATATTCTAAAATTATACTTCAAAAGGTTATTATTGCAGAGCTTTTTATGGATTAAATGCAAGCAAAAAGCAACAACCTTAACACTTTAATTCCAATGCTCCTAAATCAACCAGGGTTAATTGCAAACAAAATATAGGTTCAAAGGCCTTTTTCCATGCTTTATTTTCATCAGTTATTATTAGAATTCACAACTATCCCATTGTCGATGTCCGCACATTTCGCATTCACAAGTACACACTTCGCTTGTTTGTACCTGACGCGAAACACAGCTTTGCATCTCACAAGTATAAATTCCAATCCTCATGGTATGTGTCTTCTAATGCTTTGCCATGTACTTGGGATAAAGAGGTTAATATTGCTATTTGTTGTAACAGTCTCCAATTCCAAATAAGTATTACAAAAGACAGTGTTAAACTTTTACCAATTAGTAAAACAATGATGGGGTGACATAATGTATTTAGGATCCCAGTTGCAGTTGGCAACCATCTGAAAAATGAACCCCACCAATTGTGACTTGCATCTTGTTTTTCTCTTTGCAGAACCTTGTTTATTTCCTTTGCGTCACAATGGACAGTAATTAAAGTTTTCTCTCCAGTTTTCTGAATGTCCTTTAGAATTTTGACAAGGTCCTGATGCTTAATTAATTTTCGTGAGGTTCGTTGTAGTAGGTGTGGGTGACAACCTGTGATACATTGTAGTGTCGGACTTAATTAGCTGGTGAGATACAACTGGTGCCAAATTCAGAAATTCACACCCTAAAATTTTAACAAAGTTACAAAGACAAAGGTTAAAATGACTATCACTGAGCAAAGTTCATCGCTCTTGTCTATTTTTATAAAACTGCATGCAGTTCTCAAACACACACAACCTTGACCAATATATACAAGCACAGTTCTTTGACTAGTATTCAGATTAATTTCAAAAAGACAAACACCCTGTTCAGTATCAAGACATATATCTTGAGCATTGATTGTGTTACTCTCACAAATGAACCCCTGTGGTTCCCAGGTAATGCAAGTTTCTAGATTCACAGTTTGCCATTTTTCATTTTCTCTTCATGCCCATGTCCTGTGTTCTGAAGGGTAGAGCACTCATTTAGTCCTAATGCTCTAATAGAATGAATAACATAAACTGTGGCGTTGTGTACGGTAAGCACAAAATCATTAGCTATGTTATCACTTGAGTCACAGGTGAAGTTTAGTAAAGTCCACCAAGATTGAAATTTCTTCTCAAAATCCATAGCATAGTCCCAAGCAGCTTTTCGAATCTCAATCGGAAAAGCTCCTTCGCTTCCTTTCTCTTATAATTGAAGCAGCTGTTGGTTGCAACCATAATTGTGTCTGTATACAACTAAAAGCCAGAGGCACATTATCTTGAACCATAGCAAGTGCATCTATAATTAATCCATGCTCTTGGTCTTCCGCTTTTTTCAAACTTGGTAATATTTTCAAAACCTGCCACTAACTGGTTCCCAATGCTAACAAAGTTGACTCTAAGGGTTGTTTTAATTTTGTTATATCGCTTGTTGCATTGGCCAATTTATTCACTTATATTTCTGAATCAATTGCATTTAAAACTTCCAGCCCTGTCCCTAATATTCCAGTCAGATCTCTTCACATTCTGCCTCTGGTATATGCCTGCTTTTGCAACAGTGTCGGCCAGCTCTCAAAGGATGTCTTTAGGAAAGAAGAGCAGGCTGGTTGAATTTCAGAGATGTTAGTTTGCATTAGTAATTCGACATACTTTAGAGATGATTCTGGATTCAACAACTGCTGTTGGCCTGTCTTCCTTATTACATATGGGCCGATTTTGTAAATTTTGGGTTCAGGCCTAGGTGGTGTGATTTGGGTTTGGGCTGGGGTAATGGGATCAACAGTGGCATTTATTTTAAATTTCAAGGTGAGCCCAGTAGTATCGTGGGCCCAGAGACAAACCACCTCAATGGTCTGTACTAAGGTAAAGTTATACCAACAGTCTAATTCACTTGAATGACTACAAACCTCCTGGTGTTTGCCTGTGGGAGAGGTTGAAACACTAATTTGGATTGCTCTCTTATGATCTGTTCCATTAATCCTTTGACTCCCTATCCTGATTTCCTCTCCTATAATCCCTTGAAGTGACCATAACCTTTATCTTTGCCACTCTTGCCTTCAATATACTTGGTTTTTGTGCATGACTACAGTTGACAGGTTTAGATTTTTTAAATCAGAATATTCTCCCATGGATCCAGTATATCCAGTAAAAGCTTGGGACCAAGGCCACTCAGCATTATCCTGGCTAGAGGTATTTTCTAGTTCTAGGATTGTAATTATGGTTACTAACTGTCCTGGTTTATGGCAAATTTGGGAGAAAACCTCCAAACGGGCCCCCCCTAGAAAGCAAGCTCACATGGCCCCTCCCCCCAGATTGTTTGGAAAGAATTTCCTCAGAGAGAACTGGGAAAAACCTGTTTATTTAACAGGCACAGCACTCTCCAGCACAAGAAATGAACAATACCGGATGACAAAACTCATTCACCACTCTGAAGAGATGACAAATTCAGAAAAGTCTCTCCTGGGAGTGGTCACTCTGTTATCAGTCCCTCTGGTGCTGGGAATGGCTGCTGCCCAGAGTAGACCCCAGTAGGCCACAAAGTGCGAGCTCTCGGTGTTTCCCCAGGCCCTGGTCTGAAGCAGGTTTGAATGGTTCCAAGAAAGGGGAAAGAAAAACAGTCCAGGGAAAACTCGGACTGCATCAGCTAGCTAAACTAACTAAAAAGCAAAAGGAGCACTGTGTTCTGCCCTGTCCGTGCCCAGACAACAGTGGAGTTCTGTGTTCCAGCAGACTGTGGGGGAGAGTGCAACTGATAAAGAAACTCTGTGCTTCTTCTCCCTGCCTGCACTGTGAGAGCCAGCCTTGAAGGCACAGAATATAACATCCAGCATAAACAGAACACCTGACTGGGGATACAAGCATCATAACGTCACCCTTGGACATTAAGAAAATAATTTTCTTGATTAAATTCCTGCAATCTAGATTGCTAAACATTTTCAACCACAATATATTAATTTTGTTCAAGTGAATCTTAGTTCATCACCCGGTGTAACTCTCCAAGGAGCGTCAGGAGATTTCTTTACGCGAGAGTGGCGAATCCAGGCATTCTGCTCTTGGATCTTAATTGCAGTAAAGGTGGTGAGAAGCACTTGGAATGGTCCTTCCCACTGCGGCTCCAAGGTCTTTTCTTCAAGACACTTGACATACACATAATCCCCAGGCTGCATGTCATGCACTAGTCCATCTAGCCCTCTGCTCCGAGTTCCAGCCATGTTTTTCAGTTTCTCTGAGTTGCTTCCCTAGGGCTACTATATAAGCAGTCAGTCTCTCTTCCCCAGTTTGGGTGGATATCCCGTTCTGCCCACCATATGTTCTCCCATAAAGCATTCCGAAAGGGCTCAGCTTTTCTTTAGTACTGGACTTAGTTGGGAGTCGCAGCAATGCTGATGGGAGGGACTGGGGCCAAGGCAAATTAACCTCCTGTCCTAGTCTCACAATTTGTTGTTTGATCAAATGACTCATTTTCTCACCTTGGCCGCTTGACTGGGTATGGTATGGCGTGTGAAATTCCCAACCTATGCCCGGAAGTTGACCGACCTGCTGTATTATTTTTGAAATAAAATGTGGTCCCCTATCTGGGGATATTGTGGCTGGAACTCCAAAGTGTGGTATTATTTCTTGCAACAGCACCTTGGTTACCTCCTGGGCTTTGGCAGTCCTGGTAGGGAAAGTCTCTGGCCATTATGAAAAGGTATCTGTTAGTACCAATAAATATCGATACCCCCCTTTTCTTGGTAATTCTGAAAAATCAATTTGCCACTGCTGACCAGGTTCATGGCCCTTTCCAATTTGGCCCAGGTTTGGTTTAGGGGTATTCTTGGGTTAGTCTGGAGGCAAAGTTCACACTACCGGGCTATCGAATGGAGGGTGCCCCTGTCACAGGGAATGATTGGCATCTGACTCCATTGATTCAGAATGCTGAACAATTGCTTTGTTAAACTATACTATATTGAATTATACTATACTATAATTAGGAGATACTATTCTACAAAGAGATACTAAAGAATACTAAAGAAAAATCTCTGACTGTCTGCCACAGCCAGGACACAGCTTCAAGTGATTGGTTAATTAATATAGACAGCCATCACAGAATCCAATTACCAAATCCCTTCAGGTAAACAATCTTCCTAACACATCCCACATGTGCAAAACAACAGGGCAGAGAATAGAGATAAGAATTGTTTTCTCTTTCTCTGAGGTTCCTCGCTGCAATTCCTGGGAAATATCCCTAGGAAGTTGTGCCTGCCTGCACTCTATGAAGAGAGCTGTGGCTACATCGGGCTACTTGAGTAACAGTGGCATATAAATTCCTGGCAGTGATTCTTACAATCAAATTATTATACAAGGCATCAATTCCCCAGTGTATTTTCCACTGTTCCTCTCTTACTAATGGCCATAGTAAATGGGAGGGGATAACCAATTTCCTTTCTGCTGTAACAGCCCATCCTTCCTGGTTATATGTTCCCTTTTGATCCTCAATTAGCTTTCTATCCGTCTAATTATACACTGGCTTACCTTCTAGGGAGATTTGGCCATTGGGAATTAAGGCTTCTTCTACTGTTACCTCACCTTTTGCCACTTCTTTTGCCTCTCCACCAGATTGTTTCCTTATTCCAATTCTGAGCTCACTTTCTGATGTGCCTTAATGTGCATGATTGCCACCTTCTCAGGCATTTGGACTGCTTCCAACAGCTGTATTATTTCTTGTGCATGTTTAATGTTCTTCCCTTGCAAATTTGACAGACCTCTTTCTTTCCAGATAGCCCCATGGGCATGCACTACTCCGAATGTATATCTTGGATCTGTATAAATTTTATTTATTTATTTATTTTCTTTCCTTTTGATAACTCTAATGCACAGTCAGGGCAATTATTTCTGCCTTCTTTGCAGAGGTACCTGCTGATAATGGTCCTAATTTGATTAGGTCCCTTGATGTGGTAACTGCATACCCAGCATGTTTTTTTCCATTGATAACATAGCTATTTCCGTCAGTGAACCAGGTTTCTGCATCATCCAAAGGAGTGTCCTTCAGGTCTGAGCAGCTGAAATAAGTAGCTTCAGTAGTCTCCAGGCAGTCATGATGAATTTGCTCTCCTTGGTTCCCACTAAGAAAAGAGACTGTGTTGACAGTGTTAGTTATCACTATCTCTACATCATCTTGTTCTACTATGATAGATTGATATTTCAGAAACAATTGTGGGGAGAGGCAGTGGCTGCCTTTTGTTTCCAGTACTGAGGATACTGTATGAGACACTAGCACAGTCATTTTATGGCCCAGGCTGAACTTACAGGCTTCCTGAATGTTCAGTAGAACTGCAGCCTCTGCTCTGAGGCAACCTGGCCATCCTTTGGCTGCGGTATCCAGCTGTTTAGAAAGATAAGCACCTCCCTCCTGTATGGCCCCAGGTCCTGTGCCAGTATTCCCAGGGCAATTCCCTATTTCTTATGAGAGAAGAGAAAGAACAGTTTACTCATGTCTGGAAGTCCTAAAGCTGGAGCTGACATGAGAGACTTTATCAGTTGACCAAAGGCCTGTGTGGGCTTCCTTTGTCCACTGGAGATCTCTCCTTCCATTTGCAATGAGCGAATACAGACATTTCACAAGTACTCCATAATTGTAAATCCATAGTCTGCACCATGCCATCATGTCCAGGAAGGTTCTCAGCTCTTTTATTGTTTGAGGTTTCGGGGTTTGGCATATTGATTCTATGCGTTCTTTCCCCAAAGTCCATTGTCCAGCACTGACCTCATAACCCAGGTAGATCTCCTTTGTTTTACTGCCTGGGCCTTTTTCTTTGATACTCTATACCCGTGCAGCCCCAAAAAGTTTAGAAGGCTTACCATCCAGGCCATGCACCCTTCTTCTGTAGGGGTAGCTATTAGGATATCATCTACATAGTGCAATATTTTCCCTGGTGGAGCTTCCCAGGATTCCAAATCCTTTGCAAGTTGTTATCCAAACAGGGTGGGCAAGTTCTTTTATCTTTTGGGTAGGACTGTCCATGTGAGCTGAGTTTTTCATCCACTTTTGGAATTTTGACACTCAAATGCAAAAATTTTCAGGCTGGCTTCATGGAGAGGAAGGCAAGAGAAGCCATCCTTCAAGTCTAAAGCAGTAAACCAAGTTAGCTCTGGTGTTAAACACGTTAACAAGGTGTACAGGTTAGCCACCACAGGGTAGAGATCCTCAGTTATCTTGTTAACAGCCCATAAGTCCTGCACGCCCCCTTATGAGGCATAGGTTTGCGGACAGGCAGGATAGGAGTGTTGACGTCAGATTCGCACTCATTCAATAACCCCAGCGAAAAAAAAATCAATTATCGGGCTAATTCCTTCTCTATCTTCTTTCCTCAAAGGATACTGTTTCATTGTAACTGGTTGTTTTCCTCCCTTAAGCTTAATTTATATTGGTGTAGCATTTTTCCCCCTCCCTGGTACATTGGAGGCCCATACTCCCAGAAGCACTTGATTCAGGATCTCCCCACTAATTTCTTCCTTAGCTTTAATGGCTGTCAATATTAAACTCAGCACTTCTACGTATTTTTGCTCATTAACTTCCAGAGTAACCTCTCAATTCAATTTTTAAACAAAATAGTTGCCTCCAACTTCTCCAATTAATTTCTCCCTAGGAGCGAATCCGGGGACTTGGGCATGTATAAGAATTTATGGATGCCCCACTGTTTTCCATATTTGTATTTGAGTGAGTGTACTTGCAAGTGTACTTGCAAAAATATGCTATTTCAGATTGGCCAGTTGCTCCCCTTACCCTAACATATTCATTCCCCACTGGCACCAAAGTTTTATTTAAAACTGAAAATGTTGCCCCTGTTTCCACTATAAGTTCCACCTCTTTTTCCTCCTTCCCCCATTTCATTTTTATAACTAATGGATCCCCTGGGGTAAGGTCCCCTGGTCCCCTGCAGTCGCTTTTTGTACAAGCAACCACCACCTCCCTTCCCCGGTCCCCTTTTCCATTTCTGTTTAGTTCAGGGCACTCATTTTTCCAGTGTCCAAATTTTCTGCAATTTGCACACTAATCTTTGCCCAGCGAGGGTGGTCCTTGCTTAGGTGCTCCTTGTCTCCACCTTCCTTTGCTTTCCTCTTTTACTACTGCCATTAACTTTCTCATCCCTTGCTTATATCCTTCTTCTCAATTGCTAAAAACCCTCCATGCCTCATCTAGCAAGACCTCCAAATTCTTTCCCTCTGGTCCCTGGAACTTCTGAAGTTTCCTCCTAATATCTCCCGTAGATTGCCCTAAAAATAAATTTATTAGTTGCTGTATCCCTATCTTGGATCCAGGATCTAACGGTGTATGGGGACTCATTGCGTCTCTCAGGCAATGTAAAAACTCAGAAGTTCTGGGTGAACGATTTTGCCTATAAAAATGTGAAGTTCTATTGATGCAGGGCAGCCCCCCACATGGTAATAATGTGCTCTGACTCCATGATTTTAGAAGGCTGAAGAAATGCTTTATTAAGCTATTCTATATTACATTGATACGATACTATAACTATACTAAAGAGATACTCAAGAAAACCCCATGTCTGTCTGGAGATAGCCACGACACAGCTTTCACCCAACTGGCCAATCAATCCAATCAACCATCACCTTTGGTAAACAATCTCCATAACACATTCCACATGTGCCAAACAACAGGAGCAGCGAATAGAGATAAAAATTGTTTTCTCTTCTCTGAGCTTCTCACTGCCTTCCCCAGGAAAAATCCTGGGAGAGAGAATTATGTCTCTCTCTGTTCAGAGAATGTGAATATCACAAAGTTCTAATAAAGTTTGCTCTTCTGCCTTCTGAGCACAGAGTCAAATGTTGCTTTCTATCAGCCATCCCTAACTCAATAGCAACAGAAACATCCTCAGCAAACCAGAGGTGCCACTTCCTAGAGGATCCCTGGAAGTGTTTGAGCCAGGATAAAAACCCTTAATCTGTCATATTTTATAGCAAAAAAAAAAAAGCCCAGAAAACAGATTCTTCATAATTTTAAAATAGATATTATTTAATAATTTATATTTTTATATGTTTATTTTGGTTATTAGCTATGATTTTCTCTAGGAAGGCAGCCCAGCTCAGCAGCAGTGGCACCTCTTGACACCTGGGAACACCTGAGATGGGCCAGGATGGGCTCTTCCTGCCACAACCCCCCTCCCCCATCTCCAAGGTGCCATCTTTCTGCTGACATCACAATGCACCTCCCCAGTCTACCAGTGACATCACAAGGTGGCACCCCCCATGGTGACAATTGGTGGCTGCTGGGCACTGCCTGTAGCCTCAAGCGGGGTTGGGGGGCTGTTTTGGTGGGTGTGGGAGCTTTAATGGGAGGGCCCTCAGGGACAGGCAGGGCAAGGGCTGATCGGAGATGGAGGGGTGCTGCACCATCAGCATCAGCAAGAAGCAGAGTTACTTGTTCCCCACACTTCTGCGTCTCTCCACCAAAGGTAAGGGTTTTGGGAACGCCCAGGGGCCAGAAGGAGGGTTGGACAGGGCTGGGGTTGCTCTGAGGGTCCCCTGGGCACAGCATGTCCCCCTACCAGGGCTAGCTTCTGAGCTGTGAGATCTCTGACCTCTTGAGGTTCTAGCTCTTATTTGAGGTCTGACAGCTCCTCCTGGGCTCTCAGGAGCCAGCTGGATCTTGGGTTGCCATCTCCTTTTGGGGGTTAGATGATCACAGCCCTGGTTCTGATGACTTTTCACATCCCCAGTTCCGCCCCAGCCCTGCCTGGGGGGTAGAGAGAACCCCACTCCCTTGGGGAGTAGAACCAGGGGCACAGTCCAGTCCAGGCTTTTTGTCAGCCCCATCTATCACTCCACAGAGCTCCCCAAAATGCCACGAGTGCAACTTGACCCCTCTTTCTGGTATTTTCCAGAGGTGGTGGCCATCTGGGATGTCGTGTCTACCTACATCCTAGGACAGATGAAGCTGGACAAGGTTGGCTGGTGTCTTGGACCCCTGTGGTCCCCCCCCCCAAACATCATGGCACCCCCCCGGAGAATTCATCTTAGTGTGCCCTGATCATCCAGGGGTGGAGAGACCTAGCAGAGAGATACAAGAGGATCTGGCTGGGTCTATGCCAATGATCATCCCTGGGAATCTTTCCCTGGGTTGGAATGGCTTGGGTTCTTCTTTAGCCAAGAAAAGGAATTTTTGTGAATATTTTGAAGAGGGAAAGTAAAAAAATGAAGAGCATGGGTTTTTCCCCACAGTTTTCACATTTCCTTTTGTCAGAGTCTGGATTAGAACAACGTCTTGAGACATCTTGCACTTGTAATGCCAGGGTCTATGTCTGGTGGGAGGGGCAGGCCAGGCTTTGCATAGTGAAGCAGAGCCCTGTCCTGCGCCCAGCCCCCAGCTGGGCTGTCAATCATAGCACCTATCAGCAGTCCCACCAAGGACTTTAACCAGGCTGACCACAAGGTAGCCAGCATGTGACCTGTGCCTTCTCTGGGACTCTGGGGGAAACCCAGGAGCTGGTAGCTATATGTGTGTTTTGCTGTACCTTTTCTGTCTCTCCTTCTAATCCTCTTTTCATGGAACCTTTTTGGGTAAATGCTAAGTAATGGGATGATTGATAAGTGGTTTTATGTTGAATTTGTTAGTTTTTTTATTCCTTTGCCAAAATTTCCTTAGTTTTCTATATTTTTGCCTTTTGTGTGATTTTTTACCTATTGAGAATAGCTGGTGGGGATTTCTCCTTTGCACCAGCTAGAGTAAAGGAACCTTGAGTTTAACCCCAGGATTCAAGGGTCTGGGATGTGACAGCCATCTCAACTGTTTTGTTTTCTTCCTGGGCAGGGTGTCCTTGTCCCAGGTCTTGGGACCTTTGCTGTGGTCCCTGAGGAAATCAACAGCACGGAAGAGGTGTATGTGGTTCGAAGACCCGTGTTCCAGCTGGACATGGACGTGTCCTGTCTACAGGAGCTGGTGTTCCCAACAGTGATGATCCCTGGTGAGAAGGGATCTAGCTCCACATTTGGGGGGACTGTGTGTACTCTGCTCTATGCAGCAGGGGGGAATTGCCTCCAAAGTTGGAGGACAGCTTGAGTTGCCCCCAAACTAAACGTGTCTTTCTGACATTTTGCCAATAATCTCACGTGAAAATTTGCTCAGCTTGGTAGTGATAATCCTCTCCTCTTTGCAGGTGACATCGTGATCATGCCACTGGATTACTGGTGGCTGTCCCAGACCAATTCCCTCCCGCCCGACTTGGTGAGGGGCTGTGTGGAGGAGACCATTCTCTTGTACTCCTTCCAGCTGAGGGACAGGCAGCACCCCACATTCGCCTTTGAAAATATTGGCATCCTGTCCTGCCAGGACAATGTCCTGTGCATGCAATTCCACTGCAGCTGCATTGCAGGACTGGAGAGTCAGGACACCTGGGTGGCTCTGCTGCTCACGGTGAGCTGGAATCTGGGGACATTGAAGTGCTAGAGGGTGCCCAGAGAAGGGCAGAGAGGCTGGGAAAGGGTCTGAAGCACAAGTCTCATGAGAAGCAGCTGTGGGGGCTGAGCCCGAAGAAAAGGAGGCTTAGGGGAGACCTTTTTTGCTCTCTGCATCTGCATGAAAGGAGAGTGAGGCCAGGTGGGGTCAGCCTGTTCTCCCAGATAACAGAAGACAACTTGCACCAGGAGAGGTTTAGGTGGGATTTTAGGGAAAATTTCTTCATGTAACAGGCTGCCCAGGGCAATGGTGGACTCATCATCCCTGGAGGGATTTAAGAGACATGTGGATGTGGCCACTGTTGGACTTGTTGGCCTCCAAGGGTTCTTATTGGTTCTTTGATTCCATGATGTTCACGAATGAGGTTTGGGAAGAGGAGTTTGGAGAAGTGGCTCCTGTAGGAGCAAGAGACCGGTCTGCTTTCTCCATGGAAATCTCCTGACAGCTCCCTGTCACTCTGCAGAGGCTAAGTATGCCAGGTTCTGGTGTCAACAATGGAGTGACCACTGCTCAGGGTGTGCAGGCTGCACAGGCCCACATGTTCCCCAGGTGAGTGCATTTCCTTGTTGATTTTCTGGTTCCTTCATTGCCTGCAGAGTGTGAGCTCTGCCATTCCTCAAGCCTGTGGCATCATTTGCTTCTGGAGTTGGCCTCACTTATTCTTTTGGGTTCCTTCCAATTCCGGATATTGTCATTCTGTGATTCCAGGTTCCAGCTTGTTGTGTCTGATGCTTTTTCCACCCAACATACAAAGGCTGCAGAGAAACACAGTGTCAGAACAGGTATGGAATGGGTTCCTGCTGCTCTGTCACACATAGGGTGATCACATCTGTGACCATACAATCTTACAGACTGCTCCCAAGAGCTTTCTCCTTTCTCAGGGGAACAAGAGCATCCTGGAAAGTTTTCCCTCCTTGCGTTGCCATACCAGAGGCCAGGCACAAGGCAGCAAGAGCCAAGGTCAAAGCCACCTGCCAGGTGAAACTTGTGGGAATGGTTTGGAGGGATCCTTGCACCCTGGGTGAAATCCCCCTCAGACACTTGGACTGTGTAGCAACTCAGGAAGGTCCATGGGAACAGCCCTAGCTCCCAACTTCTCCTGAACACCTGTGGAGTTTTGGACCCAAGGGAAACAGGTTCCCTATCCGCCCCATGCTCATGCTGATGACTGCTGGTATTTCTGCAGTGTGATCACCCCATGCCCAGCCAGCTCTCTGAGTATGAGGGAGGCAGGTAGGCAAGAGTTACCTCCTTCAGCCAGGCCTGACATCACACTCTTGGCTTCTGAGAACTGCCAGAGAGCACTGCAGGTATGTGCCAAATGGATAAGACCTGAAGGAAGCCCCTCAAAACCTGAGACTAATCATGCCTGACACCTCCAGGAGGTCTGGCAGCTGTATGCAGGATGGGAGCATGGGAATTCCCACTGGAGAGAACAGAAGGTGGAATGGGCAGCATGGGAAGCCTGGGCTACTGGGGAGGACCAACAGATGCCACAGGTAGGGGCAGAGACCCTCTGTGTCAAGTCACCCTGGCTGGACATAGAACCTCTCTGGGACAGGGGCACAGAGGGTGGAATTGGAGGTCAGGAAGGATCACAAAGGACTAATGAGGCATGGGGCAGGTCCCTTGGAAGGGGACCAGATGTTTCTTGAGGGCTTAGGGTGTCCCAGGGGGCTTTTGGGCACTCCTGGGCCAGTTTGGGGGTAGTCCCTGGGAACTGGGGGGGGACTCTTAGGACCCCAGGTGATAGGAGTCCCTGGGGACCCAGATTAAGAGAGGGGTCTCAGATGGGGTTAGGGTGTTCTGGGGTTTCAAGGGGACTCTTAGGACTCAAAGAGATGGGCATCCCAGGGGTGCAGTTGGGAGTCACCCAGGTGCAGGGCAGGGATTTGCCTATATGTCCCGCAAGGGAGAACTCTGCAGGACAAAAGCAGTCGTCAGTCATGGTGGGGTGCCAAGTCTCCTGGCTCCCACATATCCAGGGGCCCCCCAAGAAGTTGCATCTCTGGTTTACTGAGAGTATCCCCTCCTTGGCAGATATTTGGCGTTGGAGATGCTTGGGATCCACACCATCCATCCCAGCCCCCAAGAAAGGGGGTCACTGGGAGGTGGGGGACAGCTGGAATCCCCCTCCCCACAGAGAAAATGGCAGAGAGATTCCAGCCTGGGACCAGGTGGGTGAATGCGGGACCAGGTGGGTGGATGTGGGACTGTGTGGGCACAGGGTGGGGTGAGGGGAGAGGCAGCTGGCAGCTCTGGGATGATGATTCCCTGTTGTTGCAGACACCTTTCCCCACGAGCCATCCAGGTGCTCCATGGGCTGGAGCCACATCAGACACGGAGGAACATCTTCATGTTTTTGGCTGAGAACAACCGGCGGCGGCAGGAGCAGCAGAGGCAGTTCTGCAGGTAACTCCACCGGAATGATTTTCCCATGTTCCTCTGCTGAAGCAGTCCCGGGGGACAGAAGTGGGATCTGGAGGCTGCCAGTGGGCTGGACTCCCCTGGCACCCACCTGGACACCCAACATCGGCTTCCCATGCGGGACAGAAAGTCCTGGCTGAAGACAGAGGGACCTTGATGGCAGGCCGTCCCCTTCCCAAACCTGAGAGCATGTCCTTCACTGGCAGAGTCCTACCCCACAACACCTTGTCCTGATACCTGCATGGGACACCCAAGTCTCAGGACAACCTGGCTTTGCCTCAGCTGCACCAGGGGTTGCATCAGGGACCTTCTCATGGGCTGGAAAATCACCAGAGGCATTTCCATGGACACCTTAACGTGATCTCAGGTGGCCTGAGCCAATCCTACAGAAATTCTCTGCCTTCTGCCTGCCTGTTTGATCAGATGCCTCTCTTTCTCTCTCTCCCTCTCACCTCAGCTCCAGGTGCTGGTCCAGCGCATGAAGGGCTGTGGCTGGAGCTGTGTCTGCAGCAGAGGCTGCTGGTGATGGGGCTGGGAAGCTGCTCACTTGCAGAGGTCTACCTGTGGATGCAAAATAAATACCTCTGTTCCCACCTGGACTGAGTGGTCTAGGCCTGGTGATGAAGCTGTGAAACGGCTGGGACCACAGGGGCTGGGACAGGGAGGGGGGCCTCATGGGGAGACATGAGCTCTTCAGGAGGGTGAGAAAGTGGGTTTGCCTCTTTGCCTCCTGCTCAGGGTGGGACTGAGCAGCAGAATAGCCCAAGGTGGGTGCCATTTTTTCAGGTACCTGCTCTTCAGGAGGAAGAGGTAGGTGAGGCTCCTTCACAAGCCCTGGTCCTCATGGGGACCTGTGCCAGCCCCTAGGCCCCCCACCTTCCCCTGGTACCTCACAGGAGGAGAATCCAGACATCTGGGAGAGCTTCAGAGTGCATTTCCTGGCACAGGTGATATGGAACCAAGAGGGAGAGGTGCCTGGGGAGCAATGATCACCCATGGGACTATTGATGCCTGCTGGCATGTCACTGCCCAGCGAATTGCCACCATCCAAGTGGAGAGACTGGGGAACACTGGAAGAAGGAGCACTGGAGAGCAGTGCAGGAGACAGGGAGCAATGGAAGGGGTACTGGGAGCCCTGATGAGGACCCTGAGAGCACTGTGGAGACTGTGGAGCACTGCAGAAAGCTGTCAGTGGCTTTTACCTCCCCTGGGCCCAACATCTTCCCCACCAACCCTGGGCCTGGGTATTTTCCTCCTCCAGGAAGGGAAGGCACCAAAATTTGAACACATCCAGGGATTGCTCCCACAAAAAAGGTGTGGGGCCAGACAGGTCCTGGCCTTACCTCCCCTGGGCAGAAAAGGCACCAACACATCTCTGAGCTCTCCAGTCTGGTGTGTCGGTGCCTTTGTGAGAATGAACACCTATCACTGCAGCAAGGCTTATTGCATCCCTAGAACTAGAATCAAAGCCAAAAATCTCAAGGGTTTTGTTGCAATTGATACAGACGAGACACTTGTTTCTTTGTGCAGAATAGCCCAATTTTTATTGCACGAAGCTCATTTTTATATGGTATCAGAAGGCATCGTGTTTGAATTTAGTTGGCCAGCAACACAATGAAATTCAGTTCATTGGTTGGTAAAGGCTAGTGTATATGTCCACTAAACGTTTTTCTTTCTAGATGTGTTTACATTCTTTCTTCATGGATTCTTGTCATAGATATGTTTTATGAAAAATCCTTTCCTCAGGATTTTTTCTCCTGAGAAGCCGAGATGCCTCAGGAACAAAATGTAAACAATAATTATCTGCTGCTGTGGAATGCAACAGGTGCATCTTTGATTGGTCTCATGTGGTGGTTTCTATTAATGGCCAATCACAGTCCAGCTATATCGGACTGTCTCAGTCAGTCATAAGATTTTATTATCATTCCATTCTTTCCTTTCCTTGCAAGCCTTCTGATGAAATCCTTTCTTCTATTCTTTTATTATAGTTTTAATATAATATATATCATAAAATAAATCAAGCCTTCTGAAACATGGAGTCAACATTCTCGTCTCTTCTCTCGTCCTGGGACCCCTGTGAACACCACCACAGATTCTCATGGGATAGATGTCTTAATTTTGCAGGTGCAAAGTGTTTTCTTGCAAGAAAAGATTGTTATACAAACTGATTGTCATTCTTATAATTATTTTCTTATGAGAATTTAAAAGGCTAGCTTACTTAGAATAGCAAGGCCTGAACTATTTTTTTACAAGGTCTTCCTTTTATAAGGTTTTACCTATATGTTAAAGGGTTTGACAAACAAGGAATGATTTTGTTTCCTCCAAAAAATTCCAGCTTTTAATAGAGTCCCACACCAGTTTCTGATTGATTTTCTATGGTGCCACCTGATGTGTCTTTTCAGGGGTGTTTGGTTCAGGTTTTAGCCCCCTCCTCATCATTCACTGGTGACTAACCATGTCACTTAGCACAGTGGCAGGACACTATAGGAACAAGGGGTGGAGCAATGCTGAGCATCCAGGATGCCATGACCTCCATTTTTGCATCTTTCTGAAAAGAGTGGGAAATTCAAATGACGACGTCCTTCCAAATGCATTTCGGCAGTCAGAGAAAGCTAAAAATCACAGTCCCTGAATTTTGAGCATGGCAGGTTTATGCAAGGAAGTTACTCCTACACCACACTCTCTGCCAGAGCGACTGGCCGCAAATGGAGGCCAATTTAAATGGGAAAAAGAAGTCATTTACCCAGAGGCTGGGTCTCAGATGAAAGGAGGCCTTTGAGGCACAAATGACTTCCAGGGTCCTAGTTGCTGGCAGATTTACTTTTGCAGAAGTCCAGCAAAGTTTGCAAATTTTGACCTTGGCACCGCCCTGTCTGCCAGGGTGAGTGGCAGCAAACAAAAGCCATTTTCCATGGGAAAAAGAAGTCCTTTCCCTAGGATCTGGGGATCAGATGAAAGGTGGCCTTTGGGACTCTAAGGACTTGCATGGTCCTAGTTACTGGCAGCTTTAGCTTTGGAGAAATCCAGCAAAGTTTGCCAATTTTAAACTTGGCCACACCCTGTCGGCTGTTGTGAGTCTCCACAAATTGAGGCCATATTCTATTGGAAAGAGAAGTCATTTCCCCAGCGTCTGGGTATCAGATGAAAGGTGGCCTTTAGGGCTCCAAGGACTTGGAGGGTCCTAGTTGCTGGCTGCTTTGGCTTTGGAAAAATTCAACAAAGTTTGCCAGTTTGTAAATTGGCACCCCCATGTCGGGCCTTGACAGTGTCCAGCAAACTGAGGCCATTTTCCATGGGGACAAAGAAGCCATTTCCCCAGGGTCTGGGGATCAGTTTATAAGAGGCCCAGGCTCTGGGTCTCAGATGAAAGGTGGCCTTTGGGGCTCTAAGGACTTGCAGGGTCCTAGTTGCTGGTGCTTTAGCTTTGAAAAAATCCAGCAAAGTTTCCCAGTTGCTAGCCGGGAACCGCACTGTTAACCAGGGTGAGTGGCCAAAAAAGAGAGGCCATATTCCATGGGAAGCAGAAGTCATCTCCCCAGGGTCTAGGGATCAGATCAAAGGTGGCTTTTAAGGATCTAAGGACTTGCAGGGTCCTAGTTGCTGGCAGCTTTAGCCTTGGAAAAATCTAGCAAAGTTTGCCAATTTCTCGATTGGCACCTCTGTGTCGGGCATTGAGAGGGTCTGAAAATGGAGGCCATATTCCATGGGAAAAAGAAGGCATTTCCCCAGGGTCTGGGGATCAGTTTATAAGAGGCCCAGGCTCTGGGTCTCAGATGAAAGGTGGCCTTTGGGCCCCTAAGGACTTACAGGTTCCTAGTTGCTGGCACTTGAGCTTTGCAAAAAATCCAGCAAAGTTTGCCAATTGCAAGCCTGGCACCGCACTATCAACCAGGGTGAGTGGCCAAAAAACAGAGGCCATATTCCATGGGAAGAAGACGAAGTCATTTCCCCAGGGTCTGGAAATCAGATGAAAGTTGGCCTTTAGGGCTCTAAAGACATGCAGGGTCCTAGTTGCTGGCAGCTTTAACTTTGGAGAAACCGAAGAAAGTTTGCCAATTTTGAGCTTGGCCGCACCCTGACGACCATTGTGAGTCTCCACAAACTGAGACCATATTCCATGGGAGGAAGAAGTCCTTTCCCCAGGGTCAGGGGATCAGTTTTTAAGAGGCCCAGGGTCTGGGTCTCAGATGAAAGGTGGCCTTTGGGGCTCTAAGGACTTACAGGCTCCTAGTTGCTGGCGCTTTAGCTTTGAAAAAAGCCACCAATGTTTGCCAATTGCTAGCCTGAGTCCACACTGTTAACCTGGGTGAGTGGCCAAAAAAGAGAGGCCATATTCCATGGGAAGAAGTCATTTCCCCATGGTCTGGGAATCAGTTTATAAGAGGCATTTGGGGCTCTAAGGATCTGCAGGGTCCTAGTTTCCGGCAGCTTTAACTTTGGAAAAAATCCAGCAAAGTTTGCCACTTCCTAGCCTGGGACCGCACTCTCAACCACTGAGAATAGCAACAAAGGGAAGCCATATCCCATTGTAAGAAGTCATTTCCCTAGGGTCTGGAGGTCAGATGAAAGGTGGCCTTTAGGGCTCGAAGGACTTGGAGGGTCCTAGTTGCTGGCAGCTTTAACTTTGGAAAAATTTAGCAAAGTTTGCAAATTCCTAGCCTGGAAACACACTCCTAACCAGGGTGAGTGTCCGCAAATGGAGGCCATATTCCATTGGAAAAAGAACTCAAGTTCCCAGCATCTGGGGATCAGATGAAAGGTGGCCTTTTAGGGTCTAAGGACATGCAGGGTCCTAGCTGCTGGCTGCCTTACCTTTGGAGAAATCCAGCAAATTTTGCCAATTGCTAGCCTGGGACTGCACTGACAACCAGGGTGAGTGGCAGTAAAGCAAAGCCATTTTTCCGGGGAAAAGGAAGTCCATTCCCCAGGGTCTGGGGATCAGTTTCTAAGAGGCCTTTGGGGCTATAAGGACTTGATGGGTCCTATTTGCTGTCTGTTTTAGCTTTGGAAAAAATCCAGCAAAGTTTGCCAATTTCTAGATTGGCACCTCTGTGTCGAGCATTGAGAGGGTCTGCAAATGGAGGCCATTTCCATGAGAAAAGAAGTCATTTCCCACATCTGGGGATCAGTTTATAAGAGGCCCAGGCTCTGGGTCTCAGTGGAAAGGTGGCCTTTTGGGCTCTGAATACATGCAGGGTCCAAGTTGCTGGATGATTTAGCTTTGGAAAAATCCAGCAAAGTTTGCCAGTTGCTAGCCTGGCACCGCACTGTCAACGAGGGTGAGTGGCCAAAAAAGAGAGGCGATATTCCATGGGAAGAAGAAATACTTTCCCCAGGGTCTGGGGATCCGATGAATGGTGGCCTTTAGGTCTGAAAGGACATGCAGGGTCCTAGTTGCTGGCTGCTTTAGCTTTGGCAAAATTCAACAAAGTTTGCCAGTTTCTAAAATGGCACCCCATGTCGGGCATTGACAGTGTCCGCAAACTGAGGCCATTTTCCATGGGGACAAAGAAGCAATTTCCCCAGGGTCTGGGTCTCAGATGAAAGGTGGCCTTTTGGGCTCTGAAGACATGCAGGGTCCTAGTTGCTGGCTGCTTTAGCTTTGGAAAAATCCAGCAAAGTTTGCCAGTTGCTAGCCTGGCACCGCACTGTCAACCAAGGTGAGTGGCCAAAAGAGAGGCCATATTCCATGGCAAGAAGAAGTCATTTCCCCAGGGTCTGCAGATCAGATCAAAGGTGGCCTTTTGGGCTCTAAGGACTTGCAGGGTTCTACTTGCTGGCAGCTTTAGTTTTGGAGAAATTCTGCAAAGTTTGCCAATTTCCAGCTTGGCCACACCATGTCGGCCATTGTGCGTCTCCACAAACTGAGGCCATATTCCATGGGAAGAAGAAGTCCTTTTCACAGGGTCTGGGGACCAGATGAAAGCAGGCCTTTGGTCCTCTAAGAACTTGCAGTGTCCTAGTTGCTGCCAGAATTAGTTTTGGAGAAATTCAGCAAAGGTTCCAATTTCCAGCTTGGCCACACCCTGTCGGCCATTGTGAGTGTCCACAAACTGAGGCCATATTCCACGGGAAGAAGAAGTCCTTTCCCCATGGGCTGGGGATCAGTTTATAAGAGACATTTGGGGCACTAAGGACATGCAGGGTCCTAGTTGCTAGCAGCTTTAACTTTAGAAAAAATCCAGCAAAGTTTTCAAGTTGCTACCCTGGGACGGCACTGCAACCACAGAGAATGGCCTCAAAGGGTGGCCCTATCCCATGGGAAGAAGAAGTCATTTCCCTAGGGTCTGGGGATCAGATGAAAGGTGGCCTTTAGGGCTCTAAGAACTTGCAAGCTCCTAGTTGCTGGCAGCTTTAGTTGTGGAGGAATCCAGCAAAGTTTAAAACTTTCTCACTGGGCACTGTCCTGTTGGCCAGGGCAAATGGCTGCAAAGGGAGGCCATTTTGCATGGGAAAAAGAAGTCCTTTCCCCAGGGTCTGGGTGTCCGATGAAAGGTGGCCTTTCGGGCTCCAAGGACTTATTGGCAGCTTTAGATTTGGAGAAATCCAGCAAAGATTGCAAATTTCTTGCTGGGCACCACCCTATTGGTCACGGCGAGAGGCCAGAAATGGAGGCCATTTTCCATGGGGAAAATGAAGTCATTGGCTCAGGGCCTGCGTATCAGATGAAAGGTGACATCTGGGGCCCTAAGGAGTTGCAGGTTCCTCCTTGCCAGCAGCTTTACTTTTGGAGAAAATCAGCCAAGTTTGCAAATTTCACACCGGGCACGATGCAGGTGGCCAGGGCGAGTGGCCTCAAACTGACCCCATTTTCCCTGGGGAAAATGAAGTCATGTCCCCAGGGTCTGGGTGTCAGATGAAAGGCGGCCTTTGGGGCTCTAAGGACTTGTAAGCTCCTAGTTGCCGGCAGCTTTAGTTGTGGAGGAATCCAGCAAAGGGTAAAAATGTCTCACTGGGCACTGCCCTGTTGGCCAGGGCAAATGGCTACAAAGAGAGGCCATTTTGCATGGGAAAAAGAAGTCCTTTCCCCAGGGTCTGGGTGTCAGATGAAAGGTGGCCTTTGGGGCTCTAAGGACTTGTAAGCTCCTAGTAGCCGGCAGCTTTAGTTGTGGAGGAATCCAGCAAAGTGTAAAAATGTCTCACTGGGCACTGCCCTGTTGGCCAGGGCAAATGGCTGCAAATGGAGGCCATTTTGCATGGGAAAAAGAAGTCCTTTCCCCATAGCCTGGGTGTCAGATGAAAGGTGGCCTTTGGGGCTCTAAGGACTTGCAGGGTACTGCTTATTGGCAGAGTTCGTTTCGGAAAAATCCAGCAAAGGTTACAAATTTCTTGCTAGGCACCACCCTATTGGTTAGGGCGAGAGGCCAGAAATGGAGGCCATTTTCCATGGGGAAAATGAAGTCATTGGCCCAGGGTCTGCGTATCAGATGAAAGGTGGCATCTGGGGCCCTAAGGAGTTGCAGGTTCCTCCTTGCCAGCAGCTTTAGTTTTGGAGAAAATCAGCCATGATTGCAAATTTCCCACTGGGAACGATGCAGATGGGCAGGGCGAAAGGCCTGAAACTGACCCCATCTTCCATGGGGAAAATGAAGTCATGTCCCCAGGGTCTGGGTGTGTGATGAAAGGTGGCCTTTGGGGCTCTAAGGACTTGCAAGCTCCTTGTTGCCGGTAGCTTTAGTTTTGGAGGAATCCAGTAATGTTAAAAAATTTCTCACTGGGCACTGCCCTGTTGGCCAGGGCAAATGGCTGCAAATGGAAGCCATTTTCCATGGGGAAAATGAAGTCATTGGCCCAGGGTCTGCGTATCAGATGAAAGGTGGCATCTGGGGCCCTAAGGAGTTCCGGGGTCCTCGTTGCCAGCAGCTTTAGTTTTGGGGAAAATCAGCCATGATTGCAAATTTCCCACCAGGAACGATGCAGATGGGCAGGGCGAAAGGCCTCAAACTGACCCCATTTTCCCTGGGGAAAATGAAGTCATGTCCCCAGGGTCTGGGTGTCTGATGAAAGGTGGCCTTTGGGGCTCTAAGGACTTGCAAGCTCCTAGTTGCCGGTAGCTTTAGTTTTGGAGGAATCCAGTAATGTTAAAAAATTTCTCACTGGGCACTGCGCTGTTGGCCAGGGCAAATGGCTACAAAGAGAGGTCATTTTGCATGGGAAAAAGAAGTCCTTTCCCAAGGGTCTGGGTGTCCGATGAAAGGTGGCCCTTGGGGCTGTAAGGACTTCCAGGGTCCTCCTTGCCAGCAGCTTTAATTTTGGAGAAAATCAGCCATGATTGCAAATTTCACACCGGGAACGATGCAGATTTTTCCATGGGAAAAATGTCCTTTCCTCAGGGTCTCAGTACTGTGTTCAAGGTGGCCTTTGAGGCTCTAAGTACTTACAGGATCCTTGTTGCTGCCAGCTTTACCTTTGGAAAACTCCTGCAAAGATTTGGTAATTCTATATTGGCTCCCCTCTTTCTGCCAGGGTGACTGGCTGCAAAGAGAGGCCATTTTGCATGGGAAAAAGAAGTCCTTTCCCCCGGGTCTGGGTGTCAGATGAAAGGTGGCCTTTGGGGCTCAAAGGACTTGCAGGGTACTTCTTACTGGCAGCTTTAGATTTGGAGAAATCCAGCAAAGATTGCAAATTTCTTGCTGGGCACCACCCTATTGGTCAGGGCGAGAGGCCAGAAATGGAGGCCATTTTCCATGGGGAAAATGAAGTCATTGGCCCAGGGTCTGCGTATCAGATGAAAGGTGGCATCTGGGGCCCTAAGGAGTTGCAGGTTCCTCCTTGCCAGCAGCTTTAGTTTTGGAGAAAATCAGCCAAGTTTGCAAATTTCACACCGGGAACGATGCAGATGGGCAGGGCGAGTGGCCTGAAACTGACCCCATTTTTCATGGGGAAAAGAAGTCATGTCCCCAGGGTCTGGGTGTGTGATGAAAGGCGGCCTTTGGGGCTCTAAGGACTTGCAAGCTCCTAGTTGCCGGCAGCTTTAGTTGTGGAGGATAATCCAGCAAAGTGTAAAAATTTCTCACTGCGCACTGCGCTGTTGGCCAGGGCAAATGGCTGCAAATGGAGGCCATTTTGCATGGGAAAAAGAAGTCCTTTCCCCAGGGTCTGGGTGTCAGATGAAAGGTGGCCTTTGGGGCTCTAAGGACTTGCAGGGTACTGCTTATTGGCAGAGTTCGTTTCGGAAAAATCCAGCAAAGGTTACAAATTTCTTGCTAGGCACCACCCTATTGGTCAGGGCGAGAGGCCAGAAATGGAGGCCATTTTCCATGGGGAAAATGAAGTCATTGGCCCAGGGTCTGCGTATCAGATGAAAGGTGGCATCTGGGGCCCTAAGGAGTTGCAGGTTCCTCCTTGCCAGCAGCTTTAGTTTTGGAGAAAATCAGCCATGATTGCAAATTTCCCACTGGGAACGATGCAGATGGGCAGGGCGAAAGGCCTGAAACTGACCCCATCTTCCATGGGGAAAATGAAGTCATGTCCCCAGGGTCTGGGTGTGTGATGAAAGGTGGCCTTTGGGGCTCTAAGGACTTGCAAGCTCCTTGTTGCCGGTAGCTTTAGTTTTGGAGGAATCCAGTAATGTTAAAAAATTTCTCACTGGGCACTGCCCTGTTGGCCAGGGCAAATGGCTGCAAATGGAAGCCATTTTCCATGGGGAAAATGAAGTCATTGGCCCAGGGTCTGCGTATCAGATGAAAGGTGGCATCTGGGGCCCTAAGGAGTTCCGGGGTCCTCGTTGCCAGCAGCTTTAGTTTTGGAGAAAATCAGCCATGATTGCAAATTTCCCACCAGGAACGATGCAGATGGGCAGGGCGAAAGGCCTCAAACTGACCCAATTTTCCCTGGGGAAAATGAAGTCATGTCCCCAGGGTCTGGGTGTGAGATAAAAGGTGGCCTTTGGGGCTCTAAGGACTTGCAAGCTCCTAGTTGCCGGCAGCTTTAGTTGTGGAGGAATCCAGCAAAGTTTGCAAATTTCTCACTGGGCACTGCCCTGTTGGCCAGGGCAAATGGCTACAAAGAGAGGTCATTTTGCATGGGAAAAAGAAGTCCTTTCCCCAGGGTCTGGGTGTCCGATGAAAGGTGGCCCTTGGGGCTGTAAGGACTTCCAGGGTCCTCCTTGCCAGCAGCTTTAATTTTGGAGAAAATCAGCCATGATTGCAAATTTCACACCGGGAACGATGCAGATTTTTCCATGGGAAAAATGTCCTTTCCTCAGGGTCTCAGTACTGTGTTCAAGGTGGCCTTTGAGGCTCTAAGTACTTACAGGATCCTTGTTGCTGCCAGCTTTTCCTTTGGAAAACTCCTGCAAAGATTTGGTAATTCTATATTGGCTCCCCTCTTTCTGCCAGGGTGACTGGCTGCAAAGAGAGGCCATTTTGCATGGGAAAAAGAAGTCCTTTCCCCCGGGTCTGGGTGTCAGATGAAAGGTGGCCTTTGGGGCTCTAAGGACTTGCAGGGTACTTCTTACTGGCAGCTTTAGATTTGGAGAAATCCAGCAAAGATTGCAAATTTCTTGCTGGGCACCACCCTATTGGTCAGGGCGAGAGGCCAGAAATGGAGGCCATTTTCCATGGGGAAAATGAAGTCCTTTCCCCAGGGTCTGCGTATCAGAGGAAGGTGGCATCTGGGGCCCTAAGGAGTTGCAGGGTCCTCCTTGCCAGCAGCTTTAGTTTTGGAGAAAATCAGCCATGATTGCAAATTTCACACCGGGCACGATGTAGATGGCCAGGGCAAGTGGCCTCAAACTGACCTCAATTTCCCTGGGGAAAATGAAGTCATGTCCCCAGGGTCTGGGTGTCAGATGAAAGGTGGCCTTTGGGGCTCGAAGGACTTGCAAGCTCCTTGTCGCCAACAGCGTTATTCCTGCAGAAATCCAGCAAAGTGTAAAAATTTCTCACTGGGCACTGCCCTGTTGGCCAGGGCAAATGGCTGCAAATGGAGGCCATTTTCCACGGGGAAAATGAAGTCATTGGCCCAGGGTCTGCGTATCAGACGAAAGGTGGCATCTGGGGCCCAAAGGAGTTGCAGGCTCCTCGTTGCCAGCAGCTTTAGTTTTGGAGAAAATCAGCCAAGTCTGCAAATTTCACACCGGGAACGATGCAGATGGCCAGGGCGAGTGGCCTGAAACTGACCCCATTTTCCATGGGGAAAAGAAGTCATGTCCCCAGGGTCTGGGTGTCAGATGAAAGGCGGCCTTTGGGGCTCTAAGGATTTGGAAGCTCCTTGTTGCTGGCAGCTTTAACTGTGGAGGAATCCAGCAATGTTTAAAAATTTCTCACTGGGCACTGCCCTGTTGGCCAGGGCAAATGGTTGCAAATGGAGGCCATTTCCCATGGGAAAAAGAAGACCTTTCCCCAGGGTCTGGGTGTCCGATGAAAGGTGGCCATGGGGCTCTATGGATTCCCAGGGTCCTCGTTGCCAGCATCTTTACTTTTGATAAAATCAGCCAAGTTTGCAAATTTCACACCGGGCACGATGCAGATGGCAAGGGCGAGTGGCCTGAAACTGACCCCATTTTCCATGGGGAAAAGAAGTCATGTCCCCAAGGTCTGGGTGTCAGATGAAAGGTGGCCTTTGGGGCTCTAAGGACTTGCAAGCTCCTAGTTGCCAGCAGCTTTAGTTGGGGAGGAATCCAGCAAAGTGTAAAAATTTCTCACTGGGCACTGCGCTGTTGGCCAGGGCAAATGGCTGCAAATGGAGGCCATTTTGCATGGGAAAAAGAAGTCCTTTCCCCAGGGTCTGGGTGTCAGATGAAAGGTGGCCATGGGGCTCTAAGGACTTCCAGGGTCCTCATTGCCGGCAGCTTTACTTTTGGAGAAAATCCGCCAAGGTTGCAAATTTCACACCGGGCACGATGCAGTAGGCCAGGGCGAGTGGCCTCAAACTGACCCCAATTTCCCTGGGGAAAATGAAGTCATGTCCCCAGGGTCTGGGTGTCAGGTGAAAGCTGGCCTTTGGAGCTCTAAGGACTTGTAAGCTCCTTGTTGCCAGCAGCTTTAGTTGTGGAGGAATCCAGCAAAGTGAAAAAATTTCTCACTGGGCACTGCCCTGTTGGCCAGGGCAAATGGCTGCAAATGGAGGCCATTTTGCAGGGGAAAATGAAGTCCTTTCCCCAGGGTCTGGGTGTCAGATGAAAGGTGGCCTTTGGGGCTCCAGGGACTTGCAGGGTACTTCTTATTGGCAGCTTTAGATTTGGAGAAATCCAGCAAAGATTGCAAATTTCTTGCTGGGCACCACCCTATTGGTCAGGGCGAGAGGCCAGAAAGGGAGGCCATTTTCCATGGGGAAAATGAAGTCATTGGCTCAGGGTCTGCGTATCAGATGAAAGGTGGCATCTGGGGCCCTAAGGAGTTGCAGGTTCCTCCTTGCCAGCAGCTTTAGTTTTGGAGAAAATCAGCCATGATTGCAAATTTCCCACTGGGAACGATGCAGATGGGCAGGGCGAAAGGCCTCAAACTGACCCCATCTTCCATGGGGAAAATGAAGTCATGTCCCCAGGGTCTGGGTGTGTGATGAAAGGTGGCCTTTGGGGCTCGAAGGACTTGCAAGCTCCTTGTTGCTGGTAGCTTTAGTTTTGGAGGAATCCAGTAATGTTAAAAAATTTCTCACTGGGCACTGCCCTGTTGGCCAGGGCAAATGGCTGCAAAGAGAGGTTATTATGCATGGGAAAAAGAAGTCCTTTCCCAAGGGTCTGGGTGTCCGATGAAAGGTGGCCTTTGGGGCTGTAAGGACTTCCAGCGTCCTCATTGCCGGCAGCTTTACTTTTGGAGAAAATCAGCCAAGGTTGCAAATTTCACACCGGGAACGATGCAGATGGCCTGGGTGATTGGCCTCAACCTGACCCCATTTTCCATGGGGAAAAGAAGTCATGTCCCCAGGGTCTGGGTGTGAGATAAAAGGTGGCCTTTGGGGCTCTAAGGACTTGCAAGCTCCTAGTTGCCGGCAGCTTTAGTTGTGGAGGATAATCCAGCAAAGTGTAAAAATTTCTCACTGCGCACTGCGCTGTTGGCCAGGGCAAATGGCTGCAAATGGAGGCCATTTTGCAGGGGAAAAAGAAGTCCTTTCCCCAGGGTCTGGGTGTCAGATGAAAGGTGGCCTTTGGGGCTGTAAGGACTTGCAGGGTACTTCTTACTGGCAGCTTTAGATTTGGAGAAATCCAGCAAAGATTGCAAATTTCTTGCTGGGCACCACCCTATTGGTCAGGGCGAGAGGCCAGAAAGGGAGGCCATTTTCCATGGGGAAAATGAAGTCATTGGCCCAGGGTCTGCGTATCAGATGAAAGGTGGCATCTGGGGCCCTAAGGAGTTGCAGGTTCCTCCTTGCCAGCAGCTTTAGTTGGGGAGGAATCCAGCAACGTGAAAAAATTTCTCACTGGGCACTGCGCTGTTGGCCAGGGCAAATGGCTGCAAATGGAGGCCATTTCCCATGGGAAAAAGAAGTCCTTTCCCCAGGGTCTGGGTGTCCGATGAAAGGTGGCCATGGGGCTCTATGGATTCCCAGGGTCCTCGTTGCCAGCAGCTTTACTTTTGATAAAATCAGCCAAGGTTGCAAATTTCACACCGGGCACGATGCAGATGGCCAGGGCGAGTGGCCTCAAACTGACCCCAATTTCCCTGGGGAAAATGAAGTCATGTCCCCAGGGTCTGGGTGTCAGATGAAAGCTGGCCTTTGGAGCTCTAAGGACTTGCAAGCTCCTAGTTGCCAGCAGCTTTAGTTGGGGAGGAATCCAGCAAAGTGAAAAAATTTCTCACTGGGGACTGCCCTGTTGGCCAGGGCAAATGGCTGCAAATGGAGGCCATTTTGCAGGGGAAAATGAAGTCCTTTCCCCAGGGTCTGGGTGTCAGATGAAAGGTGGCCTTTGGGGCTCCAGGGACTTGCAGGGTACTTCTTATAGGCAGCTTTAGATTTGGAGAAATCCAGCAAAGATTGCAAATTTCTTGCTGGGCACCACCCTATTGGTCAGGGCGAGAGGCCAGAAATGGAGGCCATTTTCCATGGGGAAAATGAAGTCATTGGCCCAGGGTCTGCGTATCAGATGAAAGGTGGCATCTGGGGCCCTAAGGAGTTGCAGGTTCCTCCTTGCCAGCAGCTTTAGTTTTGGAGAAAATCAGCCATGATTGCAAATTTCCCACTGGGAACGATGCAGATGGGCAGGGCGAAAGGCCTGAAACTGACCCCATCTTCCATGGGGAAAATGAAGTCATGTCCCCAGGGTCTGGGTGTGTGATGAAAGGTGGCCTTTGGGGCTCTAAGGACTTGCAAGCTCCTTGTTGCTGGTAGCTTTAGTTTTGGAGGAATCCAGTAATGTTAAAAAATTTCTCACTGGGCACTGCCCTGTTGGCCAGGGCAAATGGCTGCAAAGAGAGGTTATTATGCATGGGAAAAAAAAGTCCTTTCCCAAGGGTCTGGGTGTCCGATGAAAGGTGGCCTTTGGGCCTGTAAGGACTTCCAGCGTCCTCATTGCCGGCAGCTTTACTTTTGGAGAAAATCAGCCAAGGTTGCAAATTTCACACCAGGAACGATGCAGATGGCCTGGGTGATTGGCCTCAAACTGACCCCATTTTCCATGGGGAAAAGAAGTCATGTCCCCAGGGTCTGGGTGTGAGATGAAAGGTGGCCTTTGGGGCTCTAAGGACTTGCAGGGTACTGCTTATTGGCAGAGTTCGTTTCGGAAAAATCCAGCAAAGGTTACAAATTTCTTGCTGGGCACCACCCTATTGGTCAGGGCGAGAGGCCAGAAATGGAGGCCATTTTCCATGGGGAAAATGAAGTCATTGGCCCAGGGTCTGCGTATCAGATGAAAGGTGGCATCTGGGGCCCTAAGGAGTTGCAGGTTCCTCCTTGCCAGCAGCTTTAGTTTTGGAGAAAATCAGCCATGATTGCAAATTTCCCACTGGGAACGATGCAGATGGGCAGGGCGAAAGGCCTCAAACTGACCCCATCTTCCATGGGGAAAATGAAGTCATGTCCCCAGGGTCTGGGTGTGTGATGAAAGGTGGCCTTTGGGGCTCGAAGGACTTGCAAGCTCCTTGTTGCTGGTAGCTTTAGTTTTGGAGGTATCCAGTAATGTTAAAAAATTTCTCACTGGGCACTGCCCTGTTGGCCAGGGCAAATGGCTGCAAAGAGAGGTTATTATGCATGGGAAAAAAAAGTCCTTTCCCAAGGGTCTGGGTGTCCGATGAAAGGTGGCCTTTGGGGCTGTAAGGACTTCCAGCGTCCTCATTGCCGGCAGCTTTACTTTTGGAGAAAATCAGCCAAGGTTGCAAATTTCACACCGGGAACGATGCAGATGGCCTGGGTGATTGGCCTCAAACTGACCCCATTTTCCATGGGGAAAAGAAGTCATGTCCCCAGGGTCTGGGTGTGAGATAAAAGGTGGCCTTTGGGGCTCTAAGGACTTGCAAGCTCCTAGTTGCCGGCAGCTTTAGTTGTGGAGGATAATCCAGCAAAGTGTAAAAATTTCTCACTGCGCACTGCGCTGTTGGCCAGGGCAAATGGCTGCAAATGGAGGCCATTTTGCATGGGAAAAAGAAGTCCTTTCCCCCGGGTCTGGGTGTCAGATGAAAGGTGGCCTTTGGGGCTCTAAGGACTTGCAGGGTACTGCTTATTGGCAGAGTTCGTTTCGGAAAAATCCAGCAAAGGTTACAAATTTCTTGCTAGGCACCACCCTATTGGTCAGGGCGAGAGGCCAGAAATGGAGGCCATTTTCCATGGGGAAAATGAAGTCATTGGCCCAGGGTCTGCGTATCAGATGAAAGGTGGCATCTGGGGCCCTAAGGAGTTGCAGGTTCCTCCTTGCCAGAAGCTTTAGTTTTGGAGAAAATCAGCCATGATTGCAAATTTCCCACTGGGAACGATGCAGATGGGCAGGGCGAAAGGCCTGAAACTGACCCCATCTTCCATGGGGAAAATGAAGTCATGTCCCCAGGGTCTGGGTGTGTGATGAAAGGTGGCCTTTGGGGCTCTAAGGACTTGCAAGCTCCTTGTTGCCGGTAGCTTTAGTTTTGGAGGAATCCAGTAATGTTAAAAAATTTCTCACTGGGCACTGCCCTGTTGGCCAGGGCAAATGGCTGCAAATGGAAGCCATTTTCCATGGGGAAAATGAAGTCATTGGCCCAGGGTCTGCGTATCAGATGAAAGGTGGCATCTGGGGCCCTAAGGAGTTCCGGGGTCCTCGTTGCCAGCAGCTTTAGTTTTGGAGAAAATCAGCCATGATTGCAAATTTCCCACCAGGAACGATGCAGATGGGCAGGGCGAAAGGCCTCAAACTGACCCCATTTTCCCTGGGGAAAATGAAGTCATGTCCCCAGGGTCTGGGTGTGAGATAAAAGGTGGCCTTTGGGGCTCTAAGGACTTGCAAGCTCCTAGTTGCCGGCAGCTTTAGTTGTGGAGGAATCCAGCAAAGTTTGCAAATTTCTCACTGGGCACTGCCCTGTTGGCCAGGGTAAATGGCTACAAAGAGAGGTCATTTTGCATGGGAAAAAGAAGTCCTTTCCCCAGGGTCTGGGTGTCCGATGAAAGGTGGCCCTTGGGGCTGTAAGGACTTCCAGGGTCCTCCTTGCCAGCAGCTTTAATTTTGGAGAAAATCAGCCATGATTGCAAATTTCACACCGGGAACGATGCAGATTTTTCCATGGGAAAAATGTCCTTTCCTCAGGGTCTCAGTACTGTGTTCAAGGTGGCCTTTGAGGCTCTAAGTACTTACAGGATCCTTGTTGCTGCCAGCTTTTCCTTTGGAAAACTCCTGCAAAGATTTGGTAATTCTATATTGGCTCCCCTCTTTCTGCCAGGGTGACTGGCTGCAAAGAGAGGCCATTTTGCATGGGAAAAAGAAGTCCTTTCCCCCGGGTCTGGGTGTCAGATGAAAGGTGGCCTTTGGGGCTCTAAGGACTTGCAGGGTACTTCTTACTGGCAGCTTTAGATTTGGAGAAATCCAGCAAAGATTGCAAATTTCTTGCTGGGCACCACCCTATTGGTCAGGGCGAGAGGCCAGAAATGGAGGCCATTTTCCATGGGGAAAATGAAGTCCTTTCCCCAGGGTCTGCGTATCAGAGGAAGGTGGCATCTGGGGCCCTAAGGAGTTGCAGGGTCCTCCTTGCCAGCAGCTTTACTTTTGGAGAAAATCAGCCATGATTGCAAATTTCACACCGGGCACGATGTAGATGGCCAGGGCAAGTGGCCTCAAACTGACCTCAATTTCCCTGGGGAAAATGAAGTCATGTCCCCAGGGTCTGGGTGTCAGATGAAAGGTGGCCTTTGGGGCTCTAAGGACTTGCAAGCTCCTTGTCGCCAACAGCGTTATTCCTGCAGAAATCCAGCAAAGTGTAAAAATTTCTCACTGGGCACTGCCCTGTTGGCCAGGGCAAATGGCTGCAAATGGAGGCCATTTTCCACGGGGAAAATGAAGTCATTGGCCCAGGGTCTGCGTATCAGACGAAAGGTGGCATCTGGGGCCCAAAGGAGTTGCAGGCTCCTCGTTGCCAGCAGCTTTAGTTTTGGAGAAAATCAGCCAAGTTTGCAAATTTCACACCGGGAACGATGCAGATGGTCAGGGCGAGTGGCCTGAAACTGACCCCATTTTCCATGGGGAAAAGAAGTCATGTCCCCAGGGTCTGGGTGTCAGATGAAAGGCGGCCTTTGGGGCTCTAAGGACTTGCAAGCTCCTTGTTGCTGGCAGCTTTAACTGTGGAGGAATCCAGCAATGTTAAAAAATTTCTCACTGGGCACTGCCCTGTTGGCCAGGGCAAATGGTTGCAAATGGAGGCCATTTCCCATGGGAAAAAGAAGACCTTTCCCCAGGGTCTGGGTGTCCGATGAAAGGTGGCCATGGGGCTCTATGGATTCCCAGGGTCCTCGTTGCCAGCAGCTTTACTTTTGATAAAATCAGCCAAGTTTGCAAATTTCACACCGGAAACGATGCAGATGGCCAGGGCGAGTGGCCTGAAACTGACCCCATTTTCCATGGGGAAAAGAAGTCATGTCCCCAAGGTCTGGGTGTCAGATGAAAGGTGGCCTTTGGGGCTCTAAGGACTTGCAAGCTCCTAGTTGCCAGCAGCTTTAGTTGGGGAGGAATCCAGCAAAGTGAAAAAATTTCTCACTGCGCACTGCGCTGCTGGCCAGGGCAAATGGCTGCAAATGGAGGCCATTTTGCATGGGAAAAAGAAGTCCTTTCCCCAGGGTCTGGGTGTCAGATGAAAGGTGGCCATGGGGCTCTAAGGACTTCCAGGGTCCTCATTGCCGGCAGCTTTACTTTTGGAGAAAATCCGCCAAGGTTGCAAATTTCACACCGGGCACGATGCAGTAGGCCAGGGCGAGTGGCCTCAAACTGACCCCAATTTCCCTGGGGAAAATGAAGTCATGTCCCCAGGGTCTGGGTGTCAGATGAAAGCTGGCCTTTGGAGCTCTAAGGACTTGTAAGCTCCTTGTTGCCAGCAGCTTTAGTTGTGGAGGAATCCAGCAAAGTGAAAAAATTTCTCACTGGGCACTGCCCTGTTGGCCAGGGCAAATGGCTGCAAATGGAGGCCATTTTGCAGGGGAAAATGAAGTCCTTTCCCCAGGGTCTGGGTGTCAGATGAAAGGTGGCCTTTGGGGCTCCAGGGACTTGCAGGGTACTTCTTATTGGCAGCTTTAGATTTGGAGAAATCCAGCAAAGATTGCAAATTTCTTGCTGGGCACCACCCTATTGGTCAGGGCGAGAGGCCAGAAATGGAGGCCATTTTCCATGGGGAAAATGAAGTCATTGGCCCAGGGTCTGCGTATCAGATGAAAGGTGGCATCTGGGGCCCTAAGGAGTTGCAGGTTCCTCCTTGCCAGCAGCTTTAGTTTTGGAGAAAATCAGCCATGATTGCAAATTTCCCACTGGGAACGATGCAGATGGGCAGGGCGAAAGGCCTGAAACTGACCCCATCTTCCATGGGGAAAATGAAGTCATGTCCCCAGGGTCTGGGTGTGTGATGAAAGGTGGCCTTTGGGGCTCGAAGGACTTGCAAGCTCCTTGTTGCTGGTAGCTTTAGTTTTGGAGGTATCCAGTAATGTTAAAAAATTTCTCACTGGGCACTGCCCTGTTGGCCAGGGCAAATGGCTGCAAAGAGAGGTTATTATGCATGGGAAAAAAAAGTCCTTTCCCAAGGGTCTGGGTGTCCGATGAAAGGTGGCCTTTGGGGCTGTAAGGACTTCCAGCGTCCTCATTGCCGGCAGCTTTACTTTTGGAGAAAATCAGCCAAGGTTGCAAATTTCACACCGGGAACGATGCAGATGGCCTGGGTGATTGGCCTCAACCTGACCCCATTTTCCATGGGGAAAAGAAGTCATGTCCCCAGGGTCTGGGTGTGAGATAAAAGGTGGCCTTTGGGGCTCTAAGGACTTGCAAGCTCCTAGTTGCCGGCAGCTTTAGTTGTGGAGGATAATCCAGCAAAGTGTAAAAATTTCTCACTGCGCACTGCGCTGTTGGCCAGGGCAAATGGCTGCAAATGGAGGCCATTTTGCATGGGAAAAAGAAGTCCTTTCCCCCGGGTCTGGGTGTCAGATGAAAGGTGGCCTTTGGGGCTCTAAGGACTTGCAGGGTACTGCTTATTGGCAGAGTTCGTTTCGGAAAAATCCAGCAAAGGTTACAAATTTCTTGCTAGGCACCACCCTATTGGTCAGGGCGAGAGGCCAGAAATGGAGGCCATTTTCCATGGGGAAAATGAAGTCATTGGCCCAGGGTCTGCGTATCAGATGAAAGGTGGCATCTGGGGCCCTAAGGAGTTGCAGGTTCCTCCTTGCCAGCAGCTTTAGTTTTGGAGAAAATCAGCCATGATTGCAAATTTCCCACTGGGAACGATGCAGATGGGCAGGGCGAAAGGCCTGAAACTGACCCCATCTTCCATGGGGAAAATGAAGTCATGTCCCCAGGGTCTGGGTGTGTGATGAAAGGTGGCCTTTGGGGCTCTAAGGACTTGCAAGCTCCTTGTTGCCGGTAGCTTTAGTTTTGGAGGAATCCAGTAATGTTAAAAAATTTCTCACTGGGCACTGCCCTGTTGGCCAGGGCAAATGGCTGCAAATGGAAGCCATTTTCCATGGGGAAAATGAAGTCATTGGCCCAGGGTCTGCGTATCAGATGAAAGGTGGCATCTGGGGCCCTAAGGAGTTCCGGGGTCCTCGTTGCCAGCAGCTTTAGTTTTGGAGAAAATCAGCCATGATTGCAAATTTCCCACCAGGAACGATGCAGATGGGCAGGGCGAAAGGCCTCAAACTGACCCAATTTTCCCTGGGGAAAATGAAGTCATGTCCCCAGGGTCTGGGTGTGAGATAAAAGGTGGCCTTTGGGGCTCTAAGGACTTGCAAGCTCCTAGTTGCCGGCAGCTTTAGTTGTGGAGGAATCCAGCAAAGTTTGCAAATTTCTCACTGGGCACTGCCCTGTTGGCCAGGGTAAATGGCTACAAAGAGAGGTCATTTTGCATGGGAAAAAGAAGTCCTTTCCCCAGGGTCTGGGTGTCTGATGAAAGGTGGCCCTTGGGGCTGTAAGGACTTCCAGGGTCCTCCTTGCCAGCAGCTTTAATTTTGGAGAAAATCAGCCATGATTGCAAATTTCACACCGGGAACGATGCAGATTTTTCCATGGGAAAAATGTCCTTTCCTCAGGGTCTCAGTACTGTGTTCAAGGTGGCCTTTGAGGCTCTAAGTACTTACAGGATCCTTGTTGCTGCCAGCTTTTCCTTTGGAAAACTCCTGCAAAGATTTGGTAATTCTATATTGGCTCCCCTCTTTCTGCCAGGGTGACTGGCTGCAAAGAGAGGCCATTTTGCATGGGAAAAAGAAGTCCTTTCCCCCGGGTCTGGGTGTCAGATGAAAGGTGGCCTTTGGGGCTCTAAGGACTTGCAGGGTACTTCTTACTGGCAGCTTTAGATTTGGAGAAATCCAGCAAAGATTGCAAATTTCTTGCTGGGCACCACCCTATTGGTCAGGGCGAGAGGCCAGAAATGGAGGCCATTTTCCATGGGGAAAATGAAGTCCTTTCCCCAGGGTCTGCGTATCAGAGGAAGGTGGCATCTGGGGCCCTAAGGAGTTGCAGGGTCCTCCTTGCCAGCAGCTTTACTTTTGGAGAAAATCAGCCATGATTGCAAATTTCCCACCGGGCACGATGTAGATGGCCAGGGCAAGTGGCCTCAAACTGACCTCAATTTCCCTGGGGAAAATGAAGTCATGTCCCCAGGGTCTGGGTGTCAGATGAAAGGTGGCCTTTGGGGCTCTAAGGACTTGCAAGCTCCTTGTCGCCAACAGCGTTATTCCTGCAGAAATCCAGCAAAGTGTAAAAATTTCTCACTGGGCACTGCCCTGTTGGCCAGGGCAAATGGCTGCAAATGGAGGCCATTTTCCACGGGGAAAATGAAGTCATTGGCCCAGGGTCTGCGTATCAGACGAAAGGTGGCATCTGGGGCCCAAAGGAGTTGCAGGCTCCTCGTTGCCAGCAGCTTTAGTTTTGGAGAAAATCAGCCAAGTTTGCAAATTTCACACCGGGAACGATGCAGATGGTCAGGGCGAGTGGCCTGAAACTGACCCCATTTTCCATGGGGAAAAGAAGTCATGTCCCCAGGGTCTGGGTGTCAGATGAAAGGCGGCCTTTGGGGCTCTAAGGACTTGCAAGCTCCTTGTTGCTGGCAGCTTTAACTGTGGAGGAATCCAGCAATGTTAAAAAATTTCTCACTGGGCACTGCCCTGTTGGCCAGGGCAAATGGTTGCAAATGGAGGCCATTTCCCATGGGAAAAAGAAGACCTTTCCCCAGGGTCTGGGTGTCCGATGAAAGGTGGCCATGGGGCTCTATGGATTCCCAGGGTCCTCGTTGCCAGCAGCTTTACTTTTGATAAAATCAGCCAAGTTTGCAAATTTCACACCGGAAACGATGCAGATGGCCAGGGCGAGTGGCCTGAAACTGACCCCATTTTCCATGGGGAAAAGAAGTCATGTCCCCAAGGTCTGGGTGTCAGATGAAAGGTGGCCTTTGGGGCTCTAAGGACTTGCAAGCTCCTAGTTGCCAGCAGCTTTAGTTGGGGAGGAATCCAGCAAAGTGAAAAAATTTCTCACTGGGCACTGCGCTGTTGGCCAGGGCAAATGGCTGCAAATGGAGGCCATTTTGCATGGGAAAAAGAAGTCCTTTCCCCAGGGTCTGGGTGTCAGATGAAAGGTGGCCATGGGGCTCTAAGGACTTCCAGGGTCCTCATTGCCGGCAGCTTTACTTTTGGAGAAAATCCGCCAAGGTTGCAAATTTCACACCGGGCACGATGCAGTAGGCCAGGGCGAGTGGCCTCAAACTGACCCAAATTTCCCTGGGGAAAATGAAGTCATGTCCCCAGGGTCTGGGTGTCAGATGAAAGCTGGCCTTTGGAGCTCTAAGGACTTGTAAGCTCCTTGTTTCCAGCAGCTTTAGTTGTGGAGGAATCCAGCAAAGTGAAAAAATTTCTCACTGGGCACTGCCCTGTTGGCCAGGGCAAATGGCTGCAAATGGAGGCCATTTTGCAGGGGAAAATGAAGTCCTTTCCCCAGGGTCTGGGTGTCAGATGAAAGGTGGCCTTTGGGGCTCCAGGGACTTGCAGGGTACTTCTTATTGGCAGCTTTAGATTTGGAGAAATCCAGCAAAGATTGCAAATTTCTTGCTGGGCACCACCCTATTGGTCAGGGCGAGAGGCCAGAAATGGAGGCCATTTTCCATGGGGAAAATGAAGTCATTGGCCCAGGGTCTGCGTATCAGATGAAAGGTGGCATCTGGGGCCCTAAGGAGTTGCAGGTTCCTCCTTGCCAGCAGCTTTAGTTTTGGAGAAAATCAGCCATGATTGCAAATTTCCCACTGGGAACGATGCAGATGGGCAGGGCGAAAGGCCTCAAACTGACCCCATCTTCCATGGGGAAAATGAAGTCATGTCCCCAGGGTCTGGGTGTCAGATGAAAGGTGGCCTTTGGGGCTCGAAGGACTTGCAAGCTCCTTGTTGCTGGTAGCTTTAGTTTTGGAGGAATCCAGTAATGTTAAAAAATTTCTCACTGGGCACTGCCCTGTTGGCCAGGGCAAATGGCTGCAAAGAGAGGTTATTATGCATGGGAAAAAAAAGTCCTTTCCCAAGGGTCTGGGTGTCCGATGAAAGGTGGCCTTTGGGGCTGTAAGGACTTCCAGCGTCCTCATTGCCGGCAGCTTTACTTTTGGAGAAAATCAGCCAAGGTTGCAAATTTCACACCGGGAACGATGCAGATGGCCTGGGTGATTGGCCTCAAACTGACCCCATTTTCCATGGGGAAAAGAAGTCATGTCCCCAGGGTCTGGGTGTGAGATAAAAGGTGGCCTTTGGGGCTCTAAGGACTTGCAAGCTCCTAGTTGCCGGCAGCTTTAGTTGTGGAGGATAATCCAGCAAAGTGTAAAAATTTCTCACTGCGCACTGCGCTGTTGGCCAGGGCAAATGGCTGCAAATGGAGGCCATTTTGCATGGGAAAAAGAAGTCCTTTCCCCCGGGTCTGGGTGTCAGATGAAAGGTGGCCTTTGGGGCTCTAAGGACTTGCAGGGTACTGCTTATTGGCAGAGTTCGTTTCGGAAAAATCCAGCAAAGGTTACAAATTTCTTGCTAGGCACCACCCTATTGGTCAGGGCGAGAGGCCAGAAATGGAGGCCATTTTCCATGGGGAAAATGAAGTCATTGGCCCAGGGTCTGCGTATCAGATGAAAGGTGGCATCTGGGGCCCTAAGGAGTTGCAGGTTCCTCCTTGCCAGCAGCTTTAGTTTTGGAGAAAATCAGCCATGATTGCAAATTTCCCACTGGGAACGATGCAGATGGGCAGGGCGAAAGGCCTGAAACTGACCCCATCTTCCATGGGGAAAATGAAGTCATGTCCCCAGGGTCTGGGTGTGTGATGAAAGGTGGCCTTTGGGGCTCTAAGGACTTGCAAGCTCCTTGTTGCCGGTAGCTTTAGTTTTGGAGGAATCCAGTAATGTTAAAAAATTTCTCACTGGGCACTGCCCTGTTGGCCAGGGCAAATGGCTGCAAATGGAAGCCATTTTCCATGGGGAAAATGAAGTCATTGGCCCAGGGTCTGCGTATCAGATGAAAGGTGGCATCTGGGGCCCTAAGGAGTTCCGGGGTCCTCGTTGCCAGCAGCTTTAGTTTTGGAGAAAATCAGCCATGATTGCAAATTTCCCACCAGGAACGATGCAGATGGGCAGGGCGAAAGGCCTCAAACTGACCCCATTTTCCCTGGGGAAAATGAAGTCATGTCCCCAGGGTCTGGGTGTGAGATAAAAGGTGGCCTTTGGGGCTCTAAGGACTTGCAAGCTCCTAGTTGCCGGCAGCTTTAGTTGTGGAGGAATCCAGCAAAGTTTGCAAATTTCTCACTGGGCACTGCCCTGTTGGCCAGGGTAAATGGCTACAAAGAGAGGTCATTTTGCATGGGAAAAAGAAGTCCTTTCCCCAGGGTCTGGGTGTCCGATGAAAGGTGGCCCTTGGGGCTGTAAGGACTTCCAGGGTCCTCCTTGCCAGCAGCTTTAATTTTGGAGAAAATCAGCCATGATTGCAAATTTCACACCGGGAACGATGCAGATTTTTCCATGGGAAAAATGTCCTTTCCTCAGGGTCTCAGTACTGTGTTCAAGGTGGCCTTTGAGGCTCTAAGTACTTACAGGATCCTTGTTGCTGCCAGCTTTTCCTTTGGAAAACTCCTGCAAAGATTTGGTAATTCTATATTGGCTCCCCTCTTTCTGCCAGGGTGACTGGCTGCAAAGAGAGGCCATTTTGCATGGGAAAAAGAAGTCCTTTCCCCCGGGTCTGGGTGTCAGATGAAAGGTGGCCTTTGGGGCTCTAAGGACTTGCAGGGTACTTCTTACTGGCAGCTTTAGATTTGGAGAAATCCAGCAAAGATTCCAAATTTCTTGCTGGGCACCACCCTATTGGTCAGGGCGAGAGGCCAGAAATGGAGGCCATTTTCCATGGGGAAAATGAAGTCCTTTCCCCAGGGTCTGCGTATCAGAGGAAGGTGGCATCTGGGGCCCTAAGGAGTTGCAGGGTCCTCCTTGCCAGCAGCTTTAGTTTTGGAGAAAATCAGCCATGATTGCAAATTTCACACCGGGCACGATGTAGATGGCCAGGGCAAGTGGCCTCAAACTGACCTCAATTTCCCTGGGGAAAATGAAGTCATGTCCCCAGGGTCTGGGTGTCAGATGAAAGGTGGCCTTTGGGGCTCTAAGGACTTGCAAGCTCCTTGTCGCCAACAGCGTTATTCCTGCAGAAATCCAGCAAAGTGTAAAAATTTCTCACTGGGCACTGCCCTGTTGGCCAGGGCAAATGGCTGCAAATGGAGGCCATTTTCCACGGGGAAAATGAAGTCATTGGCCCAGGGTCTGCGTATCAGACGAAAGGTGGCATCTGGGGCCCAAAGGAGTTGCAGGCTCCTCCTTGCCAGCAGCTTTAGTTTTGGAGAAAATCAGCCAAGTTTGCAAATTTCACACCGGGAACGATGCAGATGGTCAGGGCGAGTGGCCTGAAACTGACCCCATTTTCCATGGGGAAAAGAAGTCATGTCCCCAGGGTCTGGGTGTCAGATGAAAGGCGGCCTTTGGGGCTCTAAGGACTTGCAAGCTCCTTGTTGCTGGCAGCTTTAACTGTGGAGGAATCCAGCAATGTTAAAAAATTTCTCACTGGGCACTGCCCTGTTGGCCAGGGCAAATGGTTGCAAATGGAGGCCATTTCCCATGGGAAAAAGAAGACCTTTCCCCAGGGTCTGGGTGTCCGATGAAAGGTGGCCATGGGGCTCTATGGATTCCCAGGGTCCTCGTTGCCAGCAGCTTTACTTTTGATAAAATCAGCCAAGTTTGCAAATTTCACACCGGGAACGATGCAGATGGTCAGGGCGAGTGGCCTGAAACTGACCCCATTTTCCATGGGGAAAAGAAGTCATGTCCCCAAGGTCTGGGTGTCAGATGAAAGGTGGCCTTTGGGGCTCTAAGGACTTGCAAGCTCCTAGTTGCCAGCAGCTTTAGTTGGGGAGGAATCCAGCAAAGTGAAAAAATTTCTCACTGGGCACTGCGCTGTTGGCCAGGGCAAATGGCTGCAAATGGAGGCCATTTTGCATGGGAAAAAGAAGTCCTTTCCCCAGGGTCTGGGTGTCAGATGAAAGGTGGCCATGGGGCTCTAAGGACTTCCAGGGTCCTCATTGCCGGCAGCTTTACTTTTGGAGAAAATCCGCCAAGGTTGCAAATTTCACACCGGGCACGATGCAGTAGGCCAGGGCGAGTGGCCTCAAACTGACCCCAATTTCCCTGGGGAAAATGAAGTCATGTCCCCAGGGTCTGGGTGTCAGATGAAAGCTGGCCTTTGGAGCTCTAAGGACTTGCAAGCTCCTAGTTGCCAGCAGCTTTAGTTGGGGAGGAATCCAGCAAAGTGTAAAAATTTCTCACTGGGGACTGCCCTGTTGGCCAGGGCAAATGGCTGCAAATGGAGGCCATTTTGCAGGGGAAAATGAAGTCCTTTCCCCAGGGTCTGGGTGTCAGATGAAAGGTGGCCTTTGGGGCTCCAGGGACTTGCAGGGTACTTCTTATAGGCAGCTTTAGATTTGGAGAAATCCAGCAAAGATTGCAAATTTCTTGCTGGGCACCACCCTATTGGTCAGGGCGAGAGGCCAGAAATGGAGGCCATTTTCCATGGGGAAAATGAAGTCATTGGCCCAGGGTCTGCGTATCAGATGAAAGGTGGCATCTGGGGCCCTAAGGAGTTGCAGGTTCCTCCTTGCCAGCAGCTTTAGTTTTGGAGAAAATCAGCCATGATTGCAAATTTCCCACTGGGAACGATGCAGATGGGCAGGGCGAAAGGCCTCAAACTGACCCCATCTTCCATGGGGAAAATGAAGTCATGTCCCCAGGGTCTGGGTGTGTGATGAAAGGTGGCCTTTGGGGCTCGAAGGACTTGCAAGCTCCTTGTTGCCGGTAGCTTTAGTTTTGGAGGAATCCAGTAATGTTAAAAAATTTCTCACTGGGCACTGCCCTGTTGGCCAGGGCAAATGGCTGCAAAGAGAGGTTATTATGCATGGGAAAAAAAAGTCCTTTCCCAAGGGTCTGGGTGTCCGATGAAAGGTGGCCTTTGGGCCTGTAAGGACTTCCAGCGTCCTCATTGCCGGCAGCTTTACTTTTGGAGAAAATCAGCCAAGGTTGCAAATTTCACACCAGGAACGATGCAGATGGCCTGGGTGATTGGCCTCAAACTGACCCCATTTTCCATGGGGAAAAGAAGTCATGTCCCCAGGGTCTGGGTGTGAGATGAAAGGTGGCCTTTGGGGCTCTAAGGACTTGCAGGGTACTGCTTATTGGCAGAGTTCGTTTCGGAAAAATCCAGCAAAGGTTACAAATTTCTTGCTGGGCACCACCCTATTGGTCAGGGCGAGAGGCCAGAAATGGAGGCCATTTTCCATGGGGAAAATGAAGTCATTGGCCCAGGGTCTGCGTATCAGATGAAAGGTGGCATCTGGGGCCCTAAGGAGTTGCAGGTTCCTCCTTGCCAGAAGCTTTAGTTTTGGAGAAAATCAGCCATGATTGCAAATTTCCCACTGGGAACGATGCAGATGGGCAGGGCGAAAGGCCTCAAACTGACCCCATCTTCCATGGGGAAAATGAAGTCATGTCCCCAGGGTCTGGGTGTGTGATGAAAGGTGGCCTTTGGGGCTCGAAGGACTTGCAAGCTCCTTGTTGCTGGTAGCTTTAGTTTTGGAGGTATCCAGTAATGTTAAAAAATTTCTCACTGGGCACTGCCCTGTTGGCCAGGGCAAATGGCTGCAAAGAGAGGTTATTATGCATGGGAAAAAAAAGTCCTTTCCCAAGGGTCTGGGTGTCCGATGAAAGGTGGCCTTTGGGGCTGTAAGGACTTCCAGCGTCCTCATTGCCGGCAGCTTTACTTTTGGAGAAAATCAGCCAAGGTTGCAAATTTCACACCGGGAACGATGCAGATGGCCTGGGTGATTGGCCTCAAACTGACCCCATTTTCCATGGGGAAAAGAAGTCATGTCCCCAGGGTCTGGGTGTGAGATAAAAGGTGGCCTTTGGGGCTCTAAGGACTTGCAAGCTCCTAGTTGCCGGCAGCTTTAGTTGTGGAGGATAATCCAGCAAAGTGTAAAAATTTCTCACTGCGCACTGCGCTGTTGGCCAGGGCAAATGGCTGCAAATGGAGGCCATTTTGCATGGGAAAAAGAAGTCCTTTCCCCCGGGTCTGGGTGTCAGATGAAAGGTGGCCTTTGGGGCTCTAAGGACTTGCAGGGTACTGCTTATTGGCAGAGTTCGTTTCGGAAAAATCCAGCAAAGGTTACAAATTTCTTGCTAGGCACCACCCTATTGGT